>NC_044904.1:12247695-12566742 GCF_001633185.2 Quercus lobata | reverse complement strand
TTTGATATGAATGAAGACATGCTTAATGTGCCCTCCTACCTAAAATCTCACATCTATGAAATCAACACTGAATTGAATACACAACATTCAAAGAAAGCAATGCATCCAATCCAATCAAAACAAGTAACCAAAAAAAAAAGCTAACCAGTGAAGAATTGGGGAAACTTGACAGGCAAAATGACAGCCTCCTGGAGAGCTTGCTTCGCGCTCTCGAGACCGGCGACGTCAGTCCATTTCACGTTAGGCTTCTCCCTCACGATAGCCGAATTCAACCCAGCTCTCAGCTTGGATTGCTCGGGGTCCTCCCCGTCTCCGCCGCCTTCGCCGTCCTTGGGCTTGGTCTTGGGCCTGGTAGCGACCGCAGCGTCCCCGTTAGACGCCGGTCCGGGGCCGCCGTCGTCAAGCACGGCGCGGATCTCCTCCGCGCGACGGAGGTACTCGGTGAACTTCTGAGTAATGGCTTCCTTGATCTTAGGGTTCTTCTCGTACTTGAGATGAGTCTTGAAATACTCCAAGGCGTTCATGTAAAGAGGGAAAGCCTTGGCGTAGTTTCCGGCATTGTCTTCCTGTACGGCTTGCTTCACGTACTCTATTGCTTGCTCTTTGAAATTGCTGTACATGTTTTGGACTCCTTCGCAAATCGCATAGGCCGGGATTGAAATTCGATGAGAGAGAATGAAAAAAAAACGAAGAAGAAGAAAAAGGAAACCCTAGAATTTTGAGAGGATCATTTTTTATTTGTACAGAGGAAGCTTGGATTTGAAGGTGGGGTTAGGGAATTGGAGGATCGGGATTTGATTTTGGAGGTTTTATAGGGAAAACTTTTTTTTTTTTTTTGGGTATGATCGGATTATTGGATTTTGAAGGGGGAGATAAGAAAAAGGAAGAGAAGGGAAACGAAAGAGAGGAGAGGAAGGAACTTTCTTTTTCTTTTTTTTTTCGTTTTTTTTTTCTTTGGTCTGTCAATGGACGCGTTTGGGAATTCGGATACTTTTTTTTTTTATAATTACTAATTACCAATTGGATAGATTTTTTTTTTTTTTTTTTTTTTTTCCTGGATGGATAGAAAATGAAATTGTGTGCAACATTGTGTATGTGTTATTGTGTTTATCCTATGAGAGTATAGGTTCATAATATTTTCAGAATACTTTTATATAAATATTAAGAAACAAAGTAAGTACTTATAAATAAAATAATAACTTGAATGATGATTTTAAATTAAAATTAGGGGCAAACTATCACTTAAAATTTATTAGGAAATTATTATTATAAACAATATTTTAGGAATCAATGAGGTCATTGAGGCGGTAAGAAAATGGGGGTTCCGTGGAAAGTAAGGTTGTGAAGGAGGGATGCATTGGCAAAGTCAATATTTGCTTTTACTTGGGTCTTCGTTTTTTGCTTCTTCTTCTTCTTCTTTTCTTTTTTTTTCTTTTTTTTCTTTTTTTTGGTCTCTAATAAAGTTAGATTAGGAAAAAGAAACACGACGGCAAAGAAAATTTAATTATATTATATTAATGAGTGTCTTTAAGACAATTATTAATAATTTATTTTGGGAAAATTTTTACACTACTTTCATAAAAAAATTATGAAAATATTGTAAAAAAATTAAAATTACTTTTTTACTTTTCCCATAAAAGTTTTTAAAAAATACATCTTAAACTTATACTCTTAGAGTATCGGTTAACTTTCCCAATTTAATTTATCAAAATATGTTATCTAAGTAAAAAAATAAATAAAAAATAAAAAAACAAAACCTAATACAATCTATTTATTAAATATTGTAAGGACATGTTTTAGTTCCCAAGCCCAAAAATGAAAATGACAAAGGCCTAAAGAGCCCAATACAATAAATTTATAGAAAGTGAGCTAAAAACTGAACTTCAATGAGTTTGACAACAATTATAGTAGGTTAAATGATGCTAGAAAGTAAGAATAAACGGTTTTAGGCACAAAAAAAAAAAAAAAAAAATCCTCCTCGACAAAGTCTGAGGAAAGCAATTCTTATATATTTTTCTTAGACTTAAGGACAATTACAATTCTTGAGTGTACATTATTTTTTCTTTCTTCTCCAGATTTTCTCATCCCCCCCCCCCTCCCGGGAATAATGGGATTCCTCTTCTTTATATTTCCATTCTTTACTTCATCTCAGCCCTTCATGTGTAAATCAAATTGCTGGTTCTGATCCTTGTTCTATCAGCCCCTTCCTGAAGTTTTTGTGGGTGGCTGTAAGGTTGAATGTTACTGTTCAAGTATTATTTCCACATTAATGCAGTCAGAGAGTTAGCTGCAGAGCATTTAATGCGGAGGTAGTAGCTTTCCCTAGATATTTCTCAGCTTTCCTTTGTCTTATTCCCTTTTAGTGCTTATCCTTACCAGTATGATTGTTTGGTGTATTGTTCTTGATAAAAGGTCAGACCTTTGATCTCTACTCTACTTAGCCGAGGAGGTGTTTCTTCTCAGACTACAATCTCTATCCTTTATGATCAGACTTCTCCCATAGCCCACCAATTTGTGTGTCCTCGTTAGTGTCTGCTTGTCCTCTAACGACTTAATCTTCTCGAACACAACCCATGGCCCAATATCCATCTCTGGCCCTTTATCCCTACAAATATGTTATGTGGATTATGTTGTTTAACCCACTTAATAATCCTCCTAAAAAAACCCACTTAATAATAAATGATGATATTGTTAATGATTTTTTTTTATAGGATTATTAAATGGGTTTTGTAATATGGTGAATATATGGCCTTATTATAATGGGATAAACATTGGGCCTATTTTAAGCATTGGCCCAAACAGAGGAAACAAATCTAGCATTGACTAGCTCATTCTGATAATAAACGAATATCCTCGGATCATTGGTCAAAACCAATGACCTTTCAGGGCAAGTGCCAAGACTATGTCCAAGGAATGTCCAAATTACTGAGGTAAATTCTAGAGAAGGCATACTTTTCCAAGGTAACTTCCAAAAATTTCCTGATGATTCTACAATAGCCTCTGCATTAATAAAGGTTACATGCTTGGCACCACCGCATTTAATGTAGAAGGACAAACTTGAACAGTAAAAAAGGTCCAAAAAGTCTCCATTCATGATAAAGAACTAGAAAATGAGAACTCGATAAGACCAGAAGTTATCTAGGTGGACACTTGAACAGTAAGAAAAGGCCTCGTAAGTCATCATTCATGATGAAGAATCAAAAAAGGAGAGCTCGATAAAACTAGAAGTTATCTAGGTGGACAAGGACAAAATACGAAGAAGAAGAAGAAGATGGCTCATAAAAAAAGAAGAAGAAAAAAAAAAAAACATTCCAGAGAGATCCATGTATTGCATCATACCATTTTTAATAAAGAATAGTTCAATTTCTATATATATAAAGAAATTATTATGATTTACATGTTCTTATCCAAGTTTCCCATTGTGGATCAATACCAACCCATAACACAAATTAGTTGTATCGTGTGTCTTGCTTAGTATCCTAAATCATAGAATTAACAAACATGCCCCAATAGTTTACATTCATGTCAATCTGTATCCAATTGCCCTAATCTTAACAATACTCTATAACATGAATTACTACTCTATAAATATGAGCTAAAGCATTCAGTCATTTGTTTATTTTATTTGCTGAGAAACGACCAGTCATCCATAGGGTGTGATTCAACCCATAAACTTGATGAACCCAAATGATGCTACAATTTGTCCTTTTTTTTTTTTTTTTTTCTTTTCATGAACTGATTGGTGGGGTTATTTATTTATTTATTTGTCGAGGGGATTTGGCAAAATTTCAAACCAAATAACTCAACCCAATCTATGTTTTTAATAGTTTACAAAAATATATGCATTTTAAATTTGTTAGGTTAATTTATTGTAGATTTTTAGACTTAGTTTAAATTTGTTAGTTTGACTTATTTTAATTTTAGTTTGACAAAAATTGGATATTATACCTAATTGCCCAATTTTATTTTACTAAGCATCACCGAATCACCGAATGGCTCCTCCATTTACATAGATTGGGTATTTAAAGCTACCGTGGGTTGCGTTGAAAAAAAAAATTCTCAACCCAATGAGGTCCAATAAGGTTAAAAAATATCTAAAACCAACACAACTTGACCCATGCACACTATGGTCATACATGAAACGGAAAATAACTGTCATTTACCTAATCCAAACTATTAGCTGTAGATTAAAAGAAATATGAAAATGATTTTTAGTTTCAACAATGCTATCACCAAAAAATTTCATAAATTATGACTAGAGTAACGTTACTTTTACACGAGATTACTATTAACATCACTTTTATTATACACCAATTATAGTTATGTTACATTTGTGAAAATATAGTAAAATTTATTGTCGCATTAGTGCATATATATATATATATATATATATATATATTACTTTGAAAGCTTGCATTATTATTACTTTGAGGGTAAAATAACATTTTTTGTAGTGCCCTACAAACAAATAAATATAAATAAAAATAAAAAAGAAAGAAACGCTTGGTCGTTTACTTGAGCTAAACGACCTGCCGTATAAGAAAGAAGCACAAACGACTGCCTTTTCTCCTTTCTCTTGGGCGAGGCAGAGACTTTCGTTGTCAGTGTCACACACACAGAACACAGTTACTATTTGAGCGTTGGGCGGCGGTGGTGGTAGAAACTAGAAAGAAAATCAAGAATATGGGAAAGCGAGAGAAGAAGCAGAGGCACCAACAAAGGAATCCTCATCGAGGAGCCTCTTACTATGCTGCGGAACAAGACGATGACTATGATTACCAGCTAAGCCTACCCTCTTCTTCTTATTCCTCTGATTCCAAGCCTTCTGTTCCTGAAGAAGAAGAAGAAGAAGAGGAGGAGAAGGCGGAAGAAAAAGAAGAACAAGAACAAGAAGATGACAAAAATGAAGAGCACCCATCAAAGAACATGCCTTCAAAATTTGATCTTTACCAGCAATCCGTACAGGTTTGACTCATTCACTAGTTCATTCAATACCCTGTTTTGTTTGCTGAGAAAAATGTGGGAAATTTAGGATAGCTGAGAATTGTATGTATATATTTTTGACTTTCTGCAACAGAATTGTGATATTTTTTGTTTTGGATGCAGTCTCCGAAGGGAGACATTAGCTATATGCAGAAGTTTTTTTTGATGTATGTGGGTGGGAGGTTGCCTCTCTATCTCCAAGAAGATTTTTGTGGAACCGCTCTTCTTAGGTACATTCTCACCCTATTTGGTTTGCTTGTACCATTTTTCCCATTTTCTGGTTTATGAAATTTTGTTCAAGAATTTAATTTATTGGAATCACACATGTTGGAAATACTCCTACCCAAGAAATAGTGGTACTTTGGAATGCATATCTGCAAGGTTTTATTGAATTATTGTATCCTATGATGTTAAGTTTTTACCAAATTGGTGCTTTGTGGCGAGGGCATTGGTTTTATGCATTGTTTGTAAAGTCTTTCAATGATTCAAGGGAGGGTTTATGCAAAGTGGCATTGTTTGGCAATTGTTTGACATTTCTAAAGCTGGTATTGACACAGGATAAACCTGAATGAATCAACAATGAAATTGAAAGACAAGAAAATAAAGGATTGGAACCTAGGCTTGCTTGGAGTCAGCACCAAAAGCAGTTTTTCATTCATCAAAGTGATTTCCTTTTGATAGGAGTACATAGTTTGCTTATATAGGGATGCTAGACCCTAATTCTAACTAGCTTAGGAATCCGTACATATTGAATGACAAAAAATCCCTAGACTTCAAATAAATAAATAAATACTAATTAACTTGATTAAATACTAGGGCCTAGCGAAGAGCTTTGTTGCTCAATTGGTTAGTACTTCCTGGTGTTTCCAATAGAGACTTCCAAGGTTCAAATCCCCACACCCCCAATTATCGATGTATCAAAAAATACAAGGGCCTAATAATAATACAATTGATGTCCAAAAAGAATGAAACTAAATCAAAATAAATTGTCACTTTTGCTTCCCCCGTCAGGTATGCGTGTCAGTACCATTCTCCATTTTGTGGACTTTGATGTTAAAAATAAGCTATCAAATGTTTTATGACCCTATTGCTGTCTTAGTCATAGCTTAAGATTATTTCATGGAGATTATTCTCCTGTGGCTTATATGGAGTAAGCTATTAATAGTATGTTATGTATGCTATTTAATTTGAAGACAAAGATGGTAGCTTTGCAGCCTAAATTGTATTCTTGAATTTGTATGAGGTAACTTTTGTATAGGTTCTTACTTTCATTTGGTTAACCTTCTGAGTCCAACTGTGATAAATGTTAACAAGTTTTGCTTATGATAAATATAATATCTGTCTTTTTTTCCTCTCCCGCAAGTAAATTTGTAATTTGAGTATTGCCCATTCTTAAGCAATAGGTCATTAATTTGTTTTCAGTTGCAATGCCAAAAGCATGAAAATACCTAACGAATTCTATATGTTTGACAGTGCAGAATGGATCCGCAGTAATTCAAGAAGGACTGCTGTGGGATTGGATTTGGACCTTGAGGCTCTAAATTGGTGCTTGGAGAAGAACATAAGTAGAGTTGGGGCTGATGGGTATTCCAGAATATCCCTCTTTCATGGCAATGTCTTGCAACCTCTTGAGGCCAAGCTAGTCAACTTTGAGCCTCAAGAACTGATAAGTAACATTACACTGCAAGAGGGCAAAGATGGTTCTGAGACTTGTGCATTGGAATCTACTGTGCAAGTGGGATCTACTGCTGATGATAAGTACATGAAGAGTTTGCCACTGCCTCCTAGAGACATTGTTTGTGCATTTAACTATAGCTGCTGTTGTCTTCATAAACGTGCAGAGCTGGTTTTGTATTTTAAGCATGTCCTTGATGCCTTGTCAAAGGAAGGTGGTATATTTGTGATGGATTTATATGGTGGGACATCATCAGAGCACAAGCTAAGACTTCAGAGAAGATTTGCCAATTTTACGGTATAGTCTTTCTGCTCCAAATAGTAATGACATTAATAGTATCAGAAGGAAGATCGTAGATATAAATGTAGTTGACCAAGTTCAGGTTCAAAGGAGATCTAATAATCTAGTCTCCAGAGCTGTGAGTCCAACTGTGTGCCACGAGAAACATTTGGAATGATATGAAACATAATCAGGCAAAAAAATAAAAAAATAAAAAGAAATGAAATTATTTTGATCAGAGGTCCTTCGTATTCTAGTTTTACATCTGTATGCAATTTCCGCTGTTAATTCTACTTAGGATCTTTTCTACTGCTTTTTTCCTAGAATTCTCTTTTAATCTTTCCTTTCTTGTCCCCCCTGTTTGTTATGGATCTTTTATCAAATTGGTGAGATATCCAAAATACAGCTTATATGACAGCAATCATCATTAAGCTAGAGACGTTTAATACATGAGAGTGAAGTGAAATCTAAATATCTCCTTATAGCTTAATGCTATTAAAGTTGCTAAGACATGGAAGGAACTAATTTATTATTTTGTGTTCATTCCTGTCCAGGGCGCAACATAAATCAAAATATAGCAATTTATCTTATTCTTCATTGCACAGGTCTCTTTGCTTATGGTTTAGAATTTGCTATTGGCATGTGCAGTATGTTTGGGAGCAAGCTGAATTTGACGTTGTTGAGCGAAAAACAAGGATTAGCCTCCACTTCCTTCTCCAAAAGCAGCAGAAAAAACTTCGCCATGCATTTTCATACAGCTGGAGGCTGTAAGTTGTGTTATTTATTCTATTAAATTGTGTTCTAGATATGAAAGGCGTAATGATCTAAACAGCTCAGGATTTATTGTTAGTAGTGATCTTGAATAAATTTCAAAAACGTTATAAGTTGGTTGCTCATGTGCCAGGTGGTCATTGCCTGAGATTAAAGACTGCTTAGAAGAGGCTGGATTCCGATCTGTCCATTTTTGGCTTCGAGAAATGCCAGATACAGAAGAAATCAGAACTACAGAGGGATTTGGTGAAGGACGTGATGTGAAATATGAAGAGGTGAAAAGTTTTCAGCAACAAGATGCTTGGAATGCCTACATTGTAGGTGTTGCGTAGCTCATTGTTTCAAGTAAACGTTAAGGTGATATAGCTGTCATGAGCCGAACTTTAATATTTCTCCATTTCAAATTCACGATTCAGATTAAATATCAAATTTTTAAAGACACCAAGCACATTTGTTAGATTGACTCACATGGGTGAAGAACATGGTCCATGGATTCCCTTTTTTGGAACTTTGTTTTTATTTGTTTTTGTTGATATAAAAAGTAAAATCCCCCCTCCCTCTGGGCAGCAGGTTGGGGAAAAAAAAACCTTCATTTACTTCTATTTTAGTTCCATTTCCAAAGTTAGCCTGCAATGTAAATGCTTTGTATGATAGATTAGTATTACTTCTGTGAAACAGTGAAAGTGGTTTGAGTGGTGTTGCAATACTGATACTTGTCACTGTAGATTTGAAATTTCCATGTTGACAACCCCAATGTTGATGATCTTTAGTTTCCAGGAGCAACAGAGATTGCCTTTGAATTTGAAAATGTTGATCTGACAACTGAGCAAGATGGAAAGATCACCATTTTTGATGGCAGGGTTTTTGCGTGGACCCTTATTTGTTCCATAATGAAAATTGAAATATACAGATGAGAAGGGGATGTAAAAGCCTTAAACTCCGCACAAAAAAAGAAACATGGAAAAGGCCTATTATTTTTACCAGTGAAGCAAGAAAATTATAAGAGAGTTCCCTTCCACTCCTTGCCTTGGACTAAAAATAATTTTATATGTGTATATATATATATATATGAGAAGAGTAAGACTGAATCTTTTCGAGACTGATTTGTCCTATTAGTTCAAACAAGACTTTAGCAAGATGTGGAAGGTCAAAATTCTATTTTAAAAAATAGGAGAATTTATAGCTTAAGCAACGTTAGCCAAGTCTTCTCGACTATCGGCCAAAAAAGGTACTGATTCTCAACTTGATTGGGACAAGAACATTTTTGTAAGAGAGGAGAATAGCTTATTTATCTCTGCAAAATTGGACAACTTTTGGCCGTATAATTTGTAGTAGCATGTATCTATTGGGAAAAATAACTATTGCAAGGCCCTTGTTATTTACATTTAGATTGAACATATATATTTATTTTTTTCTTAGTTTTGATTAACATAAAATGGAAAAGAATTCCACCTCAAGTCTCTTGTGAATGTTGTTTAGGAAATTAAAAAAGAAAAAAAAAAGGAATGTAATTATTATTTTGGATAAACTAAATTAATCTCCCTAGAAAAATCACCTCTATTTTTTAAAATGACACCTAACCTTGAAGTTATTACTTTTACTTTATTTTCTTGAAATTCCTAATTATGTAAACTATCTGTTTATTAAACAATATTTAAAATTTAAAATTAATGTTAAAAATGTATATTTTAATTGTAATGACAAATAATTACTAATTAGTATATAGAAAATAAGTGTTAGTATTTATGATCATTGGAAGAAGTTTATCACATATTACCAAACATTGAGAAAAAAAGTTTAGTAAAACACTGAAACTAATACTATCCGAGAGTATAATATATGTGTAATCCTTCATCTCATATGAATTGTGTATTTTACCATAAATTTAATTAGTGAGATACACAATTATATGAAAGGGGAGAATATGCATTTATAATACTCTGAAAATATTGAATAATTATCTATCCTTAAGAGCCTTATAACTTAATTAATTGACAATAATCATTACTATTTTGTTCATATATAGACTTTTATAAAAAATTTAAAAAAAAATTGATTTTTTTAACAATTTATATATATATATATATATATCAAATAAGTCATTAACAAACTGTAAAGGTCAAGACATTGACATTTTATTTTGGCATGAAACAAGAGGTTGACAACTTGACATACAACAACACCACATAGCATTATTCCTAGGAGTAATGTCATCTAGTAACTTTTTCACCAAAAGTGGCCCTCTATAGCATGAAATGAAAGAAAAAATACCAATTATCATCTAAATAGCTATAGGAAGCCGTACGCGCCACACACAATGAACGGCCCAGATTCCTCTACTATACCTTTTCCGTCTCATCCGCAACGTACATCCCACATTCGCCGTCAATTCGATTACGACGGTCCAAATTGGCGTCTCCAATTTAAAATTAAAAAAAATTAATTAATTTAATTATTAAATTAAATTATTAATCCTAATACCACTAGCGTACCTTAAACGGCTTCTAGAAACAACAAAAGAGAGCCGTTAATTAATTTAAAGGCGTGTTATAGTGACAGAAACCAATAAAACCCAAAAAGAAAGAAAAAAAAAAAGAGAGTTTGTTATAATTTAATTTACTTGAGAGAGAAAGAAAAGAAAAGAAAAGGAAAAAAAAGAAAAGGAAAGAAAGAAAGAGAGAGAAGGTGTGTGGAATTTTCTTTAGAGGACCAAGGAATCTCCTCAAGGAGCGTCTGCTAGGAGGTGCTTTTCTTTTTTCCCTTCATATCTTTTCCCCTCTGAAGAGAGAGATTCCCTTGGTTTTCCTTTTCCCTTCTTCTTTCTCTTGACTTCTTTCCCAAACATCTATTGTTTTTTCCTTCTATATCTACATCTACACCTCGATAATTCAGATCTAAATCAAAAAACAAACAGGTAATTTTTTTTTTATTGTGTTCTGTTTGTTTTGAATTTTTTTTTTTCTCAGAGAAAATTGTTTTCTTAAGGAATTTATTTTGTTTTTGGTTATAGAAAAATGGCGGAAGAGCATCGATGCCAAGCACCAAAGCTATGCGCGAACAACTGTGGATTTTTCGGGAGTCCGGCGACGCAAAATCTCTGTTCCAAATGTTACCGAGATTTGCAGCTCACGGAGCAGCAATCCTCTTCGGCTAAGCTCGCTCTCAACCAATCCCTCGTCGCCACGTCGTCGTCGTCGTCGTCATCCTCATCATCAACAGCCGACGTTACTATATCTTCCTCACCTCCGTCTCCTCCTCCGGTTTTCGTCGTTAAAGAGACCGAATCGAAGCCGGACGAGTCGGTTACGGTTACTACGGCGGCAGTGGCGGTGGCGAACAGGTGCTTGACGTGCAGGAGGCGCGTGGGGCTCACGGGGTTCAAGTGCAAGTGCGGAATGACGTTCTGCGGGACCCACAGGTACCCGGAGCACCACGGTTGCACCTTCGATTTCAAAGAGATGGGAAGAGAGCAGATCGCCAAAGCCAATCCCGTCGTCAAGGCCGAGAAGCTCGACAAGATCTGAGATCAGATCTCTCATCACCGTCAAATGGGGGGTAATTTGGTAATTTCAAGTTTGACCCCGCCAGCTCTCTATTTCTTTGTGATAAAAAAAAAAAAAAAAAAGTCCCCGCGGGGTTGTTAAAAAAAAATTGGAATGGGTCATGGGTGTTAGTTTGCGGGCCGCCCGGGTGGGTGGGTGGGTGGGGCATAATGATGGGTCAGGGGTTGTGCATATTGTTGTTGTTGTTGTTATTTCTTCTTATTTAAGTCCTTGTTATTGTCATTTAATGCGTGTACATTTCTAATAATTATAGCTATTATTTTTAACTTTTTCATTTTCATTTTCGTTATTGGAATTTGGTTTTACAAAACTTTTTTTTGGTACCACAAAAATAATGATGGGAAAGGATAATAATAATAATTCTATTAAGAATCTCAAAAAAAAAAAAAAGGAATGGATAATAGTTAATTAATTTAAGGAGTGGGAATTGGGAAAAAGTGATTGGACCACTAGAGATTAAAAAGAAAAGTTTTTGGACCACAACTACAGTGGAAATGGCAATTGTTTAAGTTCAAAGCTGGCAAATAAAATAAGGGATAAAATGTGAGTGGTCGTAGATTTTTACGTTTTTTTTTTACTACATGAGGAGTCGTTATTAGTTTGGTACAGCTAAAAAACACATATCAGAATACACTCAACTTGATAACTCAGCAAGTTGAGGTATACAAATATTCTTGACCTTCCTGCTTTATTGTCAAGTAGCCCTAAACTACGGAGTAATTAACCAGTAATTAGGGTTGTATAAACAATTGATTTAATAACTCAGACCCACCTGATTGATATGACCTATTTTGGATTATTTTGGCTAATGCTTTGGTTGGTGTTGGGTTTTAGTTAGTGAAATCGAACCAATTTCAGTTGGCTATTGAATGTTGATGAGTTGGAGGGAGTTAAATTGTTGAACCAATTGCGTCTTGTCAATCATGGGAGGATTAGATCTAATCTAAGCATTGTCGTTTGTTGCCACCATTGTAAGAAATCAATTCTAAAGTCTCAATTGTCAATTGCCGCCATCTTTGTGAGGCTATATCATATGGGGGAGGTCAGATCTAGGCATAGTTTGTGCCTTCCATTCTCTCATTGTGCATTGTTCTGCCTCCCTCACTCAATAGAACTCATCGATTCCAATTGACAACTCAAAACAGAAGTACGACCATAGAGTCGAGTCTTTTTCAATTAGATGGTGGATTAATAATGCCCAACTCAATTGATGTTTTATCATAGATGACACCAATGCTATAAAGCCATGCATTTATAATCAGTACTAGGGATGTCCAACCCACACCTGAACAGCTGGATGCAATTGATTCGAAATCTACATGTTGGATGATTCACCTTTTAAGCAACGTGGTTAGTTGAGTTGTGAAGTCTGACATTGGATACTAATAAGAAAAAGTGAGTGATCATTATAACATAATTAAATCCAAACCCATTGGCTTAAACTTTTGGTTTAAAAGATATCCATATATGTTATATTAATATCTCAATTGGAATCTTTCGAACAAATAATCAATTATTGAAAAAAGCTTAAGATGAACTTTATATGAATGCATTTATTGTTGTAAAATAGAGAGAGAAGATTAACCAAATGAAAAGTGTGGTTATAAATTTCCTTTCTTAATTAGATTTGGCTTGGGTTCCCTTGGCATGGAAGGAATTTTTTTTTCTTGGTGTGAAAGACAAGTATTTCCATGATATGGAAGGAAAATGGTTTTCTCATGGAAGAAGTAATTGTTTATTCCTTGTTCATTAAGAAATAGAATTGAAACCTTATAAATAGGCATTGTTACAAAGGATTTGGTGGCTTTTGCCCAAAGGTTTTCTTATATGGAGTGAGGAGAATGCTCTAAGAAGAACCTGAAGTGGGTTTCTTCAAAGAGTAATTTGGTAGATTTTTGGGGTTGAAAAATATCTATGGTTGTGTTTAGAGTTTGTTGTTATGTGAGTGTGTTGGGGCTTTGGGTTTGTGAGTGTTATGAGATATGATTAATTGTAGCTGAAATCCATGTCATTGATGGTGGACTTTGGTTGTGAGATTTTGACATAGACATGAAGTTGGCCAAATCAAGTTATAAATATTGTTGTTTTGTGTAGATGTTTTATTTTCTTGTTCGTATAAATGCGCTTCTGTTAGTCCCAAATCATAGAAATTAATATTAGAGTTTCCGCTATTTCACAACAAAGTGGAAGGAAAACGAGTGAGTTGACAATGTATTTGCAAGGTTTACATGTCTAATTTGGGACATATTTGGTTGAGAGGATGAAAATGTGAGAAATATAAAATATAGGGTAGAATAATGGGAAGTAAGAAAGTGCTTTTTGTTTTTGTTTTGTTGTTTTACCATATCTTTGTTTAGCCGGAATAGAAAAATAGAAAAAAAAAAGAATATAATATTTCTTTGTTTGGTTTGTATAAAAAATGAAGCAAAAGGAATTATAATTTATGTAAATGATTTTTATGCCCCTATTATATTTAAAAGTAATTTTCATAGTACTCAACAAAAATTGTATTAACAAATGAAATTTTTTGTTGTTGTTGTTGATAATTTTATAATTAGAAGGGAGAAATTACGGTAAACTTACATGTGATTAGGCTCATTTTAATAGTGTCTATTTGTGGTTTGAATTTTATCACTTTACCAGTTTACTCACTCAGTCTCCGTAAGCCAACTCAACTTCTAAAGAAATTTGAAGGCTATTACTTTAAATGAATTGTACACTAACATATTGCAATATGAGGGGAAAACCAACAATCAACAAAAACAATTGGGTGTTGTTGGAGCTGTACAAATTGCCCTAGCAAAACGAGTTGGATACTTGGATTGCATAAAAATCTAGAATGTCAAATAACAACATTCCCATATGGAACAGTTCAGTTGAATCCTGCACTAGTCTCAATTTAGCTTTATTTATTTATTTATTATTTTTTTACTGTTTCAGAATTGGATGCTGTCGTTGTCTCCAAAAGTTCCAACTTTTAGGACTTATCTTAGCTCATACCAAAACTCTAATTTTTGACTATGATTTATGGAGCACACCTATGACAATTGTATAAATATATTATTATAAATTTTATATTTCAAATTATCTAGAATATGATATGCTCTTCTAAATTTTTTTCCATGACTCCCACTAATTTAATTAAGTGATAATTCAATCATCAGGTATTACATTAATCCACCTTAGTGCATTTCAAATATGTTGATCAGGGAGCTCAGCTAACACATGTTTATAATGGAATTTGCTTTTGGGGGACAATGGACTTTAAATAAGCATGTAAACTATCACTGAGTAGTAATAAAGATTTTGTAAATTTATTTAAAAATGATTGCTATTCACAAACCCAAAACTTAAACAATCCTTGCTAAAAAAAAAAATAAAAAAGAGAGGACTCGGTACATTTTGAAAATTAAAATTGCTAATCAAATGATAATGCCAATGGACCCAACCCAAATTGCCTATTATTCTCTTGAGCAGTTTTCTTTTTTCTCATTCCATTCCTCCAAGTTCTGTGAGAGTTCTATACATTATCGTCCACTAAGGGTGTGTGACTGTTGAGCCATCTATGTCCCTGGTGTGGCCTTGTTGGTCTCATTAAACTTCACATATGTTTCTCCATTATACTTCTTGACACTGTCAACTGGGCTATTTTTGCTTTTGTCAACTTTATACTTCTTATATATGTCACCTTTGTAAAAATCTTTTGTCCTCCATGTCAAAATTAGGGAAGAAAGAATTCCTACGAATGTGACACAAGCCAAAATTGAGAAGGATAACCTGAAACAATGGTCACCGATGCAGTTCGGCTCTTTTGGATAAGTCCCATCAGGTCCAAGTACAGCATCCTTCAATGCCTCTCTTTTGTAGAAGGATTTAACGAGCATTGAATTTAGTAAGAATCCCCCAAGTGGGCTTACCAATTGTGCACAATTGAATAGAGTGGAGTAGTACTTAAGGCCAAAGAGCTCGGAAATGATTGTGAAAAGCAATGTGACTTGTGCACCATATGAAAACCCAACGAGCAGTGATGACATATAGTATGAACCAGGGATTATTGGAAAGGCAATGAGGAGGGTTCCAATGCATGAGATGAAGAGTGAAAAAGCCATCATGTTGGTTCGAGGAAATTTCCATTTTAGTAATAAAAGTTCTGAGACAAAACCAGCATAGACCCTCCCAAAGTAATTCCATATGCTTATAAGGGTTATGATAGAACTTATGGTCCGGGATTGTAATTTCTTAGCCTCACCAATGGCCCTGAAATTATCTATGACTGTTAAGCATGTCCCGAGTCCACATAGTGACATAATGAATATATATAACATGTCAACACTTAGGATTGCTTGTAGAATTGTGTAGTCTTCTCCTCTTTCTGGCTTGTTGAAAATGTTTGCGAAACAAGATGAAAATTTCTCATTGTTTTCTTGCTCATGGTTGTTATTACTAGATGAATGTTCTGGCAAAGCTTGTGGTTCCTCAGTGATTACCTCGGTAGGAAGATTATTCAATTGCCTTCTCTTGAGCTTCCATGAGAGTGCCTCTTCTCTAATGACAATATAGATAGGGAGTACGAGCAAGGCAGTAACCATTATAGCACTTTCAACGTTGAATGCTTCAGGGAAATCAATGTATTTCCTAAGTAATGTCACGACCATGAGAAAGATTGCAAGTAAGATTGTCATATAAAAGAAATGCAAAAACACTCTCAGCTCGTATCGTTGCCTTTCAGTCTTCATCAACCGAATTGTGAACATAAACAACAATGCTACCATCGCTGGCGCCCATCCAATGAGTAAAATAAGGGAATCCAAATCATTTCCATAGATTCCAAGGTGAAGTTGTGTCAAAATAGCTCCGCTAAGTCCAACAAGACCCTTTAGAAGACCAATCACAACCCCTCGGCTTTCGGGGAAGTTCTTGACACAAGTGACAACAGCTGCTGTATTTGTGAAATTCTGAGAATCAGTTCCTATTGCAATGAAGAGGCACATTTGCCAAATGTGTGGCTTGGCGATTTTGCCTTTGACTGCCAACCATATCATGAAGTAGCCTCCAAAGTTCATGACTGCACCAATGAAAAGCATGAGCCATGATGGTATTACCTCACCAATTAGGCCTGCCACGATTGCCACATGTGCACCAACGTCCTTGTAAAAGCTCATCGTATTGATATCTGCCTCGTCATATCCAAGAGCATCTACAATTGCTTGAGAATAGTTTCTAAATATGTAAGTTGCACCACCCCCCGCCATAATAAACAAGGAGGCAAACACCGTGAACCATCGTCCTTTTATCACTTGCACCAAAAATTGGAATAGCCCACTGCTACTCAATGCTGGCCCCGTCATTATTGGTTCTATAGTATTGTAAATTGAATTAACAAAGATGGTCAGCGTAAAATTTAGTCACTCTGTTACGAAAGCAAAGATGGCTAGAAGAGTATGTTGTCAGAGAAATGAGAGTTTTGTGTTTGCATTAATTGGATTGCAGATGTTGTGTTTCTAAATATTTAAAGACAGGAATGGATTAGGATACAGAGTTTTTGTTCAAAAGCTTGTTAATATAAGAGAAAAATATGTTGAACCTTAGATATAGGAAAATTTGTTTGTGGTTGAAGCTCAATCAAGAAGGTTTTTGTTGAAACGCATGAGAAAACATTCAGAAAATAACAAATATCTTCAGTTTTAATCCTACGAACATAGATCAGAACAGGAAAGGGTCATATGAAAACAGTTTTAACCTTACAACGGATCAATTCGACTTAGTCTATGAATCAAATTTAACTGTCTACCAAATTCTGAAATATATATTCATAGCTTCTGTTTTACTTACTTTTTTGTAATGCATAGTTTTTAACTGTTTTGCTTATTCATTAAAAAAATATATATAATTGGCTATATTACGGCATTATTATTATTATTTTTTCTAAATGGGTAATAATAGGTTTACATTGTAATATCAATGTAAGATTTATATTGATTGTACAATGTAAATTAAGAATTTTCCTTTTTTTTTTAATCCTAAAAAATAATTTAGACACTATATATGTGAGTTGGATTTAAGTTGTAATTGATCCATAACTAATTCAAAATGACATAGTCATATATGTATGGATTGGATTTAAGTTGCACTTGATCCATCTTGAAATTTTTCAAACATTGACGGTAGAGGAAGAAAATGTAATCTAACTAATATTTCAAGATGATTAAAGATACTGTATCGTTTAAGACGTTTTTATTCCACAATAGTAGGAGTAGAGGTATATGTTATTCTTCACGCATGTAGGTATTAGCTAGTTTCTCCACACAATATATAACATTATAACCCAGAACTAGCTAAAAAAATGGAGTCCTAGGAACAGACGACATGAGTGAGCCCCTAGACCATAGTTGTTTTAGAAAAGGAGAACATTGATTCTGGTTATATTAGTAAACCTCTAATGCGCCCTTGCAATTTTTTCTAAAACAAGAAGTACAAAACTTTTCTTCGAGTCCTGTGTTGACAAAGATCAAATAGAATTGTGCTGTATCCTCAATCTCTTTCCTGAATATTTGATAAACGTTCTATCGATATTCAATAATTGGCCAGATGACCCCTCAGGCCCTCATCCATTAGTGCATCCATTAAGTTCGAAATTCTGTATATAAGAAAAAAAGGTTCGAAGAAATGGACTCTAGTTAGCTCAACTGGTAAAGTTTTTGATGGTTAAATAAGAGATTTAAGATTTAATTTTTGCTTAAACTAAAAACCGATTAGTGTTTTGATATGATGATAAAAAGCTATAAAAAGAGTTTACATAACTAGAGTATATCTTGAAAAGTTTAATTTGGAACCACAGTGATAATTGAGGGATGGATGACACTTGTGTCCAGTGGTCAGTTCCATTGGACATGTTGCAATGTGGACACGTGTTTAATCTTGGACATGTGCCCGTATCCCATCGTGTCTAGTGGAATTGGCCACTAGACACAAGCCATTCCCTTGAGGGATATTATTTTTTTGAAAATTTTTACAAATGACTTACCAAGATTAAATGCTAACTGATTTTTCAAATAACTTTTATCACATATTCACATTATTCAATTCTTGTATATTTCACGTGTAGTGCACTTCCAATAATCTACCACATACTATGAATGGTTTATAAAATTTTTTCCACATAACCATAGAGTAATACTATACAGTACATACATAATTTTTTTCATAATTTTTTCTTGATGAATTAATAATTTGTTAATCTTTTTCATAATTTTTTCTTAACTAATTAATAATTTGTTATTTACGCAGGTCAACCATTGACACAATTATCGTCTATCATCGACTTAACAACTTAGCTGTTGTCTATTTGTTGATAAAAAAAGTAACAAAGATTATGTAAGTTCTTCATTCTTTTTTATTTTTTAATGAAATTTAAATTCTTCTTTCACAATTTTATTATAACGTGTAAAGACCAGTGTAGTTGATACTGTATCGGTGCCAGCCAGTATGTACCGTACCAGTACGTATACCGGTATCGAAACGCCAATATTTCTTATTAGTTTAAATACCGGCCGTACTGGCCATGTACTATCCATACCGGCCAATTTCGGGTATACTGGCTGGTATAGAAAAAAGCTTTTTTTATTTTTTTATTTTTTTAGGTTTGTAATTTTGAATTTTTGTAAGGACAGAATTGTAACTTATTTACATTAATTTATTAGTATTATTTGTTTTCTTAGTATACAATGAACAATTAAGTTTTCTATTTTATATATATATATATATATATTTTTTTTTTCTTTTAATTGATACTAAAGTCTAAAACCATAAATAATTTGTTCTAAATTGAGGTAATATTTTATGGTAAACTTTTATATTTATTATAATACACACACACACACACACACACACACACACATATATATATATATATATATTTATATATTTATTTATTTATAAATATAAAAAATAATGGTAAACCCGAAACGGTACACCGGTATTGACCGATACCAAAATTTATCGTTCCACTGGTCAAACCGGTACAACCTCTGGTATGAGATTGACTCCCTTGGTAAAGACATAAAAGTGACCAAAACAATCTTAGACTCACTAGATGCCAATCCCACCAAGTATACTATAAAAGTAGAGGTTAGGCCGGTATATGTGATTGAATCCTAGTGAAGAAGAGAAGGGGGGAAGGATCCCTCCAATTCTCTTATATTTTTAGTTGAATAAAGTTTGACAACAAACTTGATTATAGCCTAAGAGTAAAATTTAATCCGCTCAGTATCATTTTATTGGATGTGAATTTTGACAAATTCACCGTTGGATTACATTTTTTTTTCTATACTTGCAAAATTTTCAAAAGATCAAAGATCAATAGCTATGTTATCAGTCAAATATTTAAATTTCAAATTTTTGTAATATAAAATTATGCATAAAAAATAATTTTATAAATCTAATTAACATAAAATTTGATATGTGTGTTGGTGAACATAAAAACATATAATTCAACAGTTAAATTTCTAAAATATGTAGTGTGGGGCCCAATAATTTATGGGCCAGGCCCACTTGCTCGTGGGGAGTCCAAAGGCCCAAGCCGAAAAAGGTAATGGCCCGGAGATGCAGCCGAGCACAGTTTCGTCCTCGGCAGACCCAAAGCTCCATTGAGGGTAGGGGTAAAAAAAAAGATAAAGGAATAAATATGGAAGGAGATCTAAAATATCTTGGGAGGGTTATCCCCACACTACCCTTCCCAGATAAGGCTCTGCACCTAACAGAGCCGTACTCTTCAGCTTTATCAACCATCCCCCACAATTCTGGGATTAGACTGATGGGACAAATATCGGTCTAATAAAGGTTGGCCCTACACGTGGACGAAGGACAGCGGACGTAAGCTAGTATAAAAGAAAAAGTAAGTGAACCTAGAAGGGGGACTCCATCCCACCTCCAAAAAAGAGAGACTACATGGGTGAAAATACCTCAACAACACCTGAGATCACAGAAAAAACCCATTGTCGGGTAACCAGGGTAAGACCTTAATGGTCCTCGGATCAAGTCCGAGGAGACCCATCCCATGGGATGCGACGCCGTAGGGCTTAAATGTTCAAGCCCAAATCCTTTTTCTACACGAATCCCTTTAAAACCAGGACCGGGTATCGCCCCGTGACCAACGGCTAGCTTTTCAAGCCCACTCTCTACAAATCATATTGTGAGGGATCTTTCATGCGCGAGCCCAACATCCTTATTGGGCCGCCAAAGAATTGTGTCCTTACAATTGGCGCCGTCTGTGGGAAAGCTTGCGCGTTGGCGCAGGTGGCGGTGGAGTCAGCTCTCTAGCAAGCAGAAATTCCTGGGGCTTCCTCCGACTCCGGCGACATACAGTTGTTGCTCCGGCATAAGCTTCTGCTAGGGGCTACGCCTTGCAGTGCCAAGGGCGCGGGCATCTCTCGGGGCTTCCGGCCTCAAGCCAACTTTCCCCGCCCTGGTATAGGGGCTTATGGTCGAAAAGTAAACCGAATAAAAGAAATTCCACAAGTTTTGGACAGAACCAAGGCCTTGCATGGTCCTCGGACTCAGGCCTATGGGGAAACCAAGTACAAAAAAGAAAATCCACAAGTTTTGGACAGAACCAAGGCCTTGCATGGTCCTCGAACTCAGGCCTATGGGGAAACCAAGTACAAAAAAGAAAATCCACAAGTTTTGGACAGAACCAAGGCCTTGCATGATCCTCGGACTCAGGCCTATGGGGAAACCAAGTACAAAAAAGAAAATCCACAAGTTTTGGACAGAACCAAGGCCTTGCATGGTCCTCGGACTCAAGCCTATGGGGAAACCAAGTACATAAAAGAAATTTTACAAGTTTTGGACAGAACCAAGGCCTTGCATGGTCCTTGGACTCAAGCCTATGGGGAAACCAAGTACATAAAAGAAATTTTACAAGTTTTGGACAGAACCAAGGCCTTGCATGGTCCTCGGACTCAAGCCTATGGGGAAACCAAGTACATAAAAGAAATTTTACAAGTTTTGGACAGAACCAAGGCCTTGCATGGTCCTCGGACGCAAGCCTATGGGGAAACCAAGTACATAAAAAAAATTTTAATTTTACAAGTTTTGGACAGAACCAAGGCCTTGTATGGTCCTCGGACTCAAGCCTATGGGGAAACCAAGTACATAAAAAAATTTTTTTACAAGTTTTGGACAGAACCAAGACCTTGCATGGTCCTCGGACTCAAGCCTATGGGGAAACCAAGTACATAAAGAAACTGTTATTTGAACATTAAATTTTATCCGAGGAGAATTCCCCGTTAACAGTTGGGTTAATCCCTAAACTGCACGGGTCCCCAACACCAAAGGGATTGATGCAATATAGTGCAATATATTACCCAAAAACACAATCGAAGTCCCTCATTATTCGGCTACACTCTCGGACGAATTATTCAGAGTTCATCGATCTCGGTCATTTGTTTCGCATACATCGCTCAGTGCTCGGCCGTTATTCCGGTTAGTTTCCAGAGTTTAATTTATTGATAATTACCATTACGATACTTGATAACATCGATAAATTTAAAGACGTGCGTGTATTTAATGTTCATGCACTAAGTAGTTGCTGCAGAAAAGAAAAGTATTTAGAAAGAAATAAACTTATCTTTTATTAAGGCATAGAAATAGTACAGTGTACAATGAAAAGCTGAAATAAGCTTATGCTAAAGCTAACTACATGAGTGAAAAGAAAAAATACAAGAGAATGAAGGTAAAGCCGAAGAAGAAGCACAGATGAGAGGTTGGCTATTGCTTCAAGACCTTGTTCTTCCTCAATGCTTTCGCATGCCCATAACTCAGGTAGCAAAAGAACCCAGCTTGGAGCCTCGCACCGCTGAAGGAAAGGTGCAGGGAGCCGGAAGCGGAGGAGCCTTCACCAAAAATTTGCCTGCAACAAGGCAGAGGTGCTGATGGCGGAGAATTTTTCTTCTGACACACCAAAATTCTGGCATGAACAGAACCTGCTTCGGATTTTGACTAAAAGAAGGAGAAACGCCCTTTCCCCTGTCAAAACGGTATATTCCCTTAAATTTATGTCTCCTTTGCCCGTGCATCACTCTTTTGAGTCTCAGGAGGACACGGCGCCTCTGTGGCGGAGAGAGTTCCTTTTCCCCAACACTCGCCTCAAACATGATGTACTAGGAGAGGAGACTGAAGGATTTGTGCGTAGGTGAAGCAACTTTCTCTCCTATTTATTTGAAAAGATAAGGTGGTGGCATTTAATTCACGCAGCGTCCCAAGGAACGCTACAGACAAAATGTCTCCGGCTCGATTTCCAATGCCGTCTGCAACCCTGAGATTAAAGGAGTCTCGTGAAGGTGCACCTCGAATACTGGGACGCCAAAAAGTACCGCGTGACCTAAGACTATGAAAATACCTCCTAATTTGTGGGCCCAGTAAATTCGCAACCCAGGCCCATTCTGCATGGGGGCCCAGGGACAGAACCAAGGCCTTGCATGGTCCTTCGACTCAAGCCTATGGGGAAACCAAATACAGAAAATAAATCTTACAAGTTTTGGACAGAACCAAGGCCTTGCATGGTCCTCGGACTCAAGCCTATGAGGAAACCAAGTACAAAAAAGAAACACTACAAGTTTTGGACAGAACCAAGGCCTTGCATGGTTCTCGGACTCAAGCCTATGGGGAAACCAAGTACAAAAAAGAAACATTACAAGTCTTGGATAGAACCAAGGCCTTGCATGGTCCTCGGACTCAAGCCTATGGGGAAACCAACTGCTCGGACGGGGAAAGTCCCCGGCTCAAATACTGTAAAATGTTAAGGCCAATAAAAGTGTTAGGATGATGGTGGGGCACTCCACTACTCGGTAGCCTAAGGGGGCTGTCCATTTTTGCGGGTGATATGACTTCGAATGATTACTTCCTACACCGCATAGAGCATCCAGTTCTAATTTCGGCATTGTTTTGGGCAAGTATCGTTATTCACAGGTACACATTGCTATGTCAAGCAATTCTGTTAAAGTTATGGTGACATCTTTTTATTAGCAAGTATTTTGGCCTTAGTTGTCATCGATTCAAATGCTATATTGTTATGCCGAACAGCGTTTGCAAATTTAAAAAAAAAAAGAGAACATAGAGACAGAACATGCGAAATAAAATAACAACAATTTTTATTAATACGAAAAGTTATTACAACGTACAAAAGGGGGCTCAAACAAGCCTATACAAAATGTGAACTGCCTAAGCAACGATAACATCCACAGTACAGATAAGTAAACAGTCAGGCGTCTTTTAAACTCGTCTTCAAAGTCTCTCCAATCTCTGCCTCAATACTGCTCATATTGCGATAAGAACCTTCTTTGGAAAAAGATGAAGGAGAAGGAAATAGTAAGGAAGAAATCAATGAAGAAGATAGAGGAGATGAATGAGGAAGATGGAGGACATGAGTAAAGAAGGAGGAGAAGAAGAGAGAAGAGATGAAAAGAAAGAAAAGGAGCAAAAGAGGGAGAAGAGAAAGCACCAGAATGGATCTGGTGCTGGGAAGACTAAGAAAGGGAAGCGGAGAGGGCCACCAGTGAACGAAGAGAGGAAGAAGCAGAGACACTTAGTCCCTGCCTCGTTCCTGACTCCTAACACACTGGAGCCATATTAGGTATGCTCGTAAGAGAGCGGTTGGTTACGATGATGGGAATTCTCGACTCAGTCACGCCGAAAGTTTGACGTGATGAGCCCCTGCTTCGGATTTTGGCTGAAAGGAAGGGGGGACAAATTTTAAGTCTCCGCCATCCTTGCCCTGACCAAGCCATTTCGAGCTTCGTTAAGAAAGGGCGTTTCTGGGAAGGGAATGATTTTTTTTCATTGCTTACTGCTATGGCGAGTGTATTTCAGGTTAAGGAATAACCGGAAAGTAAAAGTAAACTCCGGAAGGAATTTAAGGGTTTTCAAATCTTGGAGGGATTAAAGGGATTCATCTGTGAGAGAAACGATTCTTGTTTCTCCTCTTTATATAGGGGACGAAGAGGAGAATACTTAATGTGTTCAGATCCCCGAGGAAGTCTGCAGACAAGAATACACCCGTTTCGTTCCCCCACGCCATCAATAACTGTCGAATCTGGGAAGTCTCGTGAAGGGAAGATATTAAAGACGCGCTTCGGATAACCAAACGGCCTAAACGCATCATGAAGAAATTAAGAGGAGCATCTTGTAGACCGGTACACTTCTTAGGCAGGTGAAGAGTCGCCAGCGTCAGTCAAAGGCTGAATTAAGTGAGTCACAATAAGGGCCTGGTATTACCAAAACCCCCCATTCCAATCAGGATGTTGGACAGCAGGGTTTTGAGGGGCTATTGTGGGGCCCAATAATTTATGGGCCAGGCCCACTTGCTCGTGGGGAGTCCAAAGGCCCAAGCCGAAAAAGGTAATGGCCCGGAGATGCAGCCGAGCACAGTTTCGTCCTCGGCAGACCCAAAGCTCCATTGAGGGTAGGGGTAAAAAAAAAGATAAAGGAATAAATATGGAAGGAGATCTAAAATATCTTGGGAGAGTTATCCCAACACTACCCTTCCCAGATAAGGCTCTGCACCTAACAGAGCCGTACTTTTCAGCTTTATCAACCATCCCCCACAATTCTGGGATTAGACTGATGGGACAAATATCGGTCTAATAAAGGTTGGCCCTACACGTGGACAAAGGACAGCGGACGTAAGCTAGTATAAAAGAAAAAGTAAGTGAACCTAGAAGGGGGACTCCATTCCACCTCCAAAAAAGAGAGACTACATGGGTGAGAACACCTCAACAACACCTGAGATCACAGAAAAAACCCATCGTCGGGTAACCGGGGTAAGACCTTAATGGTCCTCGGATCAAGTCCGAGGAGACCCATCCCATGGGATGCGACGCCGTAGGGCTTAAATGTTCAAGCCCAAATCCTTTTTCTACACGAATCCCTCTAAAACCAGGACCGGGTACCGCCCCGTGACCAACGGCTAGCTTTTCAAGCCCACTCTCTACAAATCATATTGTGAGGGATCTTTCATGCGCGAGCCCAACATCCTTATTGGGCCGCCAAAGAATTGTGTCCTTACATGTAGTTATATTAATTTTTTAGTAGAAGCTGTAGTCTTAAGGTACAACTAAGTTTGTAATCAAATTTTGTCATTTTTAGTTAGATGTGTAACACATGGAATTTATATAATTTTTTGAATAAGGAATTGGAGGATTAAAAGGAAGGTGAAATATAAGCACACTATCTAATTAATTAAAGCAAAATAATCTCTCTCTCTCTTTCTAAAAACTGAAGCATAGAATTTATTGTTACCACGCTCTTATTGAGTAACAATAGCGGCTACATCATTCATTTATTTTCTACCTTATTTTCTCCTTTAAAACTTTTATTCTCCCTATTCTAAAAAAATAATAAATAAAAAAAATTATTCTTCTCCCTATTAGTCCACATTTACTATTACACTTCCTTCAACATTTCCCTTTCCTTTTTACCTTATTTGTCTCCTTACCACTCTATACTTTAGCTCTTTATCTTTTCACTACTCTCTACTTTATTGTTACACTTTCTTCATTATTTTTCTTATATTTTGTTCTTCTTCCCATTTTATTTTGTATAAATTCAATATCATACTCTCTCTCTCTCTCTCTCTACTTTCTTGTGAATTTTTTTTTCTTTCTTATAATTATGTTTAAGGTTGATATTTTTTTATGGTTTTTTTAAAAATATTTGTTTTGGTATTGTGTTTTTTTAATTTCCCATTACGAAGTCTTATCTCTCCTTTTTTATATAGCTTTGTTTGAATTTTGATTTGGGTTAATACTTAGTTTTTTTTTTTTTTTTTTTTTTTGGGGGGGGGGATTGGTAATAAGAAATAAAATGCATGGTGTTCATGATGATGAACATAAGAAAAAAAAAACAAACAACATCAAAGAAAAAATAACTCAAGGGACAATTCTAAGAGTAGAAAGAAAATCAATGATAGAAGAACAGTTTGAAGAAACCTATCACCTAGACTAATTGAAAAAAGTTTGCTGGCATAATGCTTATACTTAGCTTTTTGGAAATAGGAATTTGAATTTACGTCAAAACACAATCTACATGGCTATGAATTTGAAAATGCCTACCAATTTTTTGAGTGATAAATTATTATAAAGTCTATCTTTTATTCCTCTTGTTTCATCTTAATTTTGGTTAAGACAATGTTGTAATTTTTTGATAAATTTGTATTGTAGGGACACGATTTTGTAACGAACCTAAACTGTATCGGGTTCGCACGTAAAAGGCCCAGACAATATGATTTTTAGAGCGTGGGTGTAAAGAACTAGGTTAACTGTGGTCTTTCCTCCAAAGATTTACTCTCAAGAACGTTCAAGGTTTAAAGCTGGTATCATGAACGTTTTTCTTTGGTGACTAGTGCAACTCTCTCCTTTCCCTCTCTTCCTTTCTTCTTTCTAGTTTATGTCTGTTCTTCTCTCCTTTTTTTTTTGTTTTGATCCTCTTCTTCATGTTCTTCTTTTAGTTTATATACTCCCCTTTGCGCTCCATCCTTACCGTACACGTGTAGGTTGTGTCCGGAGGATTTCTTTCTGTCCCATTTGGCACCTCCTGGAATTTCCTATGGGCAGCTGTATGGCTGCTTCCTTACTGTTCAGGTATCACCTCCACATTAATGCGGCCAGAGAGTTGGTTGAGAGGTCATTAATGCGGAGGCAGCTGTAGTCACAGATATTTGTTTGCCTTATCTCTTTCATCTTTAGTCGGCTACTCCATCATTTGTGGTGATCTAATTTTGAGATCTGATCGCAGTGAGACCACGCCCTGATCGTCCTCGGACGCGATCGTCCTCGGACGCATACTGCCGAGAAGCATGGTGCCCTCGGACGGGTATACGGCCTCGGATGAGCCACGGGCCCAACAATCGTGAACCAATTCTGAACCCTATGGGCCCGTTAATTGAACGGTCCCCACATGTATTATTATGATAATCTTGTTATTCTTTAAGAGATGAGAAATTTGAATAATAAATTTGAAATTTATATAGTTTACTTGTATATCAAATATAATACACTACAACAGAAGTTAGAAAAATATAGTTCATCTTAAAAAAAATATTAATCAAGCATACAAAATATAATAATATGATATATTTATACTTTGTAGAGATAAAAAGATAAAAATTTCTTGTAGAAATCTTTAAAAAATATATATATATATATATATATTTATAACTTGAAGTAATTATTACTTTTTATATATTGTATCCCATTAAATAATATTTATATATTTCTTCGGATTGTGTGGGTCTACTTCTAGTAATAATAATAATAACTACCCTCATTACACGCGCTCTGCACATGCAATAAGGCTCTTTGGATTTAGTGTGCTATTTTTTAAGAAAAAATGTATCAAATGTGTATGAAATATATTTAATTTAAATAAAGAGTGTACTAATATTTAGGAAAAAAGTTTCTCTAGTAGATTTTTTGTTTTTGAATTTTGTTGGATTACAATTTTAACCCTTTTTTTAAATAAAGATTATCTAATTAGATTCGAGGTATTTTTGATATTTTTTGAACCTATAACTAACTTTATAAATCCTCTTAATATATAGAGATAAAACCCTTCTCTTCTGTCCTTTTGAATTGCTTCTAATTTGCTCATCTAAATTATATATCTAATGATGCCTATGAGGCCGACTTGGACTTGTCTTCCCTTCTTTTATACTGGACCTTCTATGCAGCTGTTTCTTCTTTTGTCCATTCCACCATCTCTCTCTCTCTCTCATGGTTGAGTTGGTAAGTTATTGCTTGTTATTGATCAATTAATTACACCATTTTATTATCTGTCATTAACAACTTGCTATCTCAATTTATGAAAAAATTTGTAAGAACAGTTGGGTGGGCCTCTTTGTAATCCATAATGTCAATTTGTAACAAAGATTCTGTATGATTCTCCAATGGCAATTTTAATCTCATGTAAAAAGACATAAAAGTGACAACACATTTTCTAACTCACAAGTTGCCAATCCCACCAAGTATACTAAGTAGAGGGTAAATACAAGTACAGTACAGTATCTAATTAAAAAAAAAAAAAAAAAAAACAACTGAAGCCCTTCTTGATCATTTCAAATTTGCTAATCTAATAATGCCATTTCTTCTTTTTCCATTCCACCATTTCAGTGTTGTGTATCCATCCTTTGGAGTCTCACTACCGTCCATTTTGAGAGGATTGAATGACCTCTGTCTAGTTGGCCTTAGAGTCTTCTCTAAACATCGTATATGTTTCACCTTTGTACCTCTTATATGCTTCATCTTCTTTAACTCTATACTTCCTATATATGTCACCTTTGTAAAATTCTTTCGTTCTCTTCGACAATAAAAGCGCTGCAAAAGCTCCAAAGAATGCAACCATGGCCAAAATCGAGAAAGACAGCCTAAAACAGTGGTGTCCAATGCAAGTTGGGTCCTTCACAGATGATGTATCCACACCCTTAGCTATGAGGTCCTTCGTAGCCTCTTTCAAGTAGAGAGATTTTGTGAGCTTTGCATTTAGTAGAAATGACCCAAGTGGACTTATCAATTGGGCACAATTGAACAGTGTAGAGTAGTACTTAAGGCCGAAGAACTCAGAAATCATTGCCAAGTTTAATGGTACTTGTGCACCAAATGAAAATCCAATCAGCACTGATGCCACATAAAATGCAAATGGGATTTCAGGGAAGGCCACGAAGAGCATTCCAATGCCTGATATGAAAAGCACTACTGTCATCATAGTCGAACGTGGAAGCTTATATTTCATAAGCAATAGTTCTGAGACAAAGCCTGAGTAGACTCTTCCATAGTAATTCCATATGCTTACTAGTGTAATAATGGAGCCTACGAGTCTATCACTATATCCTTGTGCTTTGCCAATGCGTCCAAATTGGTCAATTGCTGTTAAGCTTGTCCCATATCCGCACAACGAAATGACAAAGATAAACAACATGTCAACACTTAGTATTGCTTGCAAAATTCCGTGATCTTCTCCTCTTTCTGGTTTATTGAAGATGTTTGCAAAACAAGACCCTTTCGGCTCCTCTGCTAGCTGCTTGGGTTCTGAATCTTCTGATTTCTCGACGGTCATTTCAGGAGAAGGATTCTCACGCTCTTTCTTATTTTTCCAGAGGGTTCTCTCTTCTTTAAAGACAATATAGAGAGGGAGGAAGAGCAGGACAGTAACCACAATTGCACTTTTTGAATGCACTGCGTTGCCCATAGTAACGTATTTCTCAAGCAATGTCATAATCATGAGATAAAATGCAAGTACAATTGTTGAATAGAAGAAAAGTAGGAACACTTTGAGCTCATTAGGTTGTCTTTCAGTCTTCATTGTCCGGAGTGTGAACACAAACACCACTGATACCGCAGCTGGGAGCCAACCAATGAGAAGAATGAGAGAATTCAAATCATCTTCATACATACCAAGGAAAATTTGTGTTAAGATAGCTCCACTAAGCCCAACGAGACCCTTCATTAGTCCCAAAACAACGCCACGGCTCTCCGGGAAATTCTTGACACAGGTGACAAGAGCTGCTGTGTTTGCAAAGTTCTGAGAGTTGGTTCCAATGGCAATGTAAGCGCACATATGCCAAACTTTTGGTTTGGCAATTTTGCCTGTGACAGCTCTCCATATCATGAAGTAACCCCCAAAGTTCATGGCGGCACCAATGAGGGTCACAACCCATGTTGGTACCACCTCAGCTATTAAGCCAGCGAAAATGGCTACATTTGCACCAACATCTCTATAAAGGGTTATCTTATTCATTGCATCTTCATCATAACCAAGAGTTTTCTGAATCTGTTTGGAGTAGATTCCATATATGTATGTTGCACCAGCTCCAGCCATGATCAACAATGAGGCAAAAACCGTGAACCATTTGCCTTTTACCACATGTACCACAAATTGGAAACATTCCCCACCACCCATTTTATATGCTTAAGGTTGTATTGTGTAAATGGAATTAAGAAAAAGTGGATACTTGCTTAAGGAGGTAGAAAAAAGAACACTGAGTTTGTGTAATTGGGTTGCAGGAATTTGAAGAGATGAATGTTGGAGTGGTGGCAAGAATGAGCAATATATCTATATATATGAACAAGGCAAAAAAAAAAAAAAAAGGTTGGGTCAGTTTGTGTGTGCTAACTTGTGGTGGTTCTAAATCATTAGGGTAGGTTGTTTTTACTAGCTCGTTCACAAAACAGATCAAGCTGTCAAAGCTAGGATTTAGTTAAAGTCTGTTGAGGTTGAAGGTAAATGTATGGAGCTCTTTGATACACCGTTAGGCTAAGGAAATTGGTATGACATAGATTTCAAAGTTCCTCACATAATCATATCATGTTTAGAAACAAACAATAACAGTTTGCTACTAAAATAATACTAGATTGTTACATGATATGTTAAGCTTACCAACAACCCAAATCCCCAATTACAGTAATCGTTACTAATACAGAGGGTGAACACTGAATACCAAGATGAGATTTGGGAAGTAAAAAAACAAAAAAAATAAGAAGAATGTTTATTTAACACCAACTGTTATACACAATTGTACACACACATGCAATTTTGGCACTAAAATTGTTCAGTGCTAAAATTGTGTGTGTATACGGTTGTGTGCAACAACTTATGTGCATTAATATTTATTCAGAAAATAATAGGGCGCAGTATAAGTTATGATGTATTAGAGTATTTGCATCCGTCTATGTAAAATAGGAAAAATCTCACATTCTACCCAACCAACCCCCAAAGCCTCCAATAACTGCAAGCTTTGTATTTAAATATTTTAATTTTTTTTCTCTCACTTCCTGCTCTCATTATATTCTCCACTCTCCCCCTCCACCCCCCTCTTTCTATTTCTATGAAGATAATAATGAAAAAGAAAAAAGAAAAATGATTACTAAAATAAAATAGAATGTATAATAAATAATTTCATCTAGATTTTTTAAAAAAAGTGATTGTGTAAAATAGAAAGTAGATTTTTATGCTAAAGTAGACAGATTTTGCATGAATTGGTGCGAAACACTATTACATGTGTATAACAATTTTCTAGTTAAATTATTTTGTTGGTTACAAATTACAATGGCCTTGGTTCAGATTTGAGAAGCTGTTCTTGTCACTTAAAATAAAGAGAACCATGAATCAAAAAAATAATAAAAATAAAGAGAACCATCCATATCAATCGTCCCTCTCTATGGTTCCAAATTTTTGAGAAAATCGCCAAAGCTCTGTCGGCTGAGTGGGCTGTGCCAATTTGGGCCTAAAATGAACTTTTTCATACCAGTTTTTTTTAATTATTTAGGCCTAATTTTACCAATAACTTCAACCCAAATTTTTGCACAGCGTTGAGCATAAGATAATACACAGTTTCGGGCCTAATTTTTTGTTTGTTTCAACCCATATATCTAACAAGCCTCTTAAGCCTAAAGTAAAAGACGGATTTGGGCCTTTAAAAAAAAGGATTTGGGTTGTAAAAAATACCCATCCCTCCCAATTATATCACCCATATGGAAGACCAAAATCCGATATTTAATAAAACAATAAACATAATCACATCAAATCATCACAATTTGATTCTTCAAAAAATAAAATAACAATTTGGCTTTAAGAACTACAGGACCACAAATTATCATAAATCATAATTAGAGCAAATGATCACACAATTTAGTTTAAAGAACTACAAACCAAAAACAAATAAGTTCGATTTGTTTCCTAGGGATTAATAGGTTAAGCCCTCCTAGTGTTTTTATCTTTGGGTTGGTTGATCCATTGGCTTTCCTTGGATCATCATATTGGTTGTTTTTGTGATTTTAATTCAAATTCTACCAAGTTTTAACTCTACTTTGTGCATTTATATAAACCACTTGTTACATTGCTTTTAGGGCCTGCTTGGTTGGAGGGATAAAAAAGTGGAAGAATAGAAAATTAGTTGGAGGATAGAAAAGTGGAAGGATAGAAAAAATTTAGTTTCCCTCATGTGTGTTTGGTTGGAGGAATAGAAAACTTTTTTGTTTGGTTGAAGAGAAAAGTGGGAAGATAGAAAATGTTATTTATATAAATTTAATCTTATGACCTTATTACATAATATGTAAGAAATAATTTCTTTGTACTTATTAAATTAATAAAATGACATCTTATAAAAATTAACACATAATACATATAAACTTATATTAATTTTCTTTTCTTGAATTTTGCTTTCTCTAATTTTTTTAAATTAATTATATACAGACGTTTAAAAATTGTGAGTGGGGGCTTTTGTGGATTTGCTTATGTGCTGACGTTGTTATAAAAACCCACTTGAGAAATTTGTTCACTTTTTAATTTTTGCTTATAGGCTAAAAAAAAACACAATGCTTAAGCTAAGAAATTCCTAAGGTGGCATACTGGAATATCAATCGGATCTACAGTTGGCTTAAGCTATAGGATTCACCTTAGCCTTAATTTTCTATGAATTTTTCAATTTTTGGATTCAAAGTAATATATGAATCTTCGAATGGTTTCTCACATTATACCCAGAAGGAGTCCTAAACAAGAATCAAGAGTACTTTTATTGAGTATTTCTCTTTCAAAGCAAGATCAACAATGAAAAACACAACGAGTGACAACAAGAAGGATAAAAAAATTTTAAAAAGAATAAATAAAAGAAAAGTCACAGGTGAGAGGCATATGGTAGAGCAGTGCAGTGCCGAGTGCAAAGAAGCTAGAGAGAAGCAATGAAATATGTGTGGTGAAGGTGGCTGGAGGGTAGGTGAGACACATTAAAGAAGTGGAGGCAATTTGGTAACTGTGCTGGCAAGCATGATTTCACGCTTGTTTATTCTCCAAATCGGAAACATCAATTTTTGATTGATCGGGGAAGAAAATGGCTGAGCTCCACAAAAAATCATCCCTCTTTTCTCTCCTTACCAAACAACACAAAACTCTTTTTTATTTTTATATCATTCTTATTTCACCTCCAACCAAATGCACCCTTAAGGACAAGTTAGGTTTGCTATACCAAAATTAAAACCTTCATATCCTAAGCTTAAGCATACAAAAAGCATTCTTATGCCTGAAGCAAAAACAAGAAAAATTATCGTGTATTCTTATACACCTTGACCTTTAAACCATTCTTGAAACCACAAAATTTGATTCTAGTGAGTTTGCTCTTGTTGCAAATCTTCAAGGTGTTCATTGGAGTGCCAGAGGTTCTAGTTCATACGGGCGAGCTTCATTCGTAGGAAGATTACTATTAAAGGATTTTAAATGTTTTGGAATTATTATAGTAGGAAGGCAAGTGAGACATTTGAAAGGTTACATAGAGAGTTCAGGACTACAAAGGTTTTGCGTGTATAAAATATTATATAGTGGATTTTTAACGAGATTGGATTCTTGGAGTGGTTTTTACATTGAAAAAATTATTCATTTGTTTTCCATTTCGTTATCAAAGCTGTGTATTGCATGATTTATTATTATTTCTTTTGTGATTTGGTATTATAGCCGTAGGTGATATAATTTGCCTGTGGTATCAGTGAGGAATTCAGAATAAACTTATTTAATAAATTCTTTAATTCCGCTGGACATCTACATAAAATACTTGGAGTCTAGAATAATAATTTTCAATTGGTATCATTTAGAAAAGGTAGAATTTTAAAACTGAAATTTCTCACTCTCGAACAAAACTTCATTCAATTAAATGATAACTCAGTAGTAGTGACATCTTTTATGGTACACGTCTGTGATGCGAACCTCACCTCCACCACTATAAATCTGTCAAAAAAGAAATCTATCTTGAGAGTCATAGGATAGGAGCCATTCTAGTAATAACTCAGTAATAGTAATATCATTTGTGGTTCATGTTTATGATTCAAATCTCACCTCCCCTATTATATACCTAACAAAAAAAGAAATCTATCTCAAGAGTCATAGAAGCCGTTCTACCTTATTCTAGTAACAAGCAAAATTGAATAATTTCCTAGGCAATAACTTATACGCACAGGTATCTCCCATAAGAAATGAAATTGACATGTTCAAATAAGCAAACATAGTGACTTCAGCTGTCGATAACTTACACGCACACTTCATTGTTGACTGCATTTGCATCTCTTTCATTCTTTTTTTTGGATAAACCTATGTTGTCTATTTGAACATCTATTTCAATTCTTGTGGGGGATCACTTTCATTCTGACTCTGTGTATTAAAAAACATAAACAAAAACAAAAAAAAATGGTTGATTGCCCCTGCAATCAAAACAAGAATATTTAAACCCCTAGTTTAATGAACCCATTGGTTTAAGTATCATATGCTGATTCCATTACAATGCAATATATTGATAAATAATTGTTGACTTTACATATATGCGCGCATGATGCATACACTCAACCGTCTTTTCTTGTTTATCAAACAGATGTAAATCTAAATTAAATAACATTATTTGCAAGGAGTTGGTAATGCTTTAAATATTTTATTTAAGAGAGGAGAAAGAAAGATCTCCAAGAAGCCAATTGAATGTTGTTAACTAATTTCTTTATTTTGACAATGGAGTTATGAACTTACTTTGTTGCAGCCTGTATATGAACGACTATTATGAGAAGCAATTAAATTATCAAAAAAAATTATGAGAAGCAATTAATTAATTCTAGGTACAAGAAAAAAGAAATGACATCATTTAAACATTTAAAATTTTAAATGTTTAAATGATGTCATTTCATTTTGCTACTTACTCAAAAGCCTTGTTCTTTATAAATAAGAATTCTATTAAGCGGGTTTTGCGTGATTCTTTTATTTATTGTTATGAGTAAAGAGCTTTGTAGTTTAACTTGTTGACCCTAAAATATTTTTATTAAGTCCTGAAAATGTGAGGTAGGAATACAAATTAATAATGAGATAGAAAATTTGTATTTGTAAGGTAATCCATAAGAGGCTGTCCTCTAGCTTTAACATTTCTTTCTTGAGCATCATTGATCTTACCAAAAGGTCTCCCTCGTTTTATTGCCGACCAAACCCACAACCATGTCAACCATACAAGCTTCCAGTCAGTGTCATATGTTCTATGTTGGTTATTTATTTTATTTATTTAATTTTTCTTTTCTTTTCTGAAGTCATATGTTAAGAAGGAATGATAAAGTATGTATTTGGTCTCTATTTTTTACACTAAATTTTAATTTGGTCCCTTACCTTTTAATGTTGTATCAATTTAACCTCTACTATTACCTTTTGGATGAAAATTGCTAACATGACAAACAACCAAAATAAAAAATTAGTTTATGCAATAAATTATTATTTTTGGCTATTTTTCATATTAGCAATTTCCATTTAAGAGATAACAACAAAGACTAAATTAACATGGTACTGAAAGATTAGGAACTAAATTGAAAAATATGCAAGAAAAATGAACCATAAAGCAAATAATTTTCTACTCAAAGGATAACAGAGATCGCTTTCACAAAAGAAATTAGATCCATTAGCGTTGCAAGATTCTTTTCTTTTTCAATGGTGAAAATTAATACTGTAACTTGTAGATCTAAATTAGCTATTGAAATTTTAAAAAATTTCTTATTTTGTGAGTAACAATTTTTGGTTTTGGAAGATTTGGGATTGATAGTTGGTCTGGTAAGAATATTTGTTGTATTAAATTGTCACGTTGTCAACATGTCTGACAACTCAAATAATAGCTCTTTGGCACTTCTTCAGAGTCACTTTCCTTCCTTTTCTAAAGATTCTTCGTTTTCCTTTTTCATATTTTTGTCACCACACCCTTCACAAGATGGTGAGAAAAGTAGTTTGTTATGTACTGAATATTTGAAGTTAGAACAACAAGATGGTACAATCCAAATTATTCATTTAACATTTTTTTTTTAATGAGAAACTTGTAACTTTATTAAGTATAAAATAAATTCAGTACATGAGCAACAATTGACTCAATCAACAATGGATTTTCCTCTATTTATTCATTACAGTAGTTCATTTATAGCTCTAACTTTTGGTCCCCACAATTTACCTTCCATGCCATGCATCACTTTATACTTTGAACCATGTTTTCTCTCTTTTCTATACATTCAACAAAATAGGTTTTTTTTTTTTTTTTTTAATTATTTTTTTTAACAAAAGAAAGTTGGAGACCAATTTATAAAAAAAATAAAAAAAGAATATAAATATTAAATATAGAATATTAAATTAAATATTGTGACTCGTGAGTTAAGTAAATAAATAAACATTGAGTTATTTTCTATTTTTAACATTTTCCCAAAAGAAAGGAAAAAAAAGGTGAATTACTTAAATTAGCTTAAAACTAATACTTTCAACAACCATCATGAGTTAAATATCATGTCTCAACTTTGGAAAGGATAAATTCTCATGCTTTGGTCAAAAAGGTAGGTAATCCTAGACCTAATATTATTACATTTCGGCATGTGTTTATTTTGTATTAGAAATCAATAGTATTCAAAATTTAATGATTAATTATCATTATTATTTTTTACTTTTGGAAATTATGAGAATAAATAACAAGATTTTTACACCTTTTTGTTTCGCAAAACATGTTAAAATTTTAATTTTAGAATTTTCTTTTATGCCTCCACCCTAAATCGTTAGAACTACATTGAGCAAAAATTGTTACCACTTGAGGGGGCTAACGAGAAAGATATGAAAAACATCACATAGAATCTTTAGAAAATGGGGTGTTAAACATGGGGTTAGGGATGAGGGTAATTATACAAAGATAAAATAGATTAGAAAATGTTGTTAATTAAACATGGGGTTAGAAAAGTGGAGAGCCAAAGAGCTATTGTTTAAATATAAAATTGTCATGCATGTTTTAAATGATGTAGCCTTTTATGTAGGGATGGCAATAGGGCGGGGTGCGGGGCGGGGCCGAATGATGGAGTCTTCGTCCCCGCCCCGCCCCGCATGATGGGGAAAACTTTCTCACCCCATCCCCGCCCCTTGGGGTCCCGCGAAGCCCAGCCCCACCCCGGAAAACTTTATTTTTTTTTAATTTGCCCTACAACTAGTACAATTTTTTTAATGAAACCTATTTCATTGATAAAAATATACTTGAAATTACAACTAAATTTATCCTATCAAATCAAATCAATTTTTAGAAAAAAATTGAATAACATATCCAAGCGTTTAACAAGACAATTATAAAAAAAAACTCATAGTATAACATATAACAAAATAAAGGTAGAGAACTACATTAGATAGAATAAAATAAACTAATATTGATATGTTTGTTTAAATAGTAGGTTTTAGGGTATAAAAAATTTACAATTATAACCCTTAGCAAAGTGGGGCGGGACGGGGACGAGGAGGGGCGGGGCGGGGCGGGGTGGGTCTAAAAAGTCTAAACCCATCCCCGCCCCGCCCCATGGTACGGGGCTAAAATCTTGCCCCATCCCCACCCCACTACCTTTGCGGGGGCGGGGAAAACTCGCGCAGGGCAAAGCGGGGAGGGACAGGTTAAGTGGGACGGGGAAAAATTGTCATCCCTACTTTTACGGTTTTACCTCATCAACTCCAACCTTTCACTTGTCAATGATGATTTTGGATAATATAAACTTGACTAAATAACTAGTATTATGTGCGATGCACTACTTAATGCAAATTCATATTGTGGGGTCAGAGAACTTGTGACCCCGGCCCACTTTGTTTTAGGGCCCAAGGCCCGAGCCGAGGAGGGATATTGCCGAGGACATACAATGAAAGTCCAAATGGCCTAGATATATAGCCGAGGATGATTCTATCCTCGGCATCCCAACGCGCTTCTGAAAGAAAGGGCAAGTACGGTATAGGAACAGTTTAAGGGTAAGCAGAACACCTCCACATTGATGGAGAAAGGACCCCTGGACAATATGGCGACAAAGGACAAAGGAAAGGCTGCCATTACTGCAATTAAATACTCTGCACCAGACAGAGCAATGCTTTTCAGTTTTTACAATCACCCCCAACCACTTTGGGTATGGGCTGATGGGACAAGTATCAGCCCTGAAAAGCTGAACCTACACGTGGACATTGGAGGAAGGGTAAAAGCTAATATAAAAAGAGAAGTAAGCAATCTAAAAAAAGGGGCTGGGAAAAAAGGCCAAGAACTAGAGCCTCCCAGGCCATGCTGAGGAGAAAGACTTCTTGAGCAAATATGGTTCACCTCTATATGAGTACTATGACCAACCATTGTCCAGTGACCAAGGCCTAGTCTTTCAGCCCATACTCTACAAATTTTATTGTTTGGGCCTTAAACGTGCGAATCTAATACCATTTTGGGGTCGTTACAAATTGAGTCCTTACAATTGGCGCCGTCTGTGGGGAAGGCTCGTGCATTGGCACAGGCGGTGGATCGATCTCCTGTCAATCAAGGGCCTGCGAAAGCCCCTCCATCACTTCCAGCAGCCCGCTGTTGTTGCCCTAATATAAAGTTCCACTAGGGGCTACACTTCGAAGCGCCAGTGGCGCGGACAATTCTAGGGGCTTCCAACGTCAGGTCAATGTCTCACACCTTGGCCGAGGGGCTAATCCCCCAAACTTAAAGAAAATCTAAGTTTTGGACAGAACCAAGGTATTGCATGGTTCTCGGACTCAAATCTATGGGGAAACCAATTACTTAAAGAAAATTCTAAGTTTTGGACAGAACTAGAGTATTGCATGGTTCTCGGACTCAAACCTATGGGGAAACCAACTACTTAAAGAAAATCTAAGTTTTGGACAGAACCAAGGTATTGCATGGTCTTCTGACTCAAACCTATGGGGAAACCAACTACTTAAAGAAAATTCTAAGTTTTGGACAGAACCAATGTATTGCATGGTCCTCGGACTCAAACCTATGAGGAAACCAACTACTTAAAGAAAATTCTAAGTTTTGGACAGAACCAGGGTATTGCATGGTCCTCGGACTCAAACCTATGGGGAAACCAACTACTTAAAGAAAATCTAAGTTTTGGACAGAATCAGGGTATTGCATGGTTCTCGGACTCAAACTTATGGGAAAACCAACTACTTAAAGAAAATCTAAGTTTTGGACAGAAATCAAGGTATTGCATGGTCCTCGGACTCAAACCTATGGGGAAACCAACTACTTAAAGAAAATTCTAAGTTTTGGACAGAATCAGGGTATTGCATGGTCCTCTGACTCAAACCTATGGGGAAACCAACTACTTAAAGAAAATCTAAGTTTTGGACAGAATTAGGGTATTGCATGGTCCTCGGACTTAAACCTATGGGGAAACCAACTACTTAAAGAAAATTCTAAGTTTTGGACAGAACCAGGGTATTGCATGGTCCTCGGACTCAAACCTATGGGGAAACCAACTACTTAAAGAAAATCTAAGTTTTGGACAGAATCAGGGTATTGCATGGTCCTCGGACTCAAACCTATGGGGAAACCAACTACTTAAAGAAAATCTAAGTTTTGGACAGAACCAAGGTATTGCATGGTCCTCAGACTCAAACTTATGGGGAAACCAACTACTTAAAGAAAATCTAAGTTTTTGACAGAACCAAGGTATTGCATGGTCCTCGGACTCAAACCTATAGGGAAACCAACTACTTAAAGAAAATTCTAAATTTTGGACAGAACCAGGGTATTGCATGGTCCTCGGACTCAAACCTATGAGGAAACCAACTACTTAAAGAAAATTCTAAGTTTTGGACAGAACCAAGGTATTGCATGGTCCTCGGACTCAAATCTATGGGGAGATTAGTCATTAGAAAATGGACTAAGTCTTAGACAGAATGGAAATCCCGTCCTGTCCTTGGATCCCCAGCTCTAGGGAAACTAATGTAAAAGAGTATTTAGGCCTGGTACAATTATGCCTCGGTCCTCGGACTGGATGCCACAAATGGTTAAGGTTATGAATGTTGTCAGGAACGTGGCAAAGCACCCTAGCGTTCGGTGACTTTCTCGGATAGTTCATTTTGGGTTACCCATCCTCGGATGATCATCTCATACACAATACAGAGCATTCGACTGTTATCTCGATTAGTCTTGTATGTATAACCTTTTTTAGGTCGGCATTATTGTGCCTGTTATTCTCAATGAATTCAAAATAATAGCTTTTTGTTAACAAGGGTTTCGGCCCTAAGTATCGTTCAAAATAAAATAAAAAAACATCCATTCACAATATAACTATTGCAGAAAAGAAAGAATATGTAGAATAAAATAAAGTCATCTTTTATTAAGATAAAGAAATAGTACAGTGTACAATGAGGGGCTTAAGCAAGCCTATACCAGAAGCTAACTACAGAAGCAAAAAGAAAGGCAAAAAGGAAAAAGGTACAAGGGAATGATAAATCTTTCAAAATTCTGCTCTAGTAGCGACCAAGCATGTCAGGATAACCCCATTGATGGAAGGGGAGAAGAGGCAGAAGAAGAAGCAGAAGCACCAAAATGCCCCTAGTGATGGAAGAGAAGAATAAGCCGAGGTAAAAGGAGGCACCAGAGAAGGAGGAGAGGAGGAAGCGGGGATGCCTAATCCCCGTGCCAGCTCTGACTCCCATCAGGCCAGTGCCATGTTAGCAGCGCTCGAGAAAGAGCGGATGGTACCGACGATGAGCAACCCTAGTGCTATCGCACCAAAAATCTGATGCGACCAGCACCTGCTTCGGATTTTGGCTAAAGGAAGAAGAGGCTTCTTTCCTACCTTGTCAAAGCGGAAAAATGTTTTGAGCCTCTGTCTCCCTTGCCCTAACCGGGCCATCTTGAGTTTCGGAGAGACTCAGTGCTTCTGGAGAGGGTGTGGTCCCTTCACCCCTATCTTCGCCCCAACCATATCACTCCCTAAGGCTTAATCCCACTGGTAGTGAGGACTTTGACCACAGCAGGTGGTTTAGGAATTTGAAAAGATTGAGGGGTCTGTACGTAATGGAAATGACCTCCTACCTTACTTCTTATATGGAAAGCAAATCTGGTGGCATTTAATCTGTGCAGATTTCCAAAAAAAAGTTACAAAAGAGATAATTCCCACTCAACTCCCAACGCCATCTACAACCGTTGGATTGGCGTTGCCTCGTAAAGAGAACTTAGTAAAGACGTGCCTCATGTAATGAAACGACAAAAGCACGACGTGAGTAAAACTTAAGAAATGTCTCACAACTAGGAGTATTTCCCAGGCAAATAAAGAGACACCGACATTAATGAAGGACAAAGTTTGGCAAGCCGTGACATAGGCCCGACGTCACCAAAACCCTCCTCTCCATTCGAGGGGTCGGACAGCAGGATTTTGAGGGGTTATTGTGGGGCCAGAGAACTTGTGATCCCGACCCACTTTGTTTTAAGGCCCAAGGCTCGAGTTGAGGAGGGATATTGCCGAGGACATACAGTAAAAGTCCAAATGACCTAGATATATAGCCGAGGATGATTCTGTCCTCAACATCCCAACGCGCTCCTAAAAGAAAGGGCAAGTACGGTATATGAATAGTTTAAGGGGAAGCAAAACACCTCCACATTGATGGAGAAAGGACCCCTGGACAATATGGCGACAAAGGACAAAGGAAAGGCTGCCATTACTGCAATTAAATACTCTGCACCAGACAAAGCAATACTTTTCAGCTTTTACAACCACCCCCAACCACTTTGGGTATAGGCTGATGGGACAAGTATCAGCCCTGGAAAACTGAACCTACACGTGGACGTTGGAGGAAGGGTAAAGGCTAATATAAAAAGAGAAGTAAGCAATCCAAAAAAAGGGGCTGGGAAAAAAGGTCAAGAACTAGAGCCTCCCAGGCCATGCCGAGGAGAAAGACTTCTTGAGCAAATATGGTTTACCTCTGTATGAGTACCATGACCAACCACTGTCTAGTGACCAAGGCCTGGCCTAGCCTTTCAGCCCACGCTGTACAAATTTTATTGTTTGGGCCTTAAACGTGCGAATCTAATACCATTTTGGGGTCGTTACAAATTGAGTCCTTACACATATCTAAGCTAATTTATTTTTAAAAATAATTAAAACAAAATTATTAAATAAAAATTAATAATAAATTCTAAAATAAGTAAGTAATTTTAATATTAAAAAAATTAATTTATGTTTTGATTGTTTAGAGTTTGGATATTATCAATGTTTATCTATTTTTATATTTTAAAATTCCCTTTGTGCTTTGTGTTAATTTCTTAATATGAGATATGGAATGAGTTTGATCATTCCTATTTGGGTTATGCCATAGCCAACACAAATAATAATACCCAAAATAGTTCCTCAATACATTTTTTTTTTCCTAGTGATAGTCTAATTCAAAAAATCAACACACTCAAAAATTAAATATAATAATCAAAACCCAAAATCAAAACATACACAAAAGAGTTCAAAAATTGAGAATATAAAAAAATTAAAAATTTACATAAAAGAATCAAAAACTTAAATGAGTGTCCATTGTTTTGCTTATTCATAGTAAACTTCCTTCGACATAATATCATTCATGCATATTCAGAAGTAAAGAATAATAAGTAAGATGAATTTAATAAATTAAAACAATAAGCGAACAATAAGCGTAAGTTGCAACTTGGGAAAAAAAAAGTGAAAAAAATACAAAAACAGGGGGTGTAAATTTATTATTAAATACTATAAATTTTATTACTAAATAATTTTTATAAACAATATAACAATAAATGTGAATAATGAATTTCAACTACTAACATAATATCATTCAGTAATAAAATTTATAATATTTTTAACACTTTTTGTCTCATCAGTTTTCTACCCACTTCAGAATTATAGACCATGTGTCGTCCATGCGTGCGATTTTTTTTTTCCCAGCTGTTTTAGGCCCTAATTGTTTTCTAGAAAGAGTGTAAGACTATATCTATGGTGCCAGATCTTTCTCAAAAATTATTCATGGTGCCAGATAAGCAGGGCCGGCCCAACAAAATTTGGGGCCTAAGGCAAAAATTTTATATGGGGCTTTTTTATATGTAAACATTAATTAAATAAAATTATATAATACTAATTAAATTAAGATTAATTTGATGTAAGTATAGAAATTGATGAATAATACTAGCTAAACTAAGGTTAATTTCAAATAGAAGATTGAATATTATAGTTGAATCAAAAGTAAGTCAAAAGGAACTTACTTTAACTTGGATATATGACTATGCATAGTTAAGTACAGTTGTAATCTAAATTTTAATTTTATAAATTCTTTTTAAGAGAAAGAGATAGATAGATATTATTTGGTGTGTTGACTTAGTAGAAGATTAGTCATCATTGGTAATTTATCACATTTGTAGCATTTTATTTGAAACATCTTAGGATTTCAATTGGGTTAAATTTTTATTGGTCTCTTATTTTAAAAGCCTTGTCAGAAATGAAAAAGAAAAATACTACAAAATATTCACAATAAATATGATTAAGGCTGTAATTGATGAATTTCAACAACTTAATTTATTTGTATTTGAATTACTTTTTTATGTTATTGGTGATATGTCAGTTAAATCTATAATAAAATTTGTGGTATTTTTAGCATCACTCTTAAAAATAAGTACCAATTATTTAAAAAATGTTATATTTTTATAAAATTTTAGATTTTTTACTAAGGGAGATGGGGCCCTTTTTTAGTAGGGAAATTTTTTATTTGTTGTGGGGTCTTAGGCTTAGGCCTAAGTTGCCTAGGCCTTGAGCCGGCACTGCAGATAAGGATAGGAATAGAATAATACTACACACATTATTTTTTACAATAATTTTTCATTAACAGCTAAAACAAGTTAGTTTAATGTGGCTGTGGTACAATTCTAAACATTAAATAATAATAATAATAATGATAATAATAATATATGGTTAAGTAGTCTCTCTTGTTTGAACCGATATCTTTAATTTTTCTCTATATATAGTATGAAGTTGTAGTTCCCAAAAAAAAAAAAACAAAAAGTGACAATTATAAATTAACTGTAATTTAGTCTTGCATTTTTTTTTTCTCTTGCAGTAGAGAAAATATTCTTAAATTCATGGTTAGTACTGATCATCAATGATGAACTCATTTTTCTCTTTTTTCGTTGGTGTTTTCGATCTAGATTTAGTCTTGACAAAGTTCTAGCAATGTTACTTTGCAAGCAAAATGGGAACCAACAGGGTAAGATTATTTATCACGTACAGTTCATAAGATTAATGTTTCAAAAATCACGTATAAAAATCCAGAAAAAACGACAAACCGTAAGGTACAGATAAGCTTAGAGGAAAACAATGTTGTCACATGTATATATATGGTAAAAAAAGCAAACATTATTCTAAGTTTTTTTGCCAGTGGAGAGCTCGACTTCCCAGTTTGGATGGAATACTTATGCTATAATTGAATATACTCTATGAAATGCGAGAAAAGCATTGATTAATTTAATTATGGCACTAAATACATTGAACTTGTTAACAAGTTATTTGATTAATTTATTCTTTTCTCGCATCTAATAAACAACACCACTACATTTTTTAACCCCTTAACAAATCTTTAGTAATAATTAATAACTTTTAGTTGAAATTATTATTATTTTTTTGATCAGTTAATTATGTAGAATGACTTTTGCTTATTAAATCATAAAAATTAGATCCACCGTTAAAAATTGTATATGACTTTTATAAAATAAACTATTTATATTATAAAAAATTAGAATTGATAATTTGATATCTTATGGACTTATTTATAAACTAACACCATTGAATCTCAAGTATATATAAGTGTGTATATATACACACACACATTCAAATTGAGTTTTATATTCATGACCTTGTTCATAGACATGTGTGTTTGAGTTTGAGTCTTCTATAATAGTTGAGTTTGAACTTAAACTTGAGATTGATTCATTTTCTACATAAATGGATATAAACAAATTTAGATTCTTAATTGAAGTTAAACTGTTCACAAACAATTTTATTCCTCTAAGACTCTAATCATTGGTCCCCCATCTATATACTAAATACAATTGTGTCTTTTCTTTATAACATTTTTTTTAATTTTTATAATTTGATAGTTGAGAGAAAGGGCATTTGAGCCCTGAATATTTTCAGTAAAAATACCAGATTGTATCAACTAATTGAGTTATAAGGCATTTGACACCAAAAAATTAAGTTCATATGTACAAATTGAGTTTTTATTAGTATTTTTTCTAGAAGAAAGCAAAAAAGGTGAGTTACTTAAACAATCTCTTCTTCTTTTCTTTTTCTTTTTCTTTTTTTTTTTTTAATTTTTTTCCGACTTGACCCTTGCCCTCTCTACTCCACAAATACGAAGTTCTTGTAATATGACCATCACGTTAAAGGTGCGAAGTGCTCATTTTACTTACCTTTTAATCAAACTAGGTTTGTCACCCATTTTTCTTCCTTTTGTGGAGAGCACATCACCCAAATTAAATTGGGCTCCAACTCTCTTCAAAATACCAATTTAGTATAAGAGATGTTACGCCCATAATATTTTCACAATAAATCATAAGTGGTTAGTTGTTATTGGTTTTAATTTGAACCTACCAATAAAATTACTTTTCTACTCCATCAATAATAATCCATAATAACCTACTACATAAAATTTGTTGTGAAAATGTTGTGGACATAGCATTTTTTATTTAGTATAGTGATTTTTTTGCCATGAATAAAGTGATCAAGGAGGGGTTAGGCCTAAAGTAAAATTAGGAGATGAGCGAGTCAAATGAATTTTTATTTATTTATTTTCATCCAAAACGACCGTGGTTTTAATGTAATAAAACTATTTCGTTTTACGCTTATGTGTTGAAATAATCACACAAACGTCATTAAGTATATTTCGTTTTTATATCCAAAAAAAAAAAGAGTATATTTCGTTAATTTGACATTACTCCTAACTTATGAAGTTTAAAATATGATATGTCCAACAAAATATTATTTGCATAACTTACTTTTTTTTTGTTGAGAAACTTACTTAAAAGGTGGAATAAGTCTCATTTAACCCATACAAGCAAAAGGATAGGTTGTACGTGAAAACTTAGAACTCAATTAAAGTAAAGGAAATGTGTTTATTAAGTCCTCAGAAATGTGAGGTAATACATCACGTAAGGAACCGCGTTAATATATATTTTTTATTTTATTTAAATTTTCTAAATGGAGTTATATGTTTATTTATCTCCTGATCTGTTTTTAGTCAAGGCATTAACTAAGAAGGCAAAAACAAATTATATACTTCATATTCTTGAAATTTGATATGATTAAAGAGATTCCTTAGTTGACTTGAATGTGTAGTTGATTGAAGTCTAGGTTTTTATAGAAGATGCCTGTCTTCTCTACTACCCCACCATTTATTTTTTCATTTATGAATACAAAACTTTTAAAGCAGTCATTTCACATTTACATCATTGATCTTTACCAGAAGGTCCTACCTCGTTTTGTAGCCTACCAAACCCACAATCAAACAAGCCTCTAGTCACTCTCATATTTTGGTTACTAGTTACTACCCAAAGTAAAGTTATATTCAAACTCTAAAAAAAAAAAAAAAAAAAAAGATAAATTGTAAATCGCACTTTTAAAGTTTGAGGGTGTTTAAATTTTATATCATGAAATTTCAGAATTTAGATTTTACTTTTATGTCATGAAGTTATATTCTGTTTATATCAACAACCCCTTTATCTGTATTTTTCGTTAAATGTAACATAAACTTATCACGCGAGTTTAGTTTGTCCGATAAAATGATGCCACATAATTTTTGTAGCCTCAAAAATTAAAAATGACATAGCATAACACATCATTTAATTGGATAAACTAAACACGTGTGACAAGTTTATATAACACTAACGAAAAATATGGATGAAGGGATTGTTGATGCAAACAGAATAGAACTTTATAGGGATAAAATCTAAATTCTGAAATTTCAAGATGTAAAATTCAAACACTTTAAAATTTTTAGGAGTGTAGTTTGCAATTTAATCAAAAAATAAATGTGGAAGAAGATGGACCATGTAACAAAAATTTGCTTCTGAGAGGTTGGCATCATTAATAACTTGTAGATATAATCAAGATAACTATTTAATTTTAAATGTCTTTATTTTGTGAGAGTAACAATCTTGCAAGATTGGGATTGATTATTGGCCTTGTAAGAATAATTGTTGTATTAAATTGTCACCTTCTCATTCCGATAATTAAATACTTTTTTTTAAAGAAGGATAATTAAATACTTCACCTTGGTTTTTTCTAAAAAAAATAATAGAAAGAGAAGGGCGTTACGTTTCATTCTTTTAAGCCATTAAAAATAGTAGTGACAATTTTGATGTGGCTATGGGTGGATTTAATAAATGTTACACAAAAGAATGAGACATAATTTAAATCCAACCCCAATTATAATACTCTATATATAAAAAAAAAAAAAAAAAAAAAAAAACCAAATCACTACTAAAAACAGATATAAATTTTCTTTTTTTTGGCCTAAAAATCAAATTTTAACAGGCAAGCAATTATTTTTATTTTTTTGGCTAAAAAGAAAAAAAAAAAAAAAGAATCTCCAGTGTAGACTCGTTGAACTTATGCCTCATATTGAACTTATGCCTCATATACCACAGGCGCTTTCTTAGGACTACCGTTCAACTTTTCACCAATTCAAAAACTCCTGCAATCAACCCACACAACAGGCAAGCAATTATTCAATTCTTGAAGAAACATGGCCGGTTATATGATTTCACGTTTTCCAGTCATGTCGGCCATAAACATAATCATAATTGTAAACCAAGTCCAAAACCCATACATTTTTCTCTACAATATTAAAATGCAATTGAAAAAACACACTCACCTGAACTTGATCTTAAGGTAAAAGGTCCACGCCCAAAATCAAACACATTCTTCCCGAAGTCCCACCTACACCACACATGACTCCCCCTGAGAAACACCTATCAATCTATCATCACCATCCGCCCCCCCCCCCACCCACCTTCCCTTTTGATAGCTACGTTTCTGGATGTTTAATTGTTACTTACCCAAAAAAGAGTGGTGGGTTTCTGGGTTCTGATCCTTCTTTATTCTCTTCTAGATTTATATAGCACACCTTTTTTTTTTATACTTATTATATTATTGTTGCATACTTTTTTGCTTTTATTCCTTTTTTTTTTTTTTGGTTTTTGGAGTAGCTTATATAAGATAGTTGCTGCTGCACTTCAATGCCTCAGCATCAAACCCAGAAATTAGCTCAACCCACCATTCCAATCAAACTTTCTCCTCAATGTTCCTACATAATATTGAGATTTTGGAGTCTCTCTTGCTCTCTCTTTCATGCCCTTTAGCTCCTAGACACACCCCACTCCCCACTCCTACTCTACCCAATCTTGACCTTGACCTCCACCTCAAGTCTTTCTTTCTTTCAGCTCTCTCAATCACTCACTGAAAAAGCTTATAAATTTCCTTCACACTTCTCAAACCAAATCCTCCACATTTTAAATCCAAAGCACAACAACAACAACATTAAAACACGTACCACTTTCAAGAAACTAGCTACTCAAAAAAAAAAAAGTTTCAGCTTTCTTTCCACCATTTCATGCCAAGATTCAATCTTTCAACATCCCATCTCTTCCAATGTCCAAGAACACTCCTAAAACCGAAGAAGACAATGGATCTGACCCTGACCCAACAAAAACCAAACCGTACACGTGGCCGTCTTTAGCAAAACCCATGAAACTGCCACACCCACAAAAACGCTCCGTCCGCCCTCTGTTCAGCATTCTCCTCCTCATAGTCTTCGCCGCCACCGTCAGCTTCCGCGCCGTGCTCCGCCGCGCCGACGTCAACCTCAGCCTCAGCCTCGGCGCGTGGTCCCCGCAGAAGAAAACCCACGTCTTCAACTTCAACTCCACGCTCCTCAAATACGCGTCCGTCGACATCTCCGAGCCACGCGCCAAGCGAGAGACAGAGCAATTGCTAGATGGCAACTTCGCGAGCCAAGGCCGGTACCGAACCTTCGCCACGTGGCGGAGATTCGACACCCACCAAGACCTCAGAGCAAGATCCTCTAACAGCGTACCGGTCCTGCTTCGCTCGCCGAGGTTTTATCGGTATTGGTTGCAGTTCCGAACTGTCTTACATGACTGGGCTCGAAAGAAAACCTCGTTCGACCCCGAAATCATGTCGGATTTGATAAGGTCAGTTAAACTGCCATTAACTAACAATAGCAAGCGCTACTCTTCTTGTGCGGTCGTGGGCAATAGTGGGATTTTGCTGAAGAGTGAGTATGGGAAGCTAATCGATAGCCACGAATTCGTTGTGAGACTGAACAATGCTAGAACGACCGGGTTCGAGCGCAATGTGGGGTCTAAGACCAGTGTTTCGTTTGTAAATAGCAACATTTTGCATTTTTGTGCTAGGAGAAACGAGTGTTTTTGCCACCCATATGGGGTTGATGTCCCAATCGTTATGTACATTTGTCAGCCGGTGCATTTCGTGGATTACACCGTGTGTAATTCGACGCACAAGGCGGCTTTGATTGTCACGGACCCGAGGTTTGATGTGTTGTGTGGGAGGATTGTGAAGTATTATTCGTTGAAGCGTTTCGCGGAGGAGACGGGGAAGTCGTTGGATGATTGGGGGGTGGTTCGGGATGGTGCTAATTTTCATTACTCTTCGGGTATGCAGGCTGTGATGTTGGCTTTGGGAGTTTGTGATAAAGTTAGTGTTTTTGGGTTTGGGAAGTCGAGTTTGGCTAAGCATCATTATCATTCTAATCAGAAGGCAGAGCTTGGGTTGCATGATTATGAGGCTGAGTATGCTTTTTATCAAGATGTCATTGAGAGGCCGTGGAAAATACCATTCATTTCGAGCAAGTTCAAGTTTCCTCCTATGGTAATATACCAATGACCTTTTTTTTTTTGATTTGGGGTTCTTGAATACAATTGGTTGATTTGTTTGTCTGGTTCAAATTGTTGTATTTATGTTGTAAAAGCAGCTCTTCCATAGAGGGAGTTGGAGGAACACAAATGTTGGAAATTTCTGTTTCATGTTCTGGCCCTGTACTATCAAAGGTAGTTTGGGGGTGATATTGCAAGTGTAAAATTGGATTCTGGGAATATGATTCAGGATTGGGGTTCACATTTCTTCTTGCTCTTGTTGGGACCGAATTTGCTTATCTCTGATACTTCAATTTTTCACATGCTTTTACTTTTCTGAGACAGTTACACTGAACACATTAGGCATGGTCATATTGTGGATAATGTTTTAATGGATAAATATATCACCTACAACTTGTTTATCAAGGTCAGATTTTTTCACTTGTGCCCTGCTCAGGTTGTCATGGTATATCCTGATTCCTGCGGGCTTTCAGGAAGACAAATGAATGGAAGTTTTCAGTTTTCAAATCTGGGTACTCATTTATTTATATAGGATTGAGTCATGTTATACTTTTACAACTGGTACTGAATTTTCAGGAATTCTAACAGGAATTTGGTCCAGTGGTATGATACTTATAAAATAGAAAAAAGGTACTTGAATGCATAATATGAAGCTGATATCAATCAACGGAGAATGAATCACTCTTCTGCACTATGTTTTTGACAGGCATGTAAAATTGGAGTTATGTTAGTATGCAATGCATGTAAGACACAATTTTAGTTTACCTTGTAGTAAACTAGTAATAGATCACCTTTATTTTTTTAAATTGATTGCTCACAAAGACAAAGTTATGCATTATCAGATCCAGTGACTTGTAAAGTTTCCAGTTTACTTAAAAGCTGCATTTCAAACAATCTATTTGGTAGCATCCATGCAAATAATGAATTAAGGATTGTCTGTATTCATATGGCTATGCATAATATATGACAGGTTATTCTTTAGTTAAATTTAATGATCTTTTGAAACCTTGAGAAACTTATATTAGCCTGTTGGGTGCTTTGTTGATGATCTGTTGTTGAAAATTGGATTGTTGTTATCAGGATACAAACCATAGAGACATAGAAATAGAAGTATTTCCATTACAAAAACTTAAGACAGTTATATTGAGTCCATAGGACAAAATATAAAAGGAAACCAGGGATTTTAATTGACAGAGTTTTATCTGTTGCTTCCATGACAATTAGAAGCATAATCTGGACTTTTACAGATTAAACCGATGGAAATAACTAAACATTTCCTTCATCTAATATTACTTGGACCCCTGTTCTTCTCATCTTGCTGATTGAATATTCCTGCTTTTAGGTTTGGAGTGTACCCACAGGTGAGGGCAATTTCCCACTGAAATTTCACAATTTTGTGAGTTTGTTTTTTTTGCAGTAATGAAAATTTTGATTAAGGGTGTATCTGGAGGTGCCTGATGCGCAGAAAAAGAGCTTTAAAGCTAATGGTCTTTTAGCAGAAATTGCTTCATGTTTGGGAATATTGTTTAACTTTGAGTTTGTGCATTTGTTTTGAGTCTTTCGACGAAAAACTTTTTCGACATTTTTGGGTGTTTGGCCCAACTGAAAGTGTTGGTCAAACCAAAATTGTTTTAGGTTTAACTAGGAAAATACACTTCAGGAGACGTAAATTGTTTTACACCTCCTTAAAGGCGTAAATTGATGGGAAAATGTCTTACACATTTTTGCGTGTGTGGCCTAATTGAAAATGTTGGTCAAATAAAAACAATTTCGATTTCACTAGTAAAATACCCTTCAAGCATAAAACATGTGCATTTGTATAAGTGGTTGGAAAATTGTATTTTGAGTTTAACAAGTGTTTGTAAAAAAGTTATAAGGAATTGTGGTTGCAAAACAGAGTTTTAAGTTTTAAAAATGATCTTTTAAGTTCTCAAAACGCCTAACCAAACAGACTTAACAATTTACAGCGCACTAATACCCAATTTATTCTTGCCTGCCCCCAACCCATCCAACCCACCACCATGCCGCCGTTGCTTCTCCCACTGTTGACCACTACGTTGTCACCGATCATGAGCCACTGCATTGTGAAAAGGAGCTAGCATCTCTCTCCTTATGCGCGCATGCGCACAACGATTGTGGAAAATCTTTCTCAGATGATGAACCCAAAACTAAACTAGGACTAGCAACCAACTGGCCTCTGCCAGTGTCCCAGTCATCAAAGAAAAACAAATCTCATTCCAGATATTGTTTTGCATTTTGGGGCTTTTTTTCCCCTCAATTCTTAGAAAATTTGATACTCATTTGTAGATCTACAACTCCTTTGTAGCATTTTGTCTGGACTTTTTTTATCATTATGTTATATTTTGTGAAATCGTGGTGGATTTGTTTGTATTGATGATTTGTGTTTGTTAGGTTAGATTTTGTGGGATTATATTATTAATATGGTAAATTTTGTGTTCATGAACATTTTAATTTTAATATAATTTTTTTATTTAAATTTTAGCAAAAGCCAAACTCTAGAAAATATTTTTCAAAGCATTTTTAAGAATGCGATAAAAAAAGTTGTTTTTCTTTAAAATGTTTTCAGCTGAAGACATTTTCTATCGGAAAATGTTTTACACTGAAACAAACAATCGTAACCTTTATTAAAGCTCTTAAGTATATTTTTCCAACTTTAATAAAAATAATGCATTCACAATTTGATGTACATATTTATTTTTCAAGATTATACTTTATTGCTCCTGTTTTGGCTGAGAGAGAGAGAGAGAGATTCAAACATTAATCATTAATTAATTTAATATTTTTCCTGAATTGTTAATTGAATTAGTTGGGTTTAACTAGGAAAATACAAAACAATTTTTATTGTGCCAGTCTTTTTTCATTTCTCATATTTAACAGTTTTTTTATTTTTTTTAATTTTTTTAACAATTAGTACCAAACTGTTTTAACAACTTTAAAGCACTTTAACATAAATTGTTGTTTGTCAAATGCTCTAATGTTAAAGTTGTTTAAGTTAAACATCTTTATTACAAAAGCTCTATAAAAAGAGTTAAAGGACATTAAGTTTCATAAATTGAGAAAAAAAAAAAACAAAAAAAAAAAAGGAATGTAATTGGTCCAATAAAAACAATAAAATGTGCTAACCAGTTGAATTACAGGACTTTTGACGAGAAGAATATTAACTATTAGTACCATAAAACAATCATACAAAGTATGAGATTCATAGGAAGAATGGAAGACCAACCAACCTAGGCATAGTGCAGTTACGTTATTAATGCAAAAGACCAGAGCTCAATTAGATAAAATCTACATGTATTATTGAGATAATTTCAAATTGTCAAATTTTCTTTTACTAGTAAAAGTTCTGCCTCCAATGAATAATCTTTTTTAAGCTGAAGGGTCCTGCAGAAGAAAGAACTGGGTTTTTAATCCATTCATCAAAATTACTTCTTGTTTGGAGCCTGATAATATATTGGCTGGGGTCGCATGACTTTTTTTTAATTCAATCATGTCTTTATTGAAAGTTTTATACACTATACATCAATTCTTGTTTTGATGAATACTATACATTATTTAAATAATGTTTTTATTGAAAGTTGTATAGACTATACATTAATCCAATCATTTCTTTATTGAAAGTTGTATATATTCTTTTATAGATATGGATTGAGAGTCTTGGTATTCTAATGTCTCTCTGTAAAAAAAAAAAAAAAAAAATATATATATATATATATATATATATACACACACCCAAACCTATTTAAAAAAGAAAAAAACAACAACAACAAAACTAAACCTGAAAGGGTCGCTCTATCTACTTTTCTACGCCTAAGGCATGGAGTTTGGTTGGAGTAGGACCTATGTTCTGCACCAAATCTTCCCTAACAGGTAACACAACACAACACGAGATACGGCTCTCAATTTTTCTGTTAAAGTAATTTGCTTCGTATAAATTATAAAAACATGAACCTTTTGGTAACATCATTATCAATCACGAGCACCACTAATTCTTTGGACTGTGATCAGATAGTCAAACCTGATTTAGCACCAACAAATGTATTATATGTGTATTGTTCATCTTTGTATGGATGTTACTTATCTGCCATTCAAACATTTTGCCTTCTAGCCTTTGCTTCACATTGGACCAATTTCACTATACCCCTAATAGTGTGTACTTTTGTTTCTACAACAAAAGATTATGGTCCTGGAGAAACCCAACTCTCTATTAGTAATTTAGTACTGACATAACTTTAGGTGTAAAAGAGCAACAGATAGATTATAGATACGGGAGGGTTATTGATGATTATATACAACAAAAGATACATCAACATCATCAGCCGCCTGATACAAAGGTTCCATCTCCATACAAAAAGTTAGAGCAGGTACAAGAGCGAGTGAGCTAAAGAAAGAGACTGAAAGAACAAAACAGGACCCTTTGCTCTCAACAGCAATTCTCTTCTCCTATTCTTCACTCCTTAGTCTCCATCACCGCACCCTTCTCTTCATACTTCACTCCCACCAAGAACCTTATGCTCACCTACACCAACACGATATAACCAGTTAAATACTACATGAAAATTTGTTATTTTCAAACCCACTAAGCAGGTAATAGCCCTCCACATAGTTGCTTGTTGTAATAAATCTAAGGATGCATTAATTTTCCACTTATTTTACAAGTTTTATAGATAGCTTATTGTGATTTGTGCATAATTACAAAAAGAAAGTGATATTACTCTAATCATAATTTATTCAAATGACAACAGATTGTTGTAACTATTGAGTGCAATGTCTTATTGTGATTGGTGCATAATCAAAATCATATCAATGATAAACTTAAATGAAAGTAATGTTACTCTAATCACAATATACCCAAATGAAAGTGACCTAATCGCATTAGAGCAGGTCGGTAGTTGTTAAAAATAAATTGTGAAAAATGTTATGTAGCTAACATTACTTGTTATACCTGTTTAGGATCATAAGTAGCATACTCATTGTATTCAAGGGGCTATCATTGTGCTCTGAGGGAACCAAGCGACCACAAGGTACTTTTATATCATCTTTCCAAGCAAAGTGTTCTGATTCATCAGTCTTCTTTCGACCCAGCCCCTTCACCCCAAGCTTCTTGTCTTCCAAGGACTTGGTATTCTATTTTAACAAATTTTCAATATTTCAATCAAGGGTTTGAAGCAAATTGTGTCAACACACACACACACACACAATGGCTTAGAACCAACTTATATATACCTCAGGTGGACTCTTTGGCTCAGTAATTTGATCTCCTAGAGAAGCAATTGCGAGGACCAAGAACCCTTCTGGCCTGTCTACTGCAGTGAACCCATATCTAGCAGCTTCTGCTGCAGCATCAGAACAAACTATTGCCCTGCCAAACTGTGACAAGAACCACAAGATTGGTTTAACAGATTTATGAACTGTATAGATAGAGATGTAAAATTGACAATCCAGTAGAAATAGCATTTAAAAATTATCACCATGTAACCCGGGACAGGAAGATGACATATTGATGGCAAGTATCCTTTATGCAAGTGCCTCAATAAATTTGAGGTGCGGGTGCCAGTAAAGAAAAATTTGTATACAACTTAGAAAATCATCCCCCAAAACCTACAAGAGAACTAAAACTGAATGAAGAGATTATAGTAGAATGAGCTTCTTACCACACCATAAAAGGACTTTGTTTGGTAACTTCTTTATTTCATCATAAGAAGAGTGCGCATTTGTTTCCACAGCAAATATGTTATCAACGGACACACCATATTCCTATAAATTATAGAGGTTCAGATTTTCTATTTTTAACTTTTTAAATAGGAGGTAGAGAGGCGACATTGTTCGAAAATTATGACCATGACAAATTATGAAGTGTCCCAAAAGCTTAAACTGTTATGAGAATTTGTAAATTGAATTATTTAACTATTATTCTAACAGGGCGTCTATGGATCTGTAATTGCTAGCAAGAAAGAAAATTCCATCAATTTGCATGACTCACAATATCTCCAACTTTGACAGGTTCATAAGTTTTCTGCAGATAGTTCAGGATCATTTTGTAGTCATCAGAATCTTTATCAAGGGCGAAATTGAGCATCCCAGTTTCTTGTATCGATCAGACAATGGATCATCAATGGTTGAGGCACTCATGTCTTCTATAAGGTGTGAAGCCACAGTTATGTCTCGAACAGTTTCTAGTGCAGCTGCAGCCTAGAGATTAGGTAGTGTAGTGTTAATAGTTGTACAAGAATCTTAATGCACAGGAGACATAAGAACTTCTGTTTCCCTTGCATTATCTGCAAGCACGGTCGGCCCAAGCGTTTCAGAGGCCTAAGGCGAAATCTTCAAATGGGCCTCTATATTATCACTTAAATAATATTTAACTAACATTATATATAATATATTTTTTTAAATCCATTATTTTTACTTTTTAATATGATTTTTTTTTTTTGAGGAAATGCTAAAATTATATAAATTTTACTACAAACTGGTGTTGTAATGAATGTGATTAATGACATGAGGCTTACAAAAATATAAGAAATATTATATAATTTACAACATGAGAATTACAAAGATATATCACCAATCACAAATATTCATTTAATAATGCATTCAATAGTTTCTTGAAATTTACCTATTATATTCATTGTCACATCAAATTATAAAAATTATGGAGACTATCACGCACCCTTGGTGCAGTGATTACTCCATAAGTATAAGTTTTTGTGGGGTATGGGGGGTAATGGCTAAGATTTAAGTCTCTAGAAGAGAATTTCACACATATATATATTTTGATTAGGATAGGGTAGAATTTTTATTTTGTATAAAAATAATTAAATAAATAAAATTTATGTAGTAAAATTTATAGTATTTTTAATATTTTTCTATTTGAATTACTTGTGAATAGTAACACATTTATTTGTAAGACTTATTTATTTAAATTTGTCTTATCTGTATTTCTAGCATTGTTTAATTCTTTGAGCCTCTTAATGGTGAAAAAAATATAAACTAAAATGTTTTAATATCTCCCAAAAATATTTATATATAAAAAAAATAAAAAATAAATTGCTCCCAAATTTGGGGCCTTCTATAGTGAGGGGCCCTAGGCAATGGCCTAATTGGCCTAAGCCTAGGGCCGGCACTGTCTGCAAGTTCTTGAAAGTCCCGAAAGATGAAAGATCTAGTGGAGTGCATCAGAGTAAACCATCTTTGGCTAAAATCTGACCAAACAGCCTCAGCCTTCAGCCCAGTCTCTTTCATTGATTTCACCTTTTCAATGAACTCTAGGAGAACCTCCTCACCTGATGATTATTATTTTGTCAATCGTTTTATAGAGTAGAAGAAAGACTTATAGAAGAAGATCCGGAGTGGGGTTTTATACATCGTTTCAAGTGAAAATCAGTGACCATCCCTATTGGTAGGTCTGGGGGGTCATGTCCGATCTCCATCAGAACATACCTAGTCAAGTACAGAACATCACACCAATAAAAAAGACGAAGAACAAAATGGATAATGGACTGTCTGCATATATCAATAAGTCTAGGAACACAACATTTTTCATAACCTTCTTCACAATATGCCATGTCAGCGGTTGTGAAACTGTTATGTTCCTAGTATCACTCGTCTGCATATAAAAAATCATACTTGTATATCCCCTGACTGCACAAAACCTTCATGAAATTGGCAAGCAAAGGCTCAAGTTTGCAGTGTGTGACTGCAACTCCTAGCTGCCGAAGTGCAAGACCTCCATGTCTCACTTCAATTCCATCATCCTACCAAGGGCAAACAAAACTCTTTCAATCATTGAAAATAAAGCTTCACAAGTTAGCCTTGGGTCATCACTAAGAAAAAGGAAAGAAGCAATTGTACCATGTCTATTGGAAAAAATTTCAGTGGCTTCTTCTGGAATTTCTTCTCTCTTTCCCAGGGCTCAAATTCATTTCTAGTTATTTCCTCAAAGAGCCTCACAAACTCTTTCACAGCATTTTCCACATCTTCCCACTGTTTGAGCCTCTCCTCTGCGTTTGGATCATTACCCACTCTATCTTTCTTATAGTACAGATGCAAGCCACGCTCTGGCACTGTGATCGGTTGCATCACACAATAGCTGCACCAATTAAAATTCAATACTCAGTACAATGTAAAAGAGGTTGATCTGAAGCAGCATGGTAAGGGGTTTTGAAAAGTTACTCATTCAGTCCACGCCCTAAGACGCAAAGAGAAGAGGCACAATTATACAGTATCCCATCTTTTTGGAATATCTCTCCGCCTTGCTCCTGCAATATGGAATCCTTGTATACTCCTCTCTTACCATAAAGCTTTAGCTGCATCCAGAGTGAGTTATTAGCACAAAAGGTTCAGTAGCTGCATGTAGCTACTTCTGCTGAGGGTAAATGAAACAAGTCCATACTTCTGCTGAGAGTGATTCAAGTGCCTCGTCACTAGGATCTTGTTTATCCCATGGAATTCCTTTCCCATCTACCGAGAGATCACTGACAACATCAAAAGCTTCAAAGGGTTGGGCTTCTTTTTTGTGAACACTATCTGCCAACCAAGCTTCACTCACTACACGAATGCCTCTCTCCCTGCAAAAGATTGCAATCTCAGTCGATATGTCTTGTCTTTAAAAAGAATTGACAAGAAAATAATCTACAAAGGCCATTTGTTTTTGTGAAAATCATGCAACTGAATTGGTGTAAGATTATATGTTCATAGCAACTTGTACAACTTCCTGACCAATATATACATAATACTTTTCTAACTAGTGGATCTCTCGAGTAAATTATCTCCACACTCACATTGCTTCCACAAGTTTAGACGTGCCACCACGCTCTCTCTCAGCTGGAGAAACAACCAGACAAGTCGCACCTGCAAAGGTCGTTACAATTAATTCCACCCAAGCACTGAGCATGAACATCCATAGCAGTTCGCAGTTTAAATTTCCAAGGTTGCCAAATTACCATGACTTTGTTGGCAACTTTTCCTCCATGTTTTTCAATCTCTTTTCTCCAATAATCCTGCATTCACCATCAGCAATATGTACGTTGTCCAGATTATATAGTACTAAAGAAACAAAGTAATGGCATCATGACTAGCAGTTGCAACAATATTGTGTGCCAACATACATTTGTTCAAGAAAGACGGCCCATCAGAGAGATCATCATTCATGTAAAAGGTTTATCTGTGGTGACTAAATCCCTGTGAGGCCGGCGACTTGGATCCTGATACTTCTTTAGTAACTATGCAACACACAGAGAGAGATCTCAAATAAATAACCAGAATTTTGGGCACAGACAATAAACAAGATTTGAGGAAATGGAAGTACATCTGAAACAGGAGAATTGAGAATAAATCTGGTAATTTGATTGGTTCTTGTTTCCTTGGAGGATCCTTGGTGTTGAAGGTGCAAGAAGACCACTCACTATAAAATCCTCTGCAAGAATAGCAAGAATAGCGTGTACCCGTGTACTCCAAATTGCCATTGCAAACTGTTGGAGTATGTGTGTTTCAAACTCTTAAACTATGCTTGTGTCTCACATTGGTTAGAGATGAGTTTGCATATATGTTTATAAACCTTTGCACCTCTTAAGTGATAGCTTGAAAGACAATGAGTTAAGGGTTAGAGTTGGGCTTGGGTTGGACTTAAACTTGTCTCTCTTGGGCCTCATTTCATTTCCTTATCTTTTGCTTTCAGCCCATCTTAGTTCTACCCGTTAGGCATTAAATGAGCAACCCGTTGGGGCATTTAATGTGCAGCCCGTTGGCTTGCACAGTGACTGTTACTGCAGCCCTTCAACCCTAATATGAGTTAGTATATAAAACCCTATATTCCCCTCTACAAATCTTAAGTTTTTTAGCTACAGCAGCCACCTTCTCCCTCTGTTTTTGCTCATCTCCACTAAAAATTTCAACATCAATTTTTAGTTTTAAGGAAAAGCAAATTAAGGTTGTTCCTAGTTCTTCTTATTTGAGTGTGTGATCAACTTGAAGAAATTACTATAGTCTAATCTTGGGGGTTGTTCGGCCAAGAGAGTCATTCACACCGAGTTCTACTCCGGGTGGTACGAATCAATCTTTAAAGACAACTCATTTGCGTGATTCTATAGTTTGTGAGATCTTTCTAACTCTATCTATTTATTTTTGTCATTGCTAATTTTTTAAGGTTTGTATTGTTGAATCAAAACTTGTTTATTTAGCCATATTTTCCAACACAAAGTGAGCATTTCTCCAACACCCCATAAAACAGCAAATCTTGGCGATCACACAATCAAGTCATCATCCAAAAAAGTCCACACAGTTAAGTCCAGACTCCAATCACTATAAGGTACAAACAAGTTTTCACAAGCAATCATTTACTACCAATGAATTTCAATGTGACTTTGCCTCTAGCATATTACCTGTGATACTACAAATTTTATACATAAAACAACATAAATTTTACAAATTTGTGTGTCACCAATAACAGAAAAGCAATTAAGACATTTATTATGATGTTGGAGAGACATTAACCACCTTCATTGCCAGGTTAGTTTGTAAGTAAGCTTTAAGCGTGTAGTAAAATTGGAAATTATGGGGTGGTGGTGGTTCATGCTCTAAGACAAGTTTTGATCAAGTGGGAGTCAAAGAATAACCATTTAGAGACAATAGCACTATCAGGGCCGGAGGAGTCTTCGCCATTAGCTTCCAGTATTTCACGCATTTGTTGATAGAGAGATGCTCTTTAATGGCTTTACAGAATTCTTCAAACTCGGCAGCTATCTCGGCCGCATCTTTTCCATTAGGCTGGCCGTTTTCATTTTCAGACTTGGGCTTCTTTGGAGATTGCTCTGCTTCATGTTCTTTGCTCTCTGCCTTCTGCTTCCTTGTCATCACCTTTTCTTCCTCACCAGACGCACGAGCATGAGACCTTGTCTCGTGAACCTTCACATGTTCAAAACAACCATATAGTGTTTAAGAACATTACTACAATGAGTATGAGACCTCCTTGTATATTTCATGGCAATCCATGCAACCTAAGGCTCAGGCAGAGAGAAGGGTCTAATTGGCCATGTCAACTAAATTACAAAAAGCTGGTAAAATACAAATGGCCAAAATATGACAACACGTTAATTTTTGAAAAAATTGGACACGGAATTTAAACACGTCAATCTTTGGAAAAATTAGGACAAAATATTCTAAAAAAATTATTAAATATATTTTTATTTATATTTTCAATATATTATTAAGCATTTATTTTTCATATAATGTTAAACCTATATAAAATTATAAGTAAGATAATAAAATAAATCCATATTAATTTTTAAACAAGAAATCCACAAATCAAGAATAAAGATATATTAATTTTTAAATGCACTATTCATATTGCTGAAACGGAATGCTCTCTTTGTTTTGGGAAAGGTTAATTTTTAAATGCACTATTACTATTACTATTACTGAATGCTCTCCCCTCTCTTTGTTTTGTGAAAAAAGTATTTGATTTCTTTTGCTCTCATGTCGTTGCATTTTTTTTTTTAAATGACACCCCTGAGAAAAGAAGAGTCTCAAGTGACACAAATACGACACCCCAAATGAAGAAGTGTACCATATGTCCTTGCTTCTTAAGTTGCTCCCTACACTTTAGTAGACATGGCAAAACGGACAGGTCGGGTCAATCAGGATGCGGGTCAAACGGATTGCAGGTCAAAAATGGGTCATTTTAAGTGGGTTAAAAATGGATTTTTCACATGATTATTTATTTATTTATTTTAAGAAAACAACATGTATTTGCCATTTAAAAAGTCATGCAACAAATTACTTGATGTAAAATGCATTACTTTGAATTCACCACTTATATCAAGAATGAATTACACTTATTAATACTTATTCAATAATTTTAAAATTATACAAATCCTAACATTGTTATCTAAAAGAAAATAACACAAAGATAAGTAAAATAAATACACAAGTTTTATTTTTACACAATATCAACATTCCAAAATATAAAACAAAATTACAAAAGACTTATTGAATAATTCATTTGACAAAGAATAAAAACATATAAGAAATTGATAGTCTTAAAAATTAATTTTATAATCTATTGTCAATTGTGGTTGGCACTTTATTTCAATTTGAGATATACAATAAAGTTTAATTGTTTACTTATTTATACATGATCTTTTTTATGAATATCATATCATTGTTAAGTAACACACATTCTAAGAAATTTCATAATTTATTTTGAAAAACTGTTTATTTTGGACATAAATTGTTAAAAAATAAGTCTAAGCATTCATAATTTATGTTAATTTGATACTTTAGCTTTACTATTTTCATAATTGTGATCGTTTTTCACACATGTTTACAATTTTAAATCTATTTGATATCTAGATTATCTTAGCATGTACTTTACTATTTGATATCTAAAAATCTTTACTCATTACAGAATGCTCAATCATTCATCTTTCAATTAATTTGCATATAGTTATGTAAATGTCTCAATTATTTCCTTAAACCTCACAACAAACAATTAAACCAATATTGTCTTGATTTTATTTTTTTTTACCCAAAAAAAAGTTTTAAAAAATGGTTCGGGTTTGGGTCGGGTTGACCCATAAAAAACACAGGTCGGATCATGGATCAACCTTATTTTGCTTCAGGTCAAAAAAATCGAGTTTGGGTCAAATTTTTTTGGGTTGGGTCGGGTCAGAATTTTCTGACCCGTTTTGCCATGTACTTTGGAGCATAAAATTTTAGTCCATAATTTAAAATTAATAACTACTTAATGTTTAATTACTTTTAGTTCCTCAAAGATCACCCTAACAATCTTAAAATGATCTTTTAGTTCCTATTTCAGTTTTTAATTTTGTCACAAACCAACCTGTCTATCATTTACACGTGACCAATGGTGCTAAGTGAAAAGTAAAATTTTTGTGTACTAATTACAACTAATTGCTACTTGTCCCTGGAGTTTTCCCAAACCAAAAGTGATCATGATAGGACTAAAAATAACAACTTTAAATTTAAAAGACTAAAATAGTTCATGATCTAAACTCTAAAGTTTAGACATCATCCGTGTATAATTTGGCCACATGTTTTGGTTTTTGTATGTTGTAACTAAGTTATAGTTAAGTATAGATGTAACAATGAATAGCATGGATTAAGAGCATCCATATAATACAGGTATATGGAGAAGAAAGAACAGACATATACTCCTCGAAAGTTGAAATCCTTTGAGATAACAGATAAAAATTTTATATAATATATATATATATATTGAAGTAAAACTTGAAATGATCAAGAACGAACCTTCATCTTTCAGCTAGGACTTTGTCCCTGCTTACAAAAGAAAACAGTGAAGAAAACGTACGGTACAAAATCTAGCAGAACCCAATAAGGCTTAGCAGGGCAACATAGTTGGAGAACATAAGCTGAGGGACTCTTTTTTATTACAATGACCGATCTTGAAAGCAAAGGTAAACCCCCAAAGCGACACGTACATGCTTTACTGCAAAGCCTTATGCTCCTATGTCGGCAGCACAGATCAAAATGTGTTGTAGGACATGTAAATGTAAGATACGTGTCCAAATGGGTACTTTTGAAGGCCTAAGCCATTGACAAGTGGTATTCTAAGTTTTATAATGAGTGAATGAAAGGCTTAGATTTTGCTGCATATCGTGCATGAAGACATGCTTTTGTGTCATTATTTTGCTCCATTTGGCAGCTTCTTGAACTAGGAGCTGCAGAAGTAAATAAATGATTGGTTACAAAGCCTAATGGACCTGCAGAAGAAGAAAGAAAATTATTGTGTACTTTGATAGTATTATAAATGTATATTTTATCTTCTCATATGAATGGTGAATCTCACTAATTAAATTTATGGTAAGATTTACTATTCATGTAAGATGGAAAAATACACATTTATAATCAAAAGTGGTACTTGGGGTTGTGATGCTCTGGCCTTTATATGGGCCAGATGCAGTTTGTGCTGTATTGGGCTGATGGAGTATAGTTGTAAGCTGTATTGGCAATTATTGGGTCCTTTTTTTACTTGAAAAAAATCCGATGTTTTTGGGGTTCGGTGCTGCTTGTCTTTTGTATGAGTATGAGGCAGGAGCTAGTTTTGAACCCTTTTTTGTTTTGTTTTCAATTTTCATTTTTATTTTATATTCTATAAACCTGTTTTGAACTCAGGGCTTTCTGTTGGGGAAAATTTCACTTGGACAGATTTTTTCAATTTGTTTTCATAACATATAACATGATAAATTAAAATTGGAGTTTTATTATTTTGACATGACCTACTATTGACACCAATTTTATGTATTAATCACAATATGTCTCATCAATAATTCTGAAAAACTTTGCATTTCTTAACTTTATAGTTTGAAATACTTAAAAATAACGACACACAAGTGAATTATTATTTGATATATTGGCGTGGACTTCAATCCAGGTTAACATTTTTTTTAATATATAGATATGATAAAATTTTAGAATTTCAGTTTATAGCGTTCACTTCAAGATAATTGTTCTTTATCATCAAGTGTGTGTTTGGTACTAAATTATAAACTAGAATTTTGCTTTCTAAATTTTGTGTTCAACTTTTTAAAATCTCAGTTTTTCTTACCTTTTCAAATTACAAGTATATTTTAACATATTTTCAACAAAAATCTAAATAAGTTATTCCCAAATAAACACATTGGTTTTTTATATAAGTGGCATTTGATTCTCAATTCTCTTATTTGACAACAAATTTTTTTTACTAATTGAATTATTTGGGAACAATATATAAAGGGGAATCAAATAAAATGTTTTATGCAAGTTACAGTATTTTTCTTAAACTTCCGGTAATTTTCAATTTCATGAATTTTTTAAAAAAATGTAAAATTTGAATAATCTACGACGATTTAAAGGTTGTTTATTGACCACAAAATTGAAAGCCAATATGGTAAATGTTTTGTATGGTAAATAATTATAATGGAAAATGAAATATACTTTAACTTAAGAAGTGAAACTGAAATGGCCTGTGAAGTAACGAAATCCAGGCCCGGTTTATAGGAAGTACGGTCGAAGGGGCATTGTACTTCATGGCCTGTTCTCGTTTCAACATCAGCTGTAGTGAGGCCTTTTTACTGATCTGGGTTGGGCCTAGGGTGGCACATCAAATGTGGCGGCCCAGTAACTATGTTTCACCAATCTTGCTTCTTATTCTTCTTCTTTAGGAAAATAGTGAGGGGGGAGGGGGTAATGTTCGTAGTACAATACTGAGTATCACAAAAGATGTCATTATCATTAAATTATTACTTGAACTTTATCAATCTAATTTTGTCAAGAGTGTGACAAAGAGTCCATACAACAATATATATATTTTAAAAAATTTAATTTGATGATGGGAAAAGTTAATTGATACCCTGAGGGCATTGGTTTAGAAAATATTTTTAAAATACTTTTTTTGAGAAAATTAAATTTAAAAAAAATTATTTTTTTAACACTTTTTTTGAATTTTCTATAAAAATAGTATAATTTTTTTTCTAAAATGGTCTATTAACAGATACTATAAAGGCATCCGTTAATCGGACCATTTGATGATTACAAGAGTTAACACCTTGAGATTCATAAGGTAAACAACCATGGCGTGGATTTCCTTGCAAATTGAAACCCATTTTGTGAATTTTTCACTTGGCTTGAAAAATATTTGTAAAGATACCTAAAAAACTTCTATTTTTCGTGGGAGGTGGTATCTCATAAGACGATCTCATAAGACCACCCTCTTACGTAAGACATATAGAGTCTATTTGCCATCAATTTTTCATTTAATTTTTAGCTTATTTGTTTACGTTTAAGTTTTAAAGCCTCAATTTGTTTTTAAGGCATCAAACTTTAAACCAGCTTCCCCTACACATATCATCTTATGCATCTAACCTTATGATTTCATTTCACTATGAAATGCAAATCTATATTTTTGAGAGAGAAAGAGAGAGAGGTTGTACCATGTGGCACATTCTTTGAAATTATCTTTATTTAGGTGTCTACTTTAACAAAGTTTGCATTTATATCAAAATATTAGTTCATTAAATTAGCCAATAGAGTAAATGCATCTATTAATTATCTATAGTTGTGCATTAATTATTTACATTAAATAAGTTTATATGATTATTTTTATAAACTTTATGTGAGAAATAATTTTTAGTTGGAATAATAATAATAATAATAAATTTAGAATGTGACATTCTTCCTCATGTTTAGTTGCTTTGGCAACAATTGAAACTAACGCGCCATAAGAAATTAAGTATTTGTGAATTCATATATGTGTGTGTGGAAATAAATTGTAGTATTTATTTTATGTAATTAGAAAGATTAAATATGTTTATTTTGTTATATTAATTATTTTAAACATAATGATTGATTTTTTTTTACCTGAGAAACAATTGATTTGAAATTTGATATTTTTGCTCAAATTTAGTTTTTTTATTGAAACAATGTCTAAAAAAAAATAGGGAATAAATAAATAAATTTAGTAACACACAATCAAGAATGTAAAAACAATAATTGAAGGAAATTTGCATTTTTTTAGTAGGCATTAAACATGCCTATCTATATTAGCCACTATATCATGAATTTTCATTTTATAAACACATATATGTATATATAGTATGATCAAATCACTACATTATTCTTAGTGTCCTTCTATTTTGTTTATAAAATAACTAAAAATTACAATTTTTTACAAGTAAATTTATTGAAGTATTTTTTTTATACATCGATAGTTTGGGTGGGGGATTTGAACCCTGAATGCCTCTATTGAAAATATTACGAGGTGTTAATCAGTTAAGTTATAAGATTCTTACAAAAATTTATTGAAATATTGAAGAAAACTAATAATAAGTTGCACCACACATTGTGTAGCAACTCATATATTATATATAATGTGCTAAATCTCTAATTTTTTTTATTTAAAATTTTTTTATTTTAAAAAACAATTGAAAGTGCTCGAGTTAGTTTGGGTTTAGTGTTAAATCATTGCTTGACCCGATTCTTTAAGATGGGGAATAGTTAGTGTGGGGCCCAAATGATTTATGGGCCGGGCCCGTCTACCTGGGAAAAATCCGAAGGCCCAAGCCGAGGAGGGCTATGGCCCAAACCCGACAAAATAGCCTTTGGGTACCGCCGAGGGTAGTTCAGTCCTTGGCAGACTCACAGTACCCCCAAAGGGAAGGGTAAAAACGGTATAGGACTAGAACATGGAAGAAAGATCTAAAATATCCAAGGAAAGCTGCTGTTATTGTCATTTAATGTTCTGAACCGACAGGGCCGCATTCTTTGGCTCTTACAACCACCCCCAACGACTTTGGGGGATGGACTGATGGGATAAGTATCAGCCATGTAAAGATTGACCCTACACGTGGATGAAGGATAATGAACACAGGTGAGTATAAAAGGAAAACTAAGTAACTTTGGGAAGAGGCTGGGAAAAAATGGCCAAAAACGAGAGCCTCCCAGCCCACCTCCAGGAGAAGTACTCTAGGGGTGACGATCGTTTAACCTTGTATGAACGCCATGAAAAACCCATCGCCTATCGATCAAGGCCTAGCCTTTCAAACCCACGCTCTACAAATGATATTGTTAGGGCCGTTTTACGTGCGAACCCGACACTGTTACGGTCCGCCACGAATCGTGACCCTACAATTGGCGCCGTCTGTGGGAAAGGCTTGCGTGTTGGCGCAGGTGGTAGGTTGAAACAGTTCCTCTGTTATTTCTAACCGTTGGTTATAGAGTTCAGGTATAAAATCTCACTAGGGGCTACGTTTCTTGACGAGGGGCTTGGCTGAGGAGCTAATTCCCCTAAAAGCTAAAGCTCCTCGTAAAGAACAAACTAGGCGCTTGGTAACGTTAACCGTATAGATAAACTCAAGGGGCTTGGCTGAGTAGCTAACTCTCCTAAAGCTAAAGGCCAGCCAAGGCCCCGTGCAAAGAGAAAACTAGGTTTTGGACAGAACCAAGGCATTGTATGGTCCACGGACTCAAGCCTATGGGGAAACCAACTACTTGGATGATGGAAAACTAGGTTTTGGACAGAACCAGGGCATTGTATGGTCCACGGACTCAAGCCTCTGGGGAAACCAACTACTTGGATGATGGAAAACTAGGTTTTGGACAGAACCAGGGCATTGTATGGTCCACGGACTCAAGCTCTGGGGAAACCAACTACTTGGATGATGGAAAACTAGGTTTTGGACAGAACCAGGGCATTGTATGGTCCACGGACTCAAGCCTCTGGGGAAACCAACTACTTGGATGATGGAAAACTAGGTTTTGGACAGAACCAAGGCATTGTATGGTCCACGGACTCAAGCCTCTGGGGAAACCAACTACCTGGATGATGGAAAACTAGGTTTTGGACAGAACCAAGGCATTGCATAGTCCTCGGACTCAAGCCTCTGGGGAAACCAACCACCTGGATGATGGAAAACTAGGTTTTGGACAGAACCAAGGCATTGTATGGTCCACGGACTCAAGCCTCTGGGAAACCAACTACTTGGATGAGGAAAACTAGGTTTTGGACTCAAGCCTATGGGGAAACCAACTACCTGGATGAGGAAAACTAGGTTTTGGACAGAACCAGGGCATTGCATGGTCCACGGACTCAAGCCTATGGGGAAACCAACTACTTGGATGAGGAAAACTAGGTTTTGGACAGAACCAAGGCATTGCATAGTCCTCGGACTCAAAGAAACCAACCACCTGGATGATGGAAAACTAGGTTTTCATTGTATGGTCCACGGACCAACTACCCTTTTGGCAAAACTAGGTTGATGGAAAACTGGACAGAACCAAGGCATTGCATAGTCCTCGGACTCAAGCCTGTGGGAAAACCAACTACCTGGATGGAAAACTAGGTTTTGACAGAACCAAGGCAGCCTCGGACCTGTGGGGACTACCTAGGTTTTGGACAGGCATTGCATAGTCCTCGGACTCAAGCCTGTGGAAAAAAAAAAAAAAAAAAAAAAAAAAAAAAAAACAACTATGGCACGTAAACCTCAAAATCCATCCGAGGAGGATTCCTAGTTCACAAATGGGTTAATACCTCGAATGCACGGATTCCACAGTCTGCCCTCGGGTCCTTAGTGTCAAAGGGGTTGATCCGGTACGACGCAATTCATTACCCAAAAGCACAATCAAAGTCCCTCGCTACTTGGCTACCCTTTCAGACGAATTATTTAGAGATTAACGTTCTCGGACGTTGGTCTAGCATGCATCGCGTAGTACTCAGCGCTTATCCCGGTTAGTTCCAAGAATTTAATTTATTGAAAGTTACCATTGTTATACTCGATAATATTTGTGAGTTTAAATTAGTAGGAACCTGTGTTAAAGCATTTTTTCTGCCTGGAATATCCTTAAGGGCAAGCTTGCATTTAATATTCATGCGTAAAGTAGTTGTTACGGAGAAGAAAGATATGTATGGAGAAATAGACACATATTTTATTAAGACAAAGGAACAGTACAGTGTACAATGAAAAGCTGAAACAAGCTTACACTAAAGCTGATTACATAAGTAAAGGAAAATACAAGCGAGTGGAGATAAGGCCGTGGGGACAGCTCAGAGGAGAGGTTGGCTACTGCGCCAAGTTATTGTCTAAGGAAACTATTCCTCGACACTTCTGCATGCCCATAACTCAGGCAGCCAAAGAACCTGACCTCAGGCTAACACCATCTACAGAAAAGGTGCTAGGAGCTTGAGGTTGGGAAGCCCCCACAAAAATTTGCCTGCTACAAGGCAGACAGTGCTGATGGTGGAAATTCCTTCTTTGGACATACTGAAAAACTGGCATGACCAGAACCTGCTTCGGATTTTGACTAAAAGAGGGAAAAAGACCCTCTCCCCTATGACGAAAGGGAATGCTCCCTTGAACTTGCACCTCCTTGACCCGTACCTCCCTACTCTGAGTCTCGGGGGGACATGACGCCTTTGTGGCGGAGGGAGCTCCTTTTTCCCAAGCCCTGCCTCAAGCATGATGAACTAAGGGAGGAATCTGAAGGATTTGTGTGTGGATAGAGCAACTTTCTCTCCTATTTATGTTAAAAGATAAGGTGGTGGCATTTAATTCACGCAGCGTCTCAAGGAACGCTACAGACAAAACGTCTCTGGCACGATTTCCAATGTCGTCTGCAGCCCTGAAGATAAAGGAGTCTCGAGAAGGCGCACCTTGAACACCGGGACGCCCGAAAAATATCGCGTGACCTAAAATTACGAAAATACCCCCTAATTTGTGGGCCCAATAGATTCGCGGCCCAAGCCTGATTCAGCACAGGGGCCCAGGGACAGAACCAAGGCATTGCATGGTCCTCGGACTCAAGCCTATGGGGGAACCAAGTACAAAAAATAAAAGTTACAAGTGTCGGACAGTACCAAGGCCGTGTATGGTCCTCGGACCCAAGCCAATGGAGAAACCAAACACGACAGAACCAAGGCATTGCATAGTCCTCGGACTCAAGCCTCTGGGGAAACCAACCACCTGGATGATGGAAAACTAGGTTTTGGACAGAACCAAGGCATTGTATGGTCCACGGACTCAGGCCTCTGGGGAAACCAACTACTTGGATGATGGAAAACTAGGTTTGAATTTAGTAAGATGGGCTACTTGATAAAAACGTCAAGTCACTTCGTTCACGGCTTAAACACCATAGAAGGTTAAGGCCAATAAGGGTGTAAGGAAGGTGGTGGAACGCCCCAGCATTCAGTCGTATACGAGGGCTATTCATTTGGCAGGTGATATGTCCTCGGATGGTTATTTCTCACATGGCATCAAGCCTTCGGTTCTCTCCTCGGCTAGTTCCGGGTAAGTACTATTTTTTACGGGTTGGCCTTATTGTGCTAAGCACTTCTATCAAAGTTATGGCGATATCTATTTATTATCAAGTATTTTGGTTTTAGTCGCCATTGATTTAGATGCTATATCATTGTGCCGAGCAGTGCTTGCAAATTTATGAAAACGTAAAGACATAATATGCGAAATAAGGTAGATAACAATCTTTATTAATATGAAAAATTGCTACAACATACAAAAAGGGGCTCAAACGAGTCTATACAAAATGTGAACTGCCTAAGCAACCATTACATCTGTAGTACAGAAAAGTAAACTGTCAAGCGTCTTTTAAACTCGTCTTTAAAGTTTCTCCAATCTCCGCCTCATTGCTGCTCATACTAAGAGAGGGACTCACTTTAAAAAAGAAAATGAATGAAGAAGAAGGAAATAGTAAGGAAGAAATCAATGACGAAGATAGAGGGGATGAATAAAGAAGATGGAAGACATGAGTAAAGAAGGAGGAGAAGAGGAGAGAAGAAATGAAAAGAAAGAAAAGGAGCAAAAGAGGGAGAAACAGAAGCACTTAGCCCCCGCCTCAGCCCTGACTCCTAACACGCCGGTGCCATATTAGGTACGCTCGTGAGGAGCCGGATGGTAATGATCTTGGGTGTTCTCGACTCAGTCACGTCGAAAGTTTGACGTGACGAGTCCCTGCTTCGGATTTTGACTGAAAGAAGGATGAGGTTGATTTTGAGTCTTCGCCATCCTTGTCCCGATCGAGCCATGATGAGCTTTATCGGAACGTGGCATTTTTGGGAGGGGTGGGGCTTTTGCATCCCTTGTTGTTACGGTAAAGTGTTTTACGATTAAGTGTATAAACCAGTGGGTAAACCGAATCCTAAGGGAGGCTAAGTATTTCAGAGTCTCAGGGAGATGAAAAGGGATTCTTGATAAAAACAATAACCTCCTCTCTTCCTTCTTATATAGAGGGGGGAGCGGGAGGCATTTAATAGGTTCAGATCTCCAAAGGGATCTGTCAACACAAACATGCCGGTTCCGTTTCTCCACCCCATCAAAATAAACCGTCGAATTAAAGTAGTCTCGTAAATAGTGATCATTCAAAGCGCGTTTTGGATACCCCAAACGATACAAGCGCGTCAAGCGCGAAATCAAAAGGCTGCCTCATAAACCGGCGCGTTTCTTGGACAGATGAGGAGCCGACAGCATTAGTAAAAGGCCAAATTAATTGGGCCGTAGGAAGAGGTTTGGCATCGCCAAAACCCCCCTTTCCAACCAAGAGGTTGGATAGTCGGGTTTTGAGGGGCTATTGTGGGGCCCAAATGATTTATGGGCCGGGCCCGTCTACCTGGGAAAAATCCGAAGGCCCAAGCCGAGGAGGGCTATGGCCCAAGCCCGACAAAATAGCCTTTGGGTACCGCCGAGAGTAGTTCAGTCCTCGGCAGACCCACAGTACCCCCAAAGGGAAGGGTAAAAACGGTATAGGACTGGAACATGGAAGAAAGATCTAAAATATCCAAGGAAAGCTGCTGTTATTGTCATTTAATGTTCTGAACCCGACAGGGCCGCATTCTTTGGCTCTTACAACCACCCCCAACGACTTTGGGGGATGGACTGATGGGATAAGTATCAGCCATGTAAAGATTGACCCTACACGTGGATGAAGGATAATGAACATAGGCGAGTATAAAAGGAAAACTAAGTAACTTTAGGAAGAGGCTAGGAAAAAATGGCCAAAAACGAGAGCCTCCCAGCCCACCTCCAGGAGAAGTACTCTAGGGGTGACGATCGTTTAACCTTATATGAACGCCATGAAAAACCCATCGCCTATCGATCAAGGCCTAGCCTTTCAAACCCACGCTCTACAAATGATATTGTTAGGGCCGTTTTACGTGCGAACCCGACACTGTTACGGTCCGCCACGAATCGTGACCCTACAGTTAGATTGTTTGAAAACTGGTAAGATTGTTAAGATTTAGATTAGAAAATTTTATATGCCAAAACATGTAGCATTAAGGGTTTTCGTGGGTGCAATAAAGTTATTAAAAGGTCAAGTTAGGAGTTACTGTGTTGAAGTTCAAGAAGCTCACTCAAGAATCAAGACATCATTAAAGTTAGACAGAAATTTTATAATACACTCACTTAAACCTTGATAGACTGAGAATTTGGAACTAGTATTCCTAAATCTACCCTAAGGTTAAGCACCAAGAATCTAAACAAGTGCCGTTCTTGAGCATAAAGGCCCTAAGCAAAAAATCCTCTTTTATACATATACATCTCAAAAGCCTTAATTTTTTACACTAATTAAATTCTAACGAAATTAGATAAACTATAAAATTTGTAAGTAAGTCCACTTACATACCAAATTTATAGTCTAGCATGGAGGGTTTGAGTTGATGCACTAGAACGGTATGGGTTGTTTGCTATGTGTTAAAGATCAGAAATGAAAAACAGAGTATCACAATCAAGCAAAATATCAAAGAAACTATGAGAATCTTCAACAACGAAGAGAGAGAGATTTTATTGCTTTGAATTGTGATTACAAAAACTGAAATGAATTACAATCTATACCTTTACATTTATACTACAAATCACTACTGTACCAGAAGATGAAAAGAGCGGGAATCTAATAACCTCCTCTAACTACCTATAACAACTTCCCAAATTATACTCCTCCAATAACCTTTAGCCATCTATCCACTAACAGCTCCACAGATACTCCCATGTGCATCTCTTGTGCTTAACTTACTCCTTTTAATGCTACAAGTAGCTTTCTCAGTAATATACTAATGTTACTGTCGTTTAATCCCCTTTTCTTCTTTTGCTCTTTAGTCTTTCTTACACGAGTCAGTCTTCCTTTATTCACCACTGCTTCAGGTTTACTCTTTTGGTTGATCTTCTTAACAGCCCCCCTCAAGACCAGAGCTGCTTCTGCTGTGGAAATAGCTTCTGAGTCTTGCCATGGTTGTGAATAAGTAATGTTGGGACTGAAAATGTTGAGTAATCCTAATCTACTAATCAAATCCAAGAATGCAGGTGCACCAAGTGCTTTAGTAAACACATCAGCCAGTTGTAAATTGGTCCTGACATGGAAAGTCTTAATCATACCTGCCTGTATTTTTTCCCTGACTAAATGACAATCTACTTCTATATGTTTTGTTCTCTCATGGAACACTGTGTTTGCAGCTATGTGCAAGGCTGCCTTGTTGTCACAGTAGAGTAGTGCAGCCTTGGAGTGCTCAATCTTGAAGTCTTCAAGTAGATATAGCAGCTAAGTGATTTCACAGCATGTTGAAGCCATTGATCTGTACTCAGCCTCTGCTGAGGATCTTGATACAGTGTTTTGTTTCTTGGACCTCCAGGATATCAAAGACTCACCAAGGAAAATGCAATATCCTGTCAAAGATCTCCTAGTGTCAGGGCATCCTGCCCAGTCCGCATCACAAAATGCCTTCAATTGAAAATCTGAGTTGGCTGAGAAAAACAACCCCTGCCCTGGAGCACCCTTGATGTATTGTAAAACCCTTAGTGCTGCCACCATGTGAGGATGCCTAGGCTTGCTCAAAAATTGACTTAGCCTATTCACTGCATAACAAATGTTTGGTCTTGTCAAGGTTAAATAAATCAACCTACCTATAAGCCTTCTGTACTGTGAAGGATCATCAATTAACTCTCCTTCATCCTTTGACAATCTAAGGTGCTGCTCCATAGGAGTTTTCATAGGCTTGCAGCCTATCATACCTGAATCTGTCAACACTTCTAAGGCATATTTTCTCTGATTAAGAGTAATGCCCTTGTCACTCCTTGCCACTTCTAACCCCAGAAAATACTTCAAGGTTCCTAAGTCTTTTATCCCAAACTTAGCATCCAAGAGTTCTTTTAAATCTGCTACACATTGAGCATCATTACTTGTGATCAATATGTCATCTACATAGACCAAAAGGGCAGTAAAATTAGAGCCCTTTGAATGTACAAATAGGGCATAATCAGATTTTGATTGAACAAAACCCATTTCAGTGATTGTTGTGGATAGTTTAGCATGCCACTGCCTGCTGGCCTGCTTCAATCCATAAAGTGACTTTCTCAACTTGCATACAAAAGGTCTAGCATCTGTTGAACAGCCCCCCTTGCTGTGATAGCCCTGTGGTAAGGACATGTACACTTCCTCCTCTAAATCACCATGGATGAAGGCATTATTAACATCCAACTGATGTAAAGGCCAACCCTTGATAGCAGCAATACACATCAACACCCTCACAGACACTGATTTGGCAACTGGTGAGAATGTCTCAGAGTAGTCCAACCCCTCCTACTGTGTATACCCTTTAGCTACTAATCTGGCTTTGTATCTCTCCACAGAGCCATCCGGATTATATTTAATCCTATAAACCCACTTGCAACCAATTGGAAACTTCCCATGAGGTAAGGGAACTACATCCCAAGTATGATTAAGTTCCAAAGCACCAATCTCCTTGTCCATTGCTCCCTGCCAAGCCTTTGAAAGCACAGCCTGATGGTAATACTCAGGTTCAACTTCAGCACTAGCAGCAAGAGCAAAACTTTGATAGGAAGAACTAAGGTTAGCATAAGAAAGATGAGTATTGATATCATAGGGACTACCTGGTGAAGGTTTGGTGGTAAGCAAGGAGCAAGAGTAATCCTGTAAATAGGTAGGTAGTCTATGAGTCCTAGTAGACTTCCTAATTTGAGGTGGAGAAGTATGGGGTAAGGCTGTAACAGTGACAGTGTCAGTTGCAAGAGATGAAAGCTAGAAGTATCAATGGAACAATCCAATGGAACACATTCTGCAGTAACAGAAGTGCTTGCTGCATAATCTGGAAAGTCAGGCAGAATAGGTTCATTTGAGGTAGTAGGCAAGGGAATAGGGTTTAAAGGAACAGGTGAGGACAAAGTGTTGGAATCAAAGGGATCAAGATATTGAGGAAGATCAGGAGATTGAAAAGGAAATAGTGACTCATAGAAGTGCACATCTCTTGAAATAAAAACTGAATGTGTGGTTAAATCCATTACTTTGTAACCTTTAACACCAAAGGGGTAACCAAGAAACACACATTTAGTAGCTCTAGGTAAAAACTTATGCCTATTATGCGCAAGTGTGGATGCATAACACAAACAACCAAACACTCTAAGATGTGAAAAGGTAGGCAGCTTACCAAAAAGGACCTCATAGGGTGTTTTATTGTTAATAGCAGAATTAGGCAACCTATTGATGAGGTACACAGCTGTGAGCACACAATCTCCCCAAAAATTCAAAGGAACATTGGATTGGAACTTAAGTGCTCTAGCCACATTTAGAATATGTTGATGTTTTCTTTCCACAATTGAGTTTTGTTGAGGGGTTTCAACACAACTCAATTGATGGATAATGCCTTTGGACTTGAAAAAATCCTTTAACAAAAACTCAGTGCCATTATCAGTTCTAATGCACTTGATTTTCGTGTTAAACTGAATTTCAACATAAACATAGAACTGTGGCAAAAGAACTTGAGTTTTTGATTTAGCCTTTAACAAATAGATCCATGTACATCTAGAAAAATCATCAACAATTGTAAGGAAATACTTGTAACCATCAATAGTAGGAATGGAAAAGGGACCCCACAAATCACAATGTACCAAATCAAAAGGATGATCAGAAATATGAGTACTAGCTGAAAATGACAATCGTTTTTGCTTTGCTATTGGACAAATGTCACAATGAGTGGTTTTATTACACTGTACAAAAGGCACAATCTTATTCACAAGTTCAAGTTTACCACTTGAAGGGTGCCCTAATCTAGCATGCCAGAAATCAAAATGAGAAGCAACAGAATTACAATAGGTAGAGGCTGGAGTAGAAGACAAATCCTGGTATTTGTTATCCAGCAGATACAATCCTTTTTGTTCTCTACCCAGACCAATCGTGCTCCAATGAGCAAGATCCTGAATAAAGCAAAATGATCCAAGAAATATAAGACAACAGCATTGTGATTTGTTCAATTTACTGATAGAAATGAGGTTGAAAGTAAAGGAAGGAACACACAACACATCAGTAAGAATTAAGGTGTCATTGATATGCACAGTTCCTATGTGAGTCACTAAGACCTTTTCACCATTGGGTAAGTAGACATAGGAATTAGAAACACAAGTAAAGGAATTAAAAAAAGATTCAGAGTGGACCATATGATCAGTAGCACCTGTATCAATGATCCAATTTGTTTCAATGTAAGCTGATTTGTTTACTGTTTTAGCTGAGAAAACAGTTGAACGTGGAATAGGATTTGGAATGGTAAACGAGGAATGACTAAAAATTTCACCTGAGAAGTTGTTGATGTAATTGGAAGTAGATGCACTTAATGCCAAAGGCTGAGAAGTGCTAGTTCCTCCAGTGTTCAAGCAAGCTGACTGCTGTGAAGTTGAGGGCTGAGCTATTTCTCCAACTGACTGTGAATTCAGAAAGGCTAAAAGCTGTTCACATTGAGATTTAGAGATTGGACACTGTGGAGTTGAAATCACAAACTCCTCAACAGACTGATTAGGATTGGTAGTTCCAAAACCTGCTACTTGATTGGCCATGGACTTGTTCTTGAATTTGAACCCTGGAGGAAATCCATGTAACTTGTAGCACTTATCCACTGTATGCCCTATCTTCCCACAATGAGTACAAATAGGTCCTTCCCTTTTGAAATTTCCTTTGTTATTGTGGTTGTGTTTGAAGCCAGAACCAGCATTTGAGTACAATGCTGTGGCTTCAATTGGATGTGTGGAACCAGTGAGTTCACCATTCTTGAAACTCCTATGCTTTTCTTCTTGCAATATAAGGGAAAGAACTCGATTGATATCAGGTAGAGGTTCATACAGCAAGTTTTGACCTCTGATAGCTGAATATGAGTCATTCAGTCCCATCAAGAATCGCATCACTTGATCACGATCATATAAGTCTGAAGTGGTTCCTTGAGCTCCATAATTGCAGGGACATTTACACATAGGCACAGTTTGATAGTTAGCCAATTCATCAACCAAGGCTTTGAACCTCGTGTAATAATCTTCCACAGACAATTGCCCCTGAACAAGGTAAGCTGATTCCTTCTGAAGTTCAAAAATTCTAGGGCCACTTTTCTGAGAAAACCTATGGCGAAGATCCAGCCAAATTGTTCTAACATTGTCAGTGTAGATAATGCTAGAAGCAATGTTTGGTGATATTGAATTAATAATCCAACTGAGCACTATCATATTACACCGAGTCCACAAAATGAATTGTGGTGAATCTGGACTTGGCTCTGCTATGGTGCCATCGACAAAGCCAGTCTTGTGTCTAGAAGTGAGTGCGATGATCATTGATCTTGCCCATGGAAAATAATTTCTACCTCCAATCAACTTCTGAGAAACGAGTTGAATAGTGTTGTTATCACTACTGCTGAGATAGAATGGATTTACAGAATCACCATTCGAAGTTGTGGTAGTTTGATTGTTGCTTGATGATTGATTGTTTGAAGTTTCTTTAGCGGTCGCCATTGTTGGAGCTTCGAACCTTGAAGAAGATTAGATGAATTCTCAGAGAATCCAAAAGAAAATTAACCAAAAACAACAAAAAAGAAACGATCTGATCCTGATTATCGCTCTGATACCATGTTAAAGATCAGAAATGAAAAACAGAGTATCACAATCAAGCAAAATATCAAAGAAACTATGAGAATCTTCAACAACGAAGAGAGAGAGATTTTATTGCTCTGAATTGTGATTACAAAAACTGAAATGAATTACAGTCTATACCTTTACATTTATACTACAAATCACTACTGTACCAGAAGATGAAAAGAGCGGGAATCTAATAACCTCCTTTAACTACCTATAACAACTTCCCAAATTATACTCCTCCAATAACCTTTAGCCATCTGTCCACTAACAGCTCCACAGATACTCCCATGTGCATCTCTCGTGCTTAACTTACTCCTTTTAATGCTACAAGTAGCTTTCTCAGTAATATACTAATGCTACTGTCGTTTAATCCCCTTTTCTTCTTTTGCTCTTTAGTCTTTCTTACACGAGTCAGTCTTCCTTTATTCACCACTGCTTCAGGTTTACTCTTTTGGTTGATCTTCTTAACACTATGCAAAGGTTTTGTAAATAGACTGTTGTAAAAAAAAAAATTTATAAGTTATCCTAGGTGGTTTTTACAGTTTTTCACTTCTTTTCACCAAATACCTGTATTTGTTTTATTCTTTATTTTACTGCTTTTAAATTATGGATTTATGGTGATATATTTGTGATTTCTTTATCATTGTTTAGTTGTTAAGCCGTTATTAATTGTTTGGGATAAAAGTGATAATCACTCTATTATTGTTCTGGGTCAAAATTAGAATTTTCACTTTCCAAAATGTAATTCTTAAAGTCTTGTTGTTGATTCTTGTTATTTGTGTTGTGAAAATTTGTTTAAGACTTCGATTTTTGTTGAATGTTTTGATCTTGGAAATATGTAGATGTCATTCCTCATGCTTTAAGGATTGGTCCTATATAAGTCCTAACTCATGTATGATGTATGGATGCAAATAAGAGAATCATAAGTGTTATTTTCAGCCATTGGCTTGTAAGAAAGATTTCTCCATATTAACTCTTATCCCTTGATGGATTCAAATAGGTGGTGAGTTTATTGTTCTAACTGGATTCCTTAATTAGAGTGATGAATGTTTTTATCCTTTTCTCTATATTCCGTGGGCGGAGAACTTTAGCTTGTGATTCCTCCTTTATTAAACGATACCTTGTCATAAGGTGAAGACATAAAATGGCAAACACGCTTTGATCTTAAAGTCAGTAAAAAACAAGATACCGTCACCCTAGGCTACCACGTACAAAGCCTAAAAAAAATGTCTTGTCCTTTACTAATTAGTGCACACTAGTTTGCACTAATTTGTAAAAAATGTCATATTAGCAAAAAGACAATCTGTGTAGGCAGGTGTAGACTTGTTTGTATTCCTAAAATTCTTTTCCTATCAGTCCTCCTGTGCATGGACTATTAGGTTTTAAATTTTAATGATGATGATATATACTTGATGGCAATACTAAAAAGGATATGCATGGAGGAAAAGAAACTGAGCCTCCTTACCGACCAGCTTGGTGGCTAGCTAGCTAGAAAGTTGCTATACCTGTTGGCTCAAAGAAGTGGCTTAAATTCATTGGTGTTACACTCAAACTGCCTCTTTTGAATATGAACACAGTTTAAGCTAAATCAATGGAGATAAAGAGGGCAGTTGTTCTTTTCCCCCCTATATAATTGTTTTCTCACCCGACAAACCATGGTGGAGGGAGGTCCCTCATCTTTTAAAATCAAACACCTTCTCACAAATTTTCCTACACCTTTAAGTCTTTGGTCAAGCCTACCGAGTACCACAGAAGAAGCCAAATTTCAACCCCTTCTCTCTCTCTCTCTCTCTCTCTTGTTTTGTGTATCACTACTGATCTAGATAGCCTTGCATCATGGGTTAGAAAAAAGTCTTCTGGAAATCTCTTTTTCACACATACTAGCAATTTTTTTTTGTGTGTGTGGGTATTTTGGGCTTTCAATCTTGTGGGTGTGTATTATCAGAAAGTCCTCAAAGTAAGACTAAATGAATTTTTCATTAAGGTTAATTAGTACCCAATCATTCTCTGGTTGATATTGTAATCTCAGTTGGTGGATTTTTGATTTGGTAATTAGGCCTCCAAATTGGACTCTCACCAACTTCCCCACTACGCTTTTGAAAGTAGGGACAATAAAACGATAGTGTAATTTTACGGGTATCCTTTTGACTTGGTACTATTTAATTAGATATCTCTAGTTAATCCATTAGATGCAAAAGGCAAGGATTCACATGCAAGTAGTTTTTCCTCAGTGTTCTGCTACAGTTGGTCAGGCTCTTATCAAATAAAATGATTTCTCCAAATTTCACTATATAAACTAATATAATCATTAATTATATATTCTTTGAGGGTTCTGTATTTTTATATTTTCATTTATGGCCTAAGGCTTTTTGTAAAATATACAGATCGCATATGCTAGTAGGGTTCTAACTTCTAACTCTCTCCCATCTTCTACATTGCATGTGGAAAATTCATACATATATTTAATTTAATTTAATTTATTTTTTGGTAAATGTGAATATTTAGAACTCGTCGAGCACTTAATAACTAAATTATGTATATATGGCAAATAAGTTATAACTCAACTCCTATAATAATGGTATAGAGGATGTAGATATTAGTTCAAAATCCACAAACATGTAGTTGCTGTTTTCTAATTTGTACGGGAGAAAATGACAAACTGCGAGCAACAATCTTGTCTAGAAATCTTAGAAAACATTATTGAGTTTTCTCAAAGGAGCTTTCATATGCATAGTAGATCTTAGTCCTGATCAGTTGATATAGGAGAGGTTAATTTGATAATTTATACATATTTATTTATAATTCTTTGAAGCATATAGAAAGATACTTCTGTGTTTGGATGCAATTTTTGGCCGAATGTTTATGCTAATTGGTTGCTGAAAGTTGGTTGAAACATAATTGTACCTTGAAAAAAAATGAATGAAAAAGTTATAGATAAATAAATAAGTTAAAAAGCTAATGCCAAAATGGAAAGGTGCTTAAAACAGATTCATATAGAAATCAACTATTCAGAGAGAGAGAGGGAGAGAGATGATAATGTAAGCTGTAAAAGATAACAAGCAATCATCTTATAAAAGATTACCAGTTAGGAATGAAGCGGACAAATTTTCTCCTTAGAACAAAAGCTTAAACATTAATTTCTAATGCCTAGTTTTTGTTGATAAGAGAAGAAAATTCATCTACTTCATCACTTGTGGCAATCAGCTTATTAACATAGTTAACTATGCAAACCGTCTAAATATTGAAAGATACATATTAATTCTGCTTATCGCCCAGCAAGTGCTCCGAAACAAACCGCTCCCAGTGGTGCCTCCGCGCAAATTGTTGAGAATTTTTTGTTACTGAGCACAAGCTTAGATAAGCATGCATACTTAGATTTTACGTCTATATCAAACAAAGCTGAAATGGGAAGAGATTAAACTTGTAAACCATGGATCAAGAGCTAGTTAATTAGCGAGCGAATTCATCCTCAGAACCTGTGATGCATTCCTTTTCATCTTCAAAACCATCAAGAGAAGGGTGTGGGGAATGGCCTTTTCCAAAGGACCTGATGTGATCTTTAAGTGATCTCTTATGCTTAAAGTCAGAACCACAGGTGCAATACCACAACTTCCCACAATTCTTTTCATGTGTCCTCCAATCTCCTTTCACTGCAAATGTTTTCCCGCATTTTCTACACATAAATGGCTTTGCTCCATGCTTCCTTTTGTAGTGAGTTTGCAGTGTTCTGAAGTCTTTCAGTGGCTTCGCTCGTGGATGGTTGATGTTGTTCTTGCAGCCTTGAGCACAGCAATAGCATGGTAGCCTTAGCATGGCAGCTGGTTGAGTTCCTTTAAGTGAATCTGGTCCTTTTCTATATTCGGATCCATGCCCCCACATATGCATCTATAAAAAATATATAATAAAAAAGATTATTTTCAATAACCAATCACAATTTGGCACACATCCAATTTTATTTCCTTGTAAAATAACTAAAAGTTAAAAAAAAAAATTAAACACATAACATACTATAATTAGTAGAAGATAAAGTAAAATGCTTAAGAGTGGATAAAACTTTTTTATACATTCATGTCTAATATTTCTCATACTTGCATCAAATTTGTTTAAATCTTGAATCTCATAAGATAAATAAAAATAACTTCTAACCAGGTACATATGTATTTGTTTACAATTAGAATTGTTGGTTGATTCTCAATTATGGATAGTAGCACTTCTTGAGGGTATGATTAATAAAGTATAAAGTGAAACACTTAGAATGGATAAATGATTTTAATTCCTCCCTAAGCTAGCACTAGGAATAAGTTTTGGTAATGTCATTATTGATGAACTATTCAAGATTGCAACATGCCATGATCGGGAAAGTGTAAGTTACAAAAAGGCTATTGATTATTTTGGGCTTGTTTAGGGCCTTCACCTGTGGAATATTTCCCTGCATCTTTTAATAAAAAGTTTAAGAATTATTATTTAAAGAATGAGTATCCAAAGTTCTGGTTGGAATTGTCATCTTGTGATGCTCATATTGCTTTGTAATCATGTTCAGCTTTATTCAATAAGCAAATTGGTCCTTTTTTTCAAAACCCAAGCTCATTATCTTTTGACCCAAAGAGGTAGAATTAAAGGACAGGAGGCGAAAAAGTGGGCTTTACATGAAGTTTTCCTTTTAGAAATCGTAGGAAGTGGCTAAACAAAAGGGAAATGTTGCATACAAAAATTAAAGAAAGGCCTTGAAGGATTACTCCTAAAGAAGAGGGGGCCATTTAATTAAGGCTCTCAGTTTTTTCTTTCCAAACTTCAATTACATTTGTTTCAATTAGCTTCATATTATTGATGGACATTAAAAGAGAGGACTTGAAGACTTTCTTCTTTTAGATACAAACCTTGTTGGTATAAAACTTAGAGAATAATATATCTAAATTGAATGATATCTTATTAAAAAAAAAAAACTACACCGACGCTGATATCTAACAGAATGCTTAATGTGATAGCAACCAAAATAAACATAAAACAAGATTTAAGTGATTTGCAGTATATATTATCATGCCTTTTTCTCCATTACCAAGAATTAAAGCAAATTATCATTGGTATGCATGGCTGCACTCCATTGGGGATTGTTTCTTCTTGCAGTTGGATGGAAACTAGAATCTTCATGGGAATGGATAATTTCGTTTAGAGAAAATAGGGTTTTTGCTGGTAAAGGGAATTACAATTCCCCTTTCAAGGAATGCATAATCTTGGAGGTGTTTTAGTTTTTAAAATATACATTATGTTGGTTCAATTTTCCAACCATGCAAAAAGCAAATGGTAATTTAGGAAGATGAGAAGAGGTGTACATGAGACTGTGCATTAACCTTTAGTAATTATTAATAAGCACAAAGAAAGAATATATTGAACAAAATATATAAGCAATAAACTTAAACAACACCTCTATCATGTTTCACCAGGAACATGAAATTCTATGATCTACATATGTTTTGATCATACATAATATTTAGGCTATATTTTGTATCAAAATATAATTATATTCTTCAAGTCCAAAATGAAAAAAATAAAAATAAAAATAAAAATAATTCAAGAAATTGATGAGAACTAACCTGCATGTTATTGTACCTATTGAAGGTCTTGCTGCATATGGAACAAGCAAACTGCATCGGCCCCACAAGAATTTGAGCAGGTGTCGGTATCCAAAACCTACTCTGTGTGTTAAAAGAACAACCATGGAAGCTTTTCTTCACGGGTTCTTGTTCCTTAGAGTCAAAAATCATCTTCTCAGCATCAGAATCACCCGTGTCAGGCAAACCAATGTGCAAGGCAACAGTAACTTTCTCAACCTCCTCTTCTTTGATTGTGTAACCCTCCTTTTGGAGTCTAATATCTTGCTGTTTCAAGGGTTTGGTCTCAGTAAACCCGCCTAGAAGAGGCAAGCATTGTAAAGTCTCCTGAACAAACTCTTTTGGGGTGGTTAAGGAAGAATATGAAGAAGAAGAGGAGGAAGAGGATGATGATGATGTCAGTGATGAAGCAGAGGGTGAGGGCTTGAGCCACTCAATGAAAGTTGGGGCTTGGAAGCACAAACTGTGCTCACCTACAAGTTGATTTCTTAAACTCATCCTCAGAGAGCTCCTTTGAAGTCTCTCCTCAGATGGTTATATCCAGACTTTATGTGGGAAAGCTAGCACTTATATGGTTATGAAAGGTGGTTTGGTTTGTCTTTTTGGAACTTTAGCCCCCTCTTTCTTTCTTTTCTACCTTTCGCCTTTGTTTTGGTTGGGGGAGAGAGAGAGAGAGAGAGAAAGTGAGAGACTAATGGTGGGGTTATGGAAAGTGACATGCAAAGATGACTCACTAAGATGAAGAGAATCCTAGAATAGTCTGAAACTATTATTTGCATCTAGCCATTAGGTGTACATGTATAATGTATTTTCTTTTTTGCTTTTAAAAAAAAATATATATATTAGGATTTCAACACACATGCACACGTTTTCTCAGAATACATTGGCATTGAGCAGATGTCCCCAAATAGGGAAAACATAGTGAAAGCAAAAGGAGTTTGGACATTTGGTCAATACCTAAAAGGAAAAGAAAATAATATTGAATGGAACCAAAATGAATCATGCACCTAGAAAGTCTCATATAGTTGTGTTAATAACGCATAATGCAGTTTTTATTCCATTGAACATGTATATGGCTAATGAGGGCTGGTAGTCAAAATTTCAATATAAGCTGCGGAAATTGAAATAATCTCCTATATATTGGCCATCAAATAAAGACGAAAAAAAAAAATCAAGACACTGTGATAAGTTTTGTATATTTGCAATTAGAAATATTTGTATATTTTCAACCAAATGATATATATATATATATATATATATATAATATAAATTCTTGAATGTAACATATCATACAAACATATCAAGTTACACAATTTTGAAGTGCTCACAAAATTTTTTATTGTGGATTTTATAGTCCTCTTCTAACCCTAGTCTGTATTACATACTCTTATAGAAGCTTTTGTCTTGATAAAAATAGAAGTTTTGGTTACCACACAAGGGTGTGGTTTGATAGTAGAAGTTCTTGTCCCAACACTCATAAAAGAGCTGTTCGAGTGATAGTCCTAATAAGACCCATGTGATACATGTGATATTACTTATTACCATCATGTGGCGTGAGGTTGATAAGCTCACACTGAAGACCCCCTTTTTCTCACCTAATCAAAAAAATAAAAATAAAAATAAAAATAAAAAACTTTATTACCCAGGCTTGGCCCATGTAGCCATTTCAATCTACATAATAAGTTGCTTCAAACTCTCCCTTTCTCTATGTATGGATCTAAGTGTAATGGTTAGTAAATTTTGGTGGAGTAAATTTTGGTTATTACCCATGTGATACATGTGATATTACTTATTACCATCACGTGGCGTGAGGTTGATAAGCTCACACTGAAGACCCCCTTTTTCTCACCTAATCAAAAAAATAAAAATAAAAATAAAAATAAAAAACTTTATTACCTAGGCTTGGCCCATGTAGCCATTCAATCTACATAATGAGTTGCTTCAAACTCTCCCTTTCTCTATGTATGGATCTAAGTGTAATGGTTAGTAAATTTTGGTGGAGTCAATAAAAGGAAGAGCAAAGCATTCATTGGGTGAATTGGGATAAGATATGTGTGTGATCCAAATGCACATAGTGGATTGGGCATGAAAGAAATATATACAAATGATTAATCAAGCTTTGCTAGCAAACAAGGGTGAAGGCTCATACAAGCTCATCCTGCAGTGCACGTGATCACTTTATATCACTTAGAATTGATAGAAGTGAGATAGATAGGTCAAATTTGTCACTTACAATATCACAAAAGTTTAAAATTTTGAATTGATAATGCATGAGATGTGTTTGAAAATGTTCTAAACTCCCCATGAATGTTCATATAATTTGCCTTCAAATGAATGTAATTTTCAGATAAAGAGTCAATTTCCTCACAATTCCAAAAGTATCCCAAGTTTGAAATTATTGGAACAAATTAAACAAAATGATTCTCCTCTAGAACTTCTCATAATACATAAAGCTAGGAATAGGACAACACAAATTCACCCAAAAAGAATCATGGAGTTATATCTTAAAGTTACATATATATATATATATATATATATCCACCCCACATTTGTTGAGAGCTTTAGATCTTGTAAAAGTTAATTCCAAAAAAAAGAAGACAAACCTTGTCAAAGTAAGAACCTTAAGCATTACAAAGCAAAAGGTGACCCCCACATAAGTGTCCGTGAAGTAAACTTGTAATCTTTATTTGGACAAACCAGAAAAAAGGTGACCCCCACAGAAGCAATTATGCAGAGTTGATCATGTGGGTATAGTTTGGTGCCTTAGCTTAACATACACAAAAACTGATCTATAAAAACTCGCCGACAACAAGATATCCTTTAGCGGATCTTCAGGAGATAAAACACATATTTGATATTTCTCTTCTCTCTAGCTATAGCTATCTCTATCTCTTTTTAATTTAACCCTATCTTTTTGTAATATAATCACCACTGTTTATGATTCTCTACCACAACTACTACTTCACTTTCCACTGTCCTTTACTCTTTTCTACCCTTCATACTTTGTAAGTTAACCGTGCAAAAGTATTCATCTTGATCAGCCTTCCTACTTTTACAGGTGATACAAAACTGACTTTGAGAGAGAGAGGTAGTGAAAAAAAATCAGCAAAAACAAACAAAAAGAAGGGAACATTTCTTTTATGGTCCAGTTAATATATACCCTTATAGTATACATTAATTATCTATTTTAGAAAACCTTTTATGAAAAGTTGAAAAACATGTCAAAAAAGTTAGTCATTTTTTTTTTCATAAAAAGTTTCATAAAATGATTTACTAATGTACGCACACCCTAAGGCATATGTCAGTACGTAAAATTCTTCTTTCATTGTTCCTCTATGCATATATTAATATTGGACGATGTTGAAGAGTGCAAGCAATAAATATTTTGAAAAGATAATTATCTTGTTTTCTATTTATCTTGTAGCAATTAAATCTCAGGAACAGAAGGTCATATTTTAATTATTATGATGATCATTTTTCTAGAAGAAAGCTTTAATTTGAATTATCTGGAAGATGCCTTATATAAAAAAGATAGACAATCAAACATATTTCTTGATTCCATAGAAGCCAGTAAAATTATATTAATCTAAGTTGTAATATGTGCTTTCGTACAGAAATATTTAATAATAGCGATGATGAGGTGATCTTACCTAAATGAGTGAAGTGGTCATCTCAACTTTGTCGTTAACTATTATAATTGGCGGATTAAGGAAACTAAATTGGACATATGACGCAAAATTAAACAACTATTAAAAACTAATTTTTATTCTTATTGTGCTTTAATTTTAAATATTTTGTTAATGGATGTCGTACAGGTATTCGTTTAGGAAATACTCTTTATGGGTTAAGAAAAAAACAAGTGAGTTTTTTAATAGTTTTTTATATTTCTTATAAAAGTGGTATCAAATTTGTTCTAAAATAGTTCATTAACTAATGTTCTAAGGGTACTTGTTAACCGAAACCCTTTACAGATTTTAACTAATGTCTTAAGGACACCTGTTAACTGGACCCTAACTTTAATATAATATATATAATGAAAGAGTAATGTTAGAGATATTATATAATTTACTATAAACCTTACATTATGATTTGTCAAAACATATAACCAAAAAAACAAAGTAATTAAAAAATTTATCCTTAAATTGAGCTCACTCAAAATTTTCTATATCACTACATAGCCTTGGTTTCTTTGGAGATTAGAAAAAAAAATTTGGGTAATTTATTTGCCAATCCCATTTTTTTTCATCAAGTTCGAGCAAAGACCAAATGTCTTGAGCGACTTATCTAGTAGAACAACTCAAAAGGTATAGAAGCATAATTTGAAGAAAAAGCTAAAAACTATCTTATTTTTTAAAAACTGAAACTTATTTTATTTGAAATAAAGTTGAGACAAAAAGTTGTATAGATCCCACAAACAGTGGATAATTTAAGTAAAAAGTTAGCCCATAATCGATTTTCAAATACACATTTCATATGCATATGCAAATACATACAGTAGCCTTAAAAGTTCTTAAATTTGTGAGTTTTTAATTTTTTTTTTCCATAGAAAATTGTGGGTTTTGCTTAACTTAATTGGTAAAATTCATTGTCGTCTAAGGGGTTTAAACCATGTCTACACTAAAATTCAATTGATGTATTGGCATAATGATACGGAACAATCGTCATAAAGCATATGAAATAAATTGTAGCTCTATCACAAAAAAATAAAAATAAAAATAAAATCTTACGTTTATGTATACTTAACTTTGAGAAGTCAAAACTTTGTTTACGGTCACATTATATGTTTGGGTCTTTTTTATATATATATTATTCTACATCTCCACGATGGAAGCCAATTCAAAGATAGTAATTTGCCACTTTATCAAAGCAATTCGACAATATATATCCACATGGTAATTGGTAAGTTTGAAGACTTGACGTGATGACGTTCACTTCTTAAATTAAACAAAAATATGTAAAAGATAATGTAATTCTAATTAACTAAATAAGATGTAGAAGATATAGTTACACCTAGACAATAAGTATTTAAACACACAAATTTTAGGCCTAAAGATGTTTAGAATAGTGGTAGCTGCTTCTGGATAAATCCAATTGGCCAGAGAACCAATTTCAGGTTTGAGAAATTTAACACGTTATTAATTATAATAAATTTTGTATCACTCTCATTAGCAATAGTAAGTTTGTCGGTTTGGCCATTAGCAATAGTAAATTTTGTTAGTTTTGCCGTTGATGTAGCCGTAATTGTACCGATCATGTTACACACTCTCTCTCTCTCTCTCCAAGTACTCTTACAATTTAGGGGGTATATTTCAAATTTTGAAATATCATGGTGTAAAATTCAAACACTCTTAAATTTTAAGAGTAAAATTCAAATTTTAAAACTTCAGAGTGTAAAATTCAAACACCCTAAACTTTAGGGGTGTAATTTCCAATATAACTTTTTATGATTATTATTATTATTATTTTTTTTATATTATAACTAATTCACAATATTTTGTGCCATTTTTTAAACTCTGTTTATATATCATATTGATATAAGAAGCTAGAACCGAAAGTGCACGCAACACATATAGTTCACAGGTTCATTTTATAGCTTAGACAGTGGCCTTTTCTTTGAAATGATATGATTCGTACCTTTCGGATTTTCAATATCGTGTTGATTGGACAGGAAAATATTTATGAATTGTGATCAATGATCTTCATGTGCTCAACCTTGAACATTTTGTAAGATTCTAGGTTTCTTCAAGATTCAGATGGGCCTTCTCCACTCAAACAAATATGCCACATTAAAAAAAAAAAAAAAAATGAGATAATTACCTCCGTGCATCATTGGCAGTTGGCATGATAGTCATTTCATAAAAATAAATTATTATGAGGTGAGGGAGCAAGAGTCGGGTTTTAAGTCTCTCAGAGAAAGCTCAACACACATATATACTTATATTAGGTTAGAGTAAAATGATATCTCATTAAAAATAAAATAAAAAACTAATTGAGATAATTGCTACTGATGATAAAATAGAAATTCTAATTTAATTTATACATTATCTTTAGACATATCCATCTATAATCTTATTAATTGAACACTTAAGTCTTAACTACTTGCAATAATATTGTCCATCTTTTAATCTTCTTCCTGCAAGTTTTTGTTATCAATAACTTCCCTCTGGAAGCCATTGCCCCTCTTTTTATCTTTTGATGTTTCAAGTTTGTAGGTTAATCTCACTGTTCATGTTTAGTACAATGAATCGACTTTCAACCAAAATAAATAAATAAATAAATCCGAAGCAAATATTCAAGGGTTTCCCACATAATTAAGCAATGCTACATCTCATTTGTTGAAAAATGTTTGCTTAAGTCCCTAATTTGACTTGCTACAAATTTTAATCAATGATTCAAGATTAAGTTCAAGTAGGTACTTAATAAATTTTATCTCAACACTAATCATGAATAAACAAACACAAGATAAGCATCACATGAGCAACCCAATTACACAAAGACAAGGGTTTATTGATGGAGAGAAAATTCAATAGGTAGGACCACTCTGCAGCAAAATTCAACCCAACAAATCCACTATTGAAATTTTTTTCCATACACATGTTATCCAAGCTCCCTGCTTCAGTTTCCCACCTTATGCCTTCAATATTACTAGCTTGATGCCTCAAGTTGATTTGTCAACCTCAAAATCAAACTCCTGGTCACTCCGATGCTTCTTGAACATTTCTCTTGGTATTTGTGGTTTTAAAAATAGTAACTCCAATACAAAGGTGGTGATTTTGCATTTGTGTTGCCATCTTCCCTTCTTATTAAATTAGGGTTGAATTTTCGTATATAAAAATGTAGGGTTTAAGCTATGATTGGCCCCAAAAACTGTCGTGAAAGCCCAAGTTGGTGCTTTCCTTAAAGGGTTTGCTCAACCCTGTCTCACGAATGACGGGTAAAAATTTATATATAACTTATTACATTTACTCGACAGATCATGAAATTTGCTCAACCGAATTCTACAAACTTGTACAGCGAACAACAATCTTCAGACTTCAACCTCAAAAACACCATACAAAATTACAAATACAATTGAAAATTGTTTAACAATTACAATTTAAAAGCAAACTTTGTCACATAATTAATCAATACTAGTTAAGATCCTAACATTTATAATATCTCTTTCACAGCTTATTTTTAGATGATTTTCAACAGAAAAATTCAATTTTATTGACAAGCAACTTCTAGCACACTGATTTATCTTAGGAAAATTCTCATATGCACCAGGCGCATGAGATACCATCTTCTTAACTTGAGACCTCTTTTCCAACTTTTCAAGGTCAAGTTTGTGAAAATGAACTCTCGTGACAAAAGTGCTTTTTTAATCTATATTATTTATAAGGGGATTTCTCTCTTTGAATCGGACTTTTATGTGGATTAGGAGTTCCTAAATCTTATGTTTAACAGAGAAAAAATTTGACAATCTGGTAAAAATATATTTCTAACTCCACTTAAAATGCCTACAAAATAAGATACTCTTCTATTAATCCATATCTTTAAAGTAAACTTATTCAAAATTTAAAAAATGAAAAAGGAAAATTATGATATTAGAAAAAAAAAATGTATAAAATCTTCCGTATGGAGTTAGATATCTTGTAGATAGTAGACTACTTTTGTAGGCTATGACTTTTTAGTTTCAACTTTTTCTCTAGCGTTTACCACCTCCCCACCACAGATAAATAAATAAATATTTATTTATCTATTTATTTTGAGTTTGATGGAGTTTTAGAGTTTGTCCTTGGGGCCAAATAAATAAACTGATGATCAAGTATTTTTCTTTGTATATTTTTGTTCCTACAGTGTATAGAAATATATTGAGTGTTCACCAAATTGAAGTTATGTGTCTCCCCAATTCTTTCAATTAGAGATGTTTCACTAAATCAAGAAGGCATTACTAAGTTGATATACTTCAATGTGTTATATTTATTTGAAGAAAAAGTGTCATAGATTCAGTATTATTTGTATGATGGCTTGGGGTGTAGCAGTATATCATATGTAGTCGGTGAATAAATACAATTTATTTATTTTTGGAACAAGGACCACTAACAAGGTGCTCAATATGGCCCAATTATTTTTGTTTATAATTTTTAAGGTGAGCCAAAATAGCCTATGATATCTTGGTTTCTCTGGATGGGGTCAGTTTGTGAAATCTTGGGAAACTCTCTTTCAAGCAATTAAATGGGTTGACAAAACTAGCATTAGCTGCAAAATCTTTAAAAGCTCATTATAGGACAAAGTTTTATGCAATTTATGGGGTATTCGCTGTATAGTTTTAGAAGATGTAAAGGGAAAAGTGTATAGATTAGTAAAGATTTTTGGTTGTTCATATCTATAGTTGCTTTACTTTATCAATAGATTTTAGGTCAAAATAATGCAGTGGTCCATGAAGTTTATCTATAAAGCGCCTTTAGTACCTCATGTTTCAAAAATAAACACAGTTAATTATTCTGTTAATCATCGTAGGTCTCAATAATTACGTAATTAACGAAATAATAGCATGACAAATTTTGAACAGTTGCCTACTTGCCTAGACTTAAAATGAGAAAATTGAAGCTTTATATTCCACTTTCCAAATTCCAAATTCCAACTTTGAGGAGAAATTTTTCATTGAGGTAACTTTATTTTTTCTCACAATTTTTTTTTTAATAAAATGACATCATACAGCGTTGGAAAGTGACATCACGTATGAAAATTCTGCAAGTCTTTTATGCTACAATGTAGTGGTCAGCTTTTCCAATCATTTTTTTTTTTAAATAATTATTTACGCAGGTTTCTCTGGAGTCATTTGTCATACCAGCGTGAAAGAATTTTTGTTTGTTTCGCCGCAATTGTAGAAATTTTTAATTTTTGGATTTTGGTAGTTTTCTATTTTTGATTGACTTGACTCTATTTAATTTCTTTTTCTTTTTTTGCTAGGCACTTCTTAATTTTCTTTGTAAAATTCCACTCAGAAATCATTCATTCCTGCATTATTTTTTATAATCAATCATTCCCTACATTTTTTGAGAGGTGATGATGATGGCCATTAATCATTCAACATAGACCATAGTCAGCCACCGTGGTGAGACTTGAGAGCTTCCTGCCAAATTAAACAAAATGTTTTATTTAGGCCCATCTTTTTGTCTTGTAGATAGACCGTCCCATTGAATTCTTTGTATTTCTAGTTGACCCATGGAACTATCTGCAAGTCTTTTTCTTGCATTGTTTTGTAGTAGCATATGCTTTAAACTTAATTATTATTGCTAGAGTATATACGAAGTTATGCTTAAAATCTTATAATTTTTTTTTTTAAATGTGTTTAGAGCATTGTACTTTAATGATATTGCTTAGTTCTCTTTACGTGAAATACATTGATTCAAATTCTCCATTCCTACTTATTTTTTAAATAAAAATATATTAGGACGTATTTGGTGGACATTTCCAAAACTTATCCCCAGAATTTGTTTTCCCTTCCCAAAAAAATGTTGAATCCTGTTTGACATTGTTTTCTCATTCTTTTATTTATTTATTTATTTTGGCTCTCCCCTTTCCTTTCCTTTTGTTTATTTTTATTTTTCCTTTAACTCATTTTCCCATTCCAGCCCAACATTACCATGGTCCCTAATCCTAACAAACCTAGCCCTAAACTTAAATCCATCACCACAAAACCTAACACCTTAAAAAGCCTAAATAGTCGTCGCAGCACATATACACACACACCCTAACAAGACCAACTTATCCTTGCCGCACACATGTGCACGCGCACGTGCACACACAGAGTCATGGTGGTTCTTGGTTAAGAGAGAGAGAGGAATGAATCCCAACCAATCACGATGATTCGCAAATAAGAGAAAGAGTCGTGATGTTCTGGTGGTTGAAATCCAATGATGCTCTGGCGGTCAAACTGCCAAATCCCACCCTACACTGCTATTTGCGGTGAATCCCATCCATTCATAAGCATCATGTATGGTGGCCAAAGCTTCACCAACCAAGCAATATTGGATGAGCTACATACCCACACCAACGAGGGAGATAGAGGAGTGAGAGAGTCACAATAGTTCTCGGTTGAGAGAGAAAAAGATAGAGAGAGAGACGAATAGAGAGAAAAAGGAATGTGAATAAAGAAAAAAAATATTATTTTAATGAACGATAACTTTAGAAACTAAATCTCAAACTAGAAAATGTGTTTTGAAAAAATTGTTCTCTACAGTAATTTTGTAGAACAAATTTTTGGAAAATAAGTTTTAGAAAACATGTACCAAACAAAGTTTTTTTTGCCGGGCCCATAATTTCCTACAATTTATAAACAAAAAACCGTGTTTTAACACTAATACCAAACAAACGCTTATTTTGACAAAAAATTGTTAACAAGCACAATGATATTTTTCATAGATAAGACAGGGATAGCAAACACGCGCAATAGTTTTTGTTCAACTTGTGGTTTGTGCTTAGGTGTTAACAGACTTTAGTTAAAACGAGTTAGGTGAGTACCAATTACAATAGTTGCGCGTGCAATCATATATTGCATTTGATCATGTAATGTTGAAGTCCTAACCATAGTTTTCTTAACCTATTAATAATATATACATCATTAAGATTTTTTTTTTTTTTAATTTAATCCATGATTACAATAATGGAGAAAGAAAATTTGAACCTTATTTTTCCTTGTAAAGGAGAGAAGGCAATGCCACTAAACTTAAAGCTTTTGACATTCATTGAGAACTTTAATGTTTAAACGATGATGATTTCGCCTAGATAAATGTCATGCATTCTTTTTGAGATAGTCCATTATATATATATATTTAAAGCCAAAAATCAAAAAAAAAAAATATATATATATATATATATCCAATTAGATTTTTAATTGAATTTTCAATTTCGCATCATGTGTCCCATTTAATTTTTTTTATTTTTATACGAAGTGAATTATTAGATGCAAAAATTGAAGAGTCTAAATCCAGTTATATTTTAAATTGAATTTCAATTAGAGTTCTTGTAGGGGCAAAGGCCCAAGATCATACAATAGGTCTTGGGTCCCGTATAAAAGTTCGACCACGTCCTAGGAGAAGGTGTGGGTGCTAAAAGGGTTCCCGACCCAATTCTTATGGGCCCAAAAATATTTAAAAAGCGGTCCGAGGAGAAATGTCTCTTCGGACATATCAAATATGGCTCAAACATGCACTTTGCCTGCTATAAGGATCCACTCCTACGAGCATTAGTAACAAGGATGAGTCTCACAAGCCCGTAAGAAGGAAGAAAGTGTAGGATGTCAAAGGAGAGGCTACAGTTGCCACATTAAATGCATAGTAGCTACTTTTCTGGCCGCATTAATGTGGAGAGGACTTGCGAACAGTGTTGCCTTGGCTACCACAAGTCACAGAAAGATGTGGGAGATATCCGATGGGACGGGCACTCAAGTGAAGGTCTAGATAATCAACAAATGTAAGGTTCTGATGACTTCAAGGGAGCTATATAAGAGAGGGGAGTCCCCATGAAGAAAGGGACAGAAAAAAGGAAGGAACTTAGAACAGAAGAATAGTGTGAGGACCATAGCCTTTGAGCAGGGACTGATATACATCCTCCATGCCTCCTCGGATTGAACATCTAATGGACATGAAGGAGATCTTCTTACTCTCGATTGTCGCATGGCCCAATGTTAACTAGTATATACTTCGTTAAGGCCTAGCTCTGTAACTCACTCTCTATAAATTCATTGTTTAGGGCTCCTTAGGCCAGAACCCCATACCTGTTGGGTCTGGGCTCTGAATTGCGACTCTACAGTTCTAATTTGCACCACGTGTTCCATTTAATTTTTTTAATTTTTGTGACAATTTAATTATTGGGTGCAAAACCAAAAAAATCCAAATCCAATTATATATATATATATATATATACCATTACATATTTTAGAAATCTATGGTTTAGAAAAAGTGTAATTGTGAACTCACATGTGTGTGTATAATTGTGATTGTTTTTAAATGTACCCATGCATATCCGTGCATATTCACATGATTATATATATACTAGTAATATATAAAAATAAGTTCTTATTCCTTCAATTTCATATATTATCCTTAATTTTTTTTTAAATATCTTTATTAAATCAAATAATCAATAAGTTTTTTCACCTTTTCAGTAATAGTAGCCATGCTGTTTCAAATTTCCAAACCAAGACATATAAATTAGGACTTTAGGAGCAAAATACACTAACCGTTAATATTGAAATTAAGTTGTCCTCAAATCATGGAAAGATGGAAACCGACGTTTACTAAAACAGTGGCCAAAGTGTTTCCAGACTACCTGGTGGAAACTCCAAAGATTCAGAGAGGTCAAATGTAAAATCATTTACTTTGAAATATATTTTCCTTACCCTCCCACCTAAAGTCCTCTTAGAATTTGATCAAAAACACAAACCCGTCAATGTTGCTGTTGGTGATTCCAGCTAGTGTCATACTAATTAGACCCAGTCATGAATACCCAGATATTATTACATTTCCAATGGTCAATTTTACTGCACTCAAAGGAATAGATAGCCAAACTAAGAAAGAGGTCAGGAATTAGAAATACTATGACTGAGTAATGGGTAGGGGGGTCTTTCACTATATATTTTTTAATATAATGACCAAAACTTTGAAATATGAATGAGGTTTATTCTATCGCCGGTCTTGTATGACTTTTAGGGAATAAAGTAAATAGCACGTACTATTTGTTTGTACTAGGTGGAAAACTTGGGAATCATTTACATCCTTAGAATTTTCTTGCAATGTCACAAAATCAATTATTATTGCTTTTACCATGTTAATTCAGATTTCAAATTCAAAGGTTCACGGCAAATCCAACTTATGAGATGTTGACCTAAACACTATATTTATAAATCTACGGTCTAGGACAATGAGCAGCATATTGATATTGGTATTAAGTATTAATTAACATTGTCAAAAACTTGTGCTAGAGGTTTATGACAATCTCCACCTTAATTCTATATCTTTGTTTGGTTTATCGAATTTAGTACTCTGTACATCTTGGCTTACCAATTGACCCTGACCTGAGTGACTGAGTCTGTCTCTCTCTCTCTCTCTAATGGCAGTTTTAAGCAGTTGGGTCCGTTGGGATTCTAATGGGAGAGTACCAAACAAGGGTGTGTAATTTCAAACAGGAGGCTTTGAAAGTGGAATGTTTCATGTATTAGACTTTAGTATTTTACCATTTCCTCTTTGAAATTTGATCAAATGGTATCTCTATTTCTCTAGAACAATGTCAATTCTTCTAAATCTTTAATCATTATGCGTAAATACAAATAGTATGTAACTAACAAGTTGGAAAAAAAAATTGTTTTCTCTAAATAAATAAATATATTAGGAGTTGGGAAAATTGACTTGACTTGGCTACTCATCAGCTTTAATCTTTATTAGTGTCCGTGTGCAAAGGATTGAGATAAAGAGATTAATTGAAAAAGGAAATGTTGCGTATATTAATATTCTTTGTTATTTTTGTTTTCATTTTAATTTTGGCCTATATGGATAATTAAAGAAGGGACAAATTTATGTGAGACATTGCCCTATTATAAATTACTTGATCAACGGTCTAGTGGGGTTATATCATTTTACTATAAGATGAATAGATGATGTCCCGTCATAATTTTTGTCTATCGTAAAAGTTAAAAGCTTCTCTTTTTTCCTTTTCTTTTGGTTTGTACTCTGTTTAGGTATCTTAGTTTTTTATTACTTTTCTTTTTGATTCCCTTTCAGATATCAACTTGACCTTTTTCTATATTTTGTGTTAAAATTAGTGACACTTAGTGCTTAAAGTCTTAATTTTAACACTTTAGACAAGTTTGATGTACAATAATAGTGATACATGGGAAATAAAAACTAGAATATGTTTAGTGACATCACATGAATAGAACCAATTTGGTACAATATTATGATAAAATGGTAAAACGGAGTTCATATTTTAATCAAAATTCCTAACATAACCTTATTTATAAAGTTATATATATATACTTTTTATGGGTCTAACTTAGCATCCTATTTTGTATAATTTGAATAATTTGATAATTAATACTGTGAGGACACTTCCCCAATTAATCGGTATTTGTCCGCTTTGGGGAGCCAGTCCCTTACGGTTTTGTCCTCGTCTCCAAGTGTGGAACCCCAGGACTTTTGCCTTTGTGGTGATTGACACCTAGGCTCACCTGAATCCCACATCGGTTAGAGAACCCTCCCACTCATGGTTTATAAGCTTCTGGAGCGACCATGAGTGTACCACTACTACACATGGTCGCTCTAAAAGCTTATAAACCATGAGTGGGAGGGTTTTCTAACGGATGTGGGATTCGGGTGAGCCTAGGTGTCAATCACCACAAAGGCAAAAGTCCTGGGGTTCCACACTCGGGGATGAGGACAAAACCGTGAGGGACTGGGTCCCCAAAGCGGACAAATACCGATTAATTGGGAAAGTGTCCTCACAAATACTATTGGCATTTGTTCAATTGAAATCTCCCTTTTGAAAAAGAAAATTCGATATTATCCTCTATGAAAAATAAAGTCTAAATTCACCTCCTTAAATATCATGATCTCATATAAGATAAATTTATAACTCTTTTTTGACCCCAAAAAAAAAAAAATTTATAACTCTTTTAAGAAAATAAATTATTTTTTCTAAATTAATCTTGTCGCCTAGGCGCATGCAAATGAAAAAAAAAAAAAAGTATCTTGTATTGTAGATGTATATAGTTTCTTATAATTTGTGAACTATACATGTTGGTGAGAATGAGAGTCATATATTGTGAGTGTCAATTGCATAACCTGCTACATAATATATAGTCTTCATGCAATGATGCAAAGAAAGGACGGAAACTAGCTAGATAATACGGAGGATAGAGAAAATAAAAATAAATAAATCTTAAGAGAATGGGACAGAGTCCATTTCTATGGTACAAATATTCGGTATTAAGATACTACCAGTTGGTGGTGTCATCAACACTTCATAATTCAAAGGGAATTTTGAGACCTAGCCGTGATCAACGGAAATCAAGAATTATTAAAAAAATGGGCAATAAAAAGACTTTTGTTGTTGGATATAAAAATAATATATATATATATATATATATATGTTATACCTCCATATTATCAAAAGAATGAACTTATAGCACTATTAAAGTAATCATTTAGCTTTTGATAGGTAAAGTAAGCATGTAACTTATTATGAATTAAAAATTATGACATCGTGTTAGTTAATCCGGTTGAAAAATTTAGGAGAAGAAAAAGGAGATGGAATCATGGAATTGAAAATTGTAGGAGAAGGAAAATGAGATGGGCTCAACCAAGCCTGTCCAAACTCACGCCAGCCCAGTTTTGGTATAAATTCCTTGGTGCAAATGCACAGTAGGCCCAATTTAGGGTCTATGGCCTTGGGCCGAGTTTGACGCACCACAAATCTGAGAACAACTAACTGCATGAGTGAAAATATAGATTTTTTTTTTTTTTTTTGGAAGGGGTATATAAGTGGTGTAGCTCAATTGAGATCTCTAAGTATTTTCCATCGGAGTTGTTTAAGTTTCAAAACTCCCCATCTCTAACTATCAAATTATCAAAAAAATAATATTAATAAATAAAAACTTAATTAGATGAAACTTATATGCATTTTCTATAGATAGATAATTATAAACCTATATCCTCAAAGGTATTCATTTTTCTATTTAAAATTATGCCAATTAAGGTGTTCGTTTTATTTATATCTATTCAATTGTTGATTTACATTAACTGTACTGAGTGTCCTAACATAATAGTCAAACTTAATGGCCAAACTCTAACTTTCAAATCTAATGTTATTAGAATTGACTCATCCATGACATCTTGGGGCCGTTGTCCTGACATACATCCCTTCAGCCAACTTGAGGGGACAGCTAACTGACAAATCCGCCAAAAACCTCTCTATATACTCTTTAAATATCTCTTCACTTAGCAAAACAAAGTAGGCTTAATAAATTATATGAACAGTAACTTTTCCATTTTTACTTATTTCTAGTAGTTTTTTCACTTAACTATCAAAGCCTTCTTAGCCACCCTCCTTCGAGTGGTCTTAATTGGTTTGAGGTCTTTTTCTTTAGCGGGTGATTGAACTCAATCAAGAGGTCCTTGGTGGAGTTCCATTATGTCCTCTAAATTTTACCCACACACAATTGTCATTGAATTACATATTCATAAGTTAAAAATTCACATTGTAATTGAAATGGGTTGTCCTTTCTTGGCATTGGTGTTCACTTATTGAAGTTCTATCAATAAGGAGTATCTCTCTCTACACACACCATTTTGCAATCTTGAGAAGTATATAAGATCACCACCAACGGTCCACAGCCAAGGACAATTGCATTTGCAGGAATGAATATGATTGATGGTACAGTTCCAGGATAACCCATGAAAAAAAGGGACCATACAAGTCCTTTCACAGTGAACATGGCCCTCCTAATTTCCCAAACCTTTGGTTTCATGTGAGTCACGTGTCCTATATCTACCATTATTTATAGTACAATAATTGGTTAATTGAATTCAAAAAAAAAAATTGGTTAATTTGGACCACCTGGGTCTTCAAGAAACAGTATAAACAGAATTAGAAATTAGAAAAACACAATTCCATTTGAATATTGTTCCAACTGCCACTGTTTAGGCTTCTTTGCTTTTTCCAACGTTTCCGTTATGATGAAGCCAACACAGAGTTTCAGACCAACTATGTTATCTGGGTACTTTCCTCGACACAACCCATATTTTTTGTCCAACAAATACAATGGTCTTTTCCATGGCTTAATTCTCGTTTCCAAGCCTACTGTAAGGACACTTCCATTGACTATTATACGTGCCACTGACAATTCCAATCAGGTTCATCTTCTTCAATTCCCCACTTTATTACAATTTCTTGATTGCTTATTTATTTTGATAATATAGTCAAGGTTGATGTTGAGGTTCCCAAATTCTAATTTTTTTGTATGAAAATAATGCGTTCCAGGTATTTTTGTTTTTATGTTTTTACTAGTGGTCTAGTGCTCTCACTTAGAAATAAGTACCCCAAAAAATACACTTTTTTCTTTCTTTCACATTTCAAGTATACAACCCCATTTAATAGTGTGAAACTTTGAAAAAAAAAACAATTTGGCTCAACTAGTATATTAATGACTTTGATTGATGAGTTGTTATGTAGTTGGTGTGAGAATTTTTGTGCTATGAATCACATGTTGTCCCAACAGCTATGCATTAGAAAATGTAACAACATTGTGGATATTAGGAGAGCTTATAACGAGATGCCGTGTTGGAGACTAAATTTACTCTATTCTTATCATTTTGGCATTGAGAGAGTTGTTGTGGGGCATTATTGCTTGGCCAATCTATGTGCATGCTTTCGTTTTACAAGTCATATTTTAAATGATTATCTATGGGCAAATAGTGTATACAACAGTAGGTTATGTCACATCATAATCCTATAGGCATCTTTATTGGTGTATGTTCAAATTGAGAAACCAGATACTGTAAAATAAGTTGAAGAAGGAAAAGTACTTGGATGGCAAAATGAAAGTGATTTGTCATGAAAAATGAAATGTATGTTCCATGATTATGTTTGAAGTGTCGTTGCCTTGAAGCGATGCTCACATTTGAACATCAATTTCTTCACTTTTATGCTTTAAAATCCCTTCGTTATCAGTAATTGAAATGAATGCTTCTTTAGGAATAATAATTTTGGAGTGATTGGTGACATGCCCACCTATGTCTGCTTGAAGTGAGAAGTATTATGTGCTTTACAGGGAAACTCTGATGCAAGTAATCACAAGAAGGTTACGATAAAAGCAAATGTGTCAAACTTGACTAAAGCATTATTAAATTTCACTATGACTAACTTCCTTCCTATAGGTAATGTTGATCATTTTTGAAGGACTAATTTATTTATTTCCACATTATATACATTGTCAGTGGAAGGTGTTTTAATGTGGTTTCTTTACATAAGGGTGGGTTGAATTTACATGACCCTTATTTCAGTTCATTTTTTAGTTTTGATCTGTCAAAATCATACATTTCTTGATTGTTGGTAATGTTCCTGATAATATTGACAAAAGCCTACAATTACTCTCAAGAAAGCTTCATGATTGGCATGAGTATCTCGCTCACCAGCTTAGACTCCATCACATAGGTGCTAATCTTGATTGACATGAGTATCTCATGGTCATGCATGAGGCCCAGGTTATGGTAACCTTTGAGGCATCAATTTGGTGTTCTGTTTGAGCCTGGCCTTGAGTGGTGTGCTTCCCTTGCATTTGAAATCTGTGTGGCTTGTCTAGTTTAATTATTGGATTAACTTAGTTGAACTCATATTTTGTTCCGCAAGTTCTTCAATGTAGTCAGATTTTCACCACCAATACCGGGACAAGACCATCATCACCATTATTACCTTTTCAATCTCCTGATTGATTTATTGTTAGTAATATGTTCCTTTAAAGCTTTGCCATTTTTCCTTTTGGAACTAAAATATTTGTAATTATTGAGGTCAGAGGGATACCCTAGTGGTTTTAGCACCTCTTGTGGTTCCTGGGCACTAGGGTTCAAACCCCACCAGCCCCCTTCACCCTATTTGCCAATCCAAAAACGAAAAAATATTAATTGCTTCTGTAAATTTACCTTTTGACAGTGCAAGATCCTGCTTTCTGTTTTCACTGTTCTTTACACAGTCAGTTCACTAATCTTGTTACTTAAATTTGTAGCTCTAATCAGTGGAGTAGTTTTGGGATTTGCAAATCCGACTCTTGGTTGTCTTGCACACAAATATTCACTGTCAAAATTTAGTACTTCTGGAATTTTCTTTATCTCAGGTGGAGTTCTTGTATTCATTATGGATTGTATGTTTAGATGTCTTTTTGTTAGCCATTCCTGAACTCCTCTTGAATCTTTTAGGGCTGAAGTTACAGGGTGGGGAATTTCGAGCAGTTTCAGAAGCATGGCCTGCTGGAATATTTGGGCTAGTATGACCTCAAAATTTTCATTTTTCTTCTGTTTGTTAAAGTTTTGGTGATAATGCTAGTCGCGACTTGCCGTTGTGTATATCCTTCTCTTAGGAAGTTATTGATCAACCAGGAGAATTTTATGCTAATTATCCTTTCAAAGTTTAGTCACTTCATTATGAAACAAACCATATATTTTGTTCACAACTATAGGAAAGCGCTAGCCATATATGCGCTATACCCCCAAAATGACTAGTCAAGTTACAATTGGGGCTCCTAATAATCACTTATATATCTCATTTCAACTTAGTAAACTCTTGATGTAGGACTCAGCACACACCCTTAGCATAAGCCTACACAACACACAATCTACATAATTCAGGTTATCATAAAAAGGATTTTTTATGCCCCTTATAATGAGCTAACCTTATCAAATACATTTCTCTGATTTTTTACGCAGTATCTGCAGATGTGATGCATTTTAAATGCTTTAGGATATCTACTAAATTCTTCAAAGCAAGATGTTCTCAAGCCTTGTGGCTTAGCCTACACCTCCCATTCCTCCCATAAGGAGAATCAGGGCTCAAACCTCGAGCTCCCTTAGGAGATTTCTCAAATTAATAATAGAATATATATATATACATACACACATTACCAATAGAAGGGAGGAAAAATCATCAAAGCAATGTAGGTTCTACTCAATTGATCATTCTAGCAACACCATCCTCCCCTCTCCATTAAAAGAAAGAGAAGAATCCTCTCATCATATTCATCTATCATATAATAGGCAGGCATGCTAATACCTTGGTGTGTATATTTGTAATAGAGAATAATATTTTGAATTTGTAGAGGTGCTATTTAAATAAAGCCTCAACATGCTTTGCTAATAGTGGCCTTAATGCTTCTTCAGTTCTTCTCAAGCATATTGATATATGCGAAGATGTATATTGATATTTCCAATAGTGTGTACGCCTCTAAGTGTTTTACTTGATTGTTTCAGGCTTCTATTCTGTTGCTTAGTCCCTTCTTCTCCAGTCTGATTTTGCAAGTTAATCTGGCACCTCGGGAGTTTGTAACAGGCATGCTGGCTTAACACAAAAGCTGCAGTTTGTTCTGTAATCCAGTTAAATGAATGACGGATATTTTTTGTTCATTCAATATCATGAAATAGCCTTTTTTGGGCAAAGCCACTGATTTTGACAATTCTTGGTACAGGATTGGCTATTTTTAGTTGTATGCCAACAACATTATCAAGTGGAGTTGCACTGACACAAGTATTCTCCTATTTATCTCTCTGTACTATAACGCTTTCTGAAAACATTCTGCTATATACTTAATGAGGGTAAGCGTGGCATAAATGCAGCTTGTCGATGGGAACTCTGCTCTTGCTCTTGCTCTGACTGTGATGTCTAATTTATTAGGCATTTTGACAGTAAGTTTGAACTTTACCTCCTACTACTCCTTTATGGCCCACTTGGTACCCTTACTAAATTATGCTCTCTGGAGCACATCAAACTTTTTTGTCTAGTTCATTTTATAATTCAAGTAAGCATTATAGGAAGAGGAATGAACTATATGTTTTATCATACATTGACTTCAAGGCTGTTTTAGCTTCTGTGAACCTCTAATATGGTTTATTGTATTGTTATAAATGGATAAATTGCAGTTTGGTAAGGAAGGACTTGGCTAAGTTTTCACCATTGTTATTCACAAATAATTAACATGCTGATTGCTGAATAGAAAGTAACACTTCATCGTTTATATACAAATGTCTCAAATGATATTCCATTCGCAAATCTTTTTATTGTTTCCTTCTGTGGAAAGGGTCAAATTGCAGATGTCAAATGCAATGTATTTGTTGGAAGTTGGTTTCTAGGCCAAAACAGAAATGTGGTTGCATTTAATCCTTGACCCGTTTTCCAGTGTTTTCATTCACACATTAGGTTAGGATTTCAATTGCTCCTTTGTTTTTGTATGCTAAAACTTTTCCTTATGTTGGTGATATACGTTACAAGAGAGGATTTTTACCTCGTGTGTCCTAGAATACTGTGTTTACAAAATGTTGATCTAGTTGATAATAGTCAGAACTTGTCCCTGGTTCCAATTTTATAGGATTTCATTTTTATTTCTTCGGAACATAAGGTTTCATAAAAAAAGTTGCTCTGTTTGTTGTTTGTTTGATTAATATATACTTATACCTCTTTTTGCTGTTACAGATTGTTTTTACTGCTCTTGGCATTGATATATGTTATGCTGAGGAGAAAGTGTTTTGGACTATACTTTCTCTTCTTTTTCAGTTTTTTGCTTTATTCTATTTTATTTTGCTTTTTTTTTTTAAGCTTAATTTGTAAAAGGGTAGGCTAGGAGTGATTTGTGAGCTTCTTAAGCTTTGAAGTTGGAGATGGTTGAAGAGTGAGGTTTTGGGATGACAAATGGTGTGGGCATCAAAGCAGTGGATAAGGATCTGTAGGTTTATTCCTACTTGGAGACTTAGGTTGGAGGAGAAATGAGATCTTGGAATATTAGATTTGTGTGACATTTGAATGATTAGGAATTGGAATTAGTATATTCAATCTGTTCTATACTTTGTTTTCTAATATACTGAGTGGTAATTGCCTTGTTGAGATAGTTGAAGTTTTTAGACTGACTTGTTGTGAGTTTAGTTAATTATAGTCACTTTATGTGAAATACAAATAGAAAAAATAATCACACAAGAGACACAGGATTTACATGGTTTGACCTTAGGCTTACATCAACAGCGAAATACAAATAGAAAAAATAATCACACAAGAGACACAGGATTTACATGGTTCGACCTTAGGCCTACATCAACAGGTGGTGCCACTGATAAAATTTCACTAGGAAAATTAGGAGATTACAATGGTGGTACAAAGACACTCCCACAAAACCCAAGCCCCAAATACACCCAAAAAGCTCTCTGACAAAAGCAACTGGCAAGAACAATCTTCGTAGCTGCCATGGCCAGCACCCTTTCTTGTTCAAATTAACAAGAGGTTGGATTTATATATATAAAAGAATAAGGTCAGCTCAGTGTACATAATGTCAGTTTCGCGGTATTCCTAATACCACTTGAATTGGACTAAAGAGCTCACCGGCTCTCTATAGGCTGTGCTATAGGGCAAAACTAAGTTGCATCTGTGCACCTAAAAACAAGCCACATTAATAGGCTTTAATTGTATGAAAGGGAGATTAAATAATAATGGGAAATTGGATGTTCAATCCTATTATGAGGTATTGTAAGGGCCAACCTATGTGATCATTCCTTGGAAGAGTATTTGGTTTAACGAAGTTCCTAACAGGTGGCAATCTTTGTATGGAAAACAATGTGGGGGGAAATTTTTTACTTTTGACAATCTAATTAGAAGAGGCATATTCCTGGTGGACAGGCGTTGTACATGCAAATGTAGCGTTGAACTGTGGATCATTTGCTAATACATTGTCTAGTTGTTTGAGAGTTATGTTCTCTTGTATATTCATTCTTCAGGGTGTGTTGGGTGACGCTGAAGGGAGTAACAGATATGTTTTTTGGTTAAATCATTGGTTTAGAAAATATGGGAGTTCCTTGGTTTGGAAGATGGTTCCATTGGGTCTAATGTAGGTAATTTGGAGGGAGAGGAGCAATCATACATTCAGAAATGTGCAGATCTCTATTATTGATTTGAAATCCTCATTCTTGAGATATTTTAGTGATCTTGCACTCTAGGGTAGTTATACAAATTCAAATTGGGATCATAGATTCTTTGTCTTTTCTGTTAGGATTTTTAGTGTTGGCTAATTTCATGACAAATTTATTTTATTGTTGAGTTCAAACACTCTGTGAACATACGCTTGTGTTTGTGTGGGGGTGTTGGTTACTGCTTTAAATATGTTTATCCATGCAAACCTTTGCTTGAATATTGAATAATTAACTTCTCAGCTAATAATTGAATTAATCCATTAAAATTGGTAGTTAAGTCATGTAGGGGTCCAAACAGTATTTCTTAGTTTTGCATGTAAATCTTGTTTCCTGCAATTCTTTTGGAGATTTGTATAAATCCTTTTTTCTCCTGAATGGTTTGTGTATACATGCTGTTACACAAAGTTTATTCCTTCTCACTAACAATTATTTTATATCAGGAAAAAAAAAAAAAAAATTGTTTTCTACCATTGGACCTTTTACTACCTCTGGAATTTCGGTATTAAGAGAAGCTTTGTCATCTTTCTGTGCTTTTATTCAAGCACCATTAAAGTCCATGTTCAGTCACACTATTTATCCTTCTTAAAAATATATTAAGCTTCTAAGAATTCATTGCTAATGTAACGGAATGCTTGCCACAATATAATAGAAGTTTACTAAAATGGTTCTCTGTTCCATGTTTTTTTCCCTAATTTAATGTCGTGATGATGTTATTCCTCTAAGCATCATTTTGTTTCCCATATCTAAATCAAATTTTGTTATGTTGATTTATACAAATGCTTCAGCAGCTGATACTTTTCTCCTGAACTTTGCTATTATACATTTATTGTTTTCACTGCAAGAAATTTGTAGTTGTTCTTAGATGACTGCATGTGCAGTCTGCTTTCATATGAAGACATCTAGAGGAATTTTTTAATCAGATAAACATGAGTTTCTTTAATCTTTTTCTATTCATAACATTTTTGAGTATCATTTTCATGGAATACCTTTTTTTTTTTAATGCCATTTCCTTGGAATACTATGCTAATGGTTTGTCTGGCAATACAGGTGCCATTTTGGATCTCAAAGGTTTTTACTGATGATTTTGGTGTACCCATTCCAACAAGGGAGCTATTTTGGAGTCTTATTTTGACACTGCTCATCCCTTTAATCTTGGGAAAGGTTCCCTCCAGTGCCTTTAGTTCTAGCTATTGTACTGAAGTTAGCCTAATTTTGGGGAAGTATCTCAATACCTCCTAGTTTGAATTTTTCAGTGAGGCAGAAATAATAAAGTTTGGATGTAGCAGCAAAACTAGTAACTACCCATTTCCTAATTGATAAAAGCCCAAGCTAACAGTCATTCAAAACCTCCCCTTAAGTTTTTGACCTGATGTGGTACATTGTGGAGTTCATTTAGCTGAACTGGAAGTTTGAATGTCAATAACTATATCCAGATCTAATGTTGTATCTCATTTGGTCAAGAGAACAGGATTAGCAGATTGTCACACTATCTCTCTACAAGTATGACCGGTTCTTCTATTAAATACAAACTTATGGTACAAGAACATTGAAACAACAGTTTCCAATATATTTTTGTTTCTGATGTACTTGTCTCTAATTCTGTTTTCTGGTTCCACTGTGATGAAGCATTCTAGATTGTTGCTAAAGCTTGATTGTCAATAAGAATCACATTTAGGGCAACCCATATTGGAATGTTTGGGATTCATTGAGTTGGTCAAACATTTTGGTCCCTATTCTACTTGATCCTGAGTAACATATTTTAGATAAGCTAACTGTCCACTTAAATGTTAGCTTACAGAAAGGCTAATTATTTTCGGATTTTTTCACTTGTTGATCAGATTTAGAAGCACCATTTAACGAGGTAGACTCGCATGTTAGCTTTACCCATGGTTTAGTAAAGACTTTACTAGTGGTGAGTCAAGGTGATTTTGCGTGTTGGTGGTTCTCATAGTTGTGCAAGGAAGATTCTCATGTTTGCTCTACCCTTGATTGAGTAAAGGGACTCTATAGATATGCTTTAGACTTAATGGTAATGTGTGGCTCTTGAATTTTTAAGAAAATGCTTCCATTCAAAGAGAGATATAGCTTGGTAGAAGGACTACATGTGAAAGGGAGATTTATTGGAATATTAGCATGTGAGTGGTGTGGTTAGTTAAGTCCCACATTGGATAGTATTATAAGAATGAGTGGTTAATATAATAAAATTGTGCCCTAATCCAAAAGTTTATCCTTTTGGCTAAGTGGTTTCCCAACATGTTGTATGAAACCCTCACAAATAGACTTCTCAAATTGTCAATATTTAACTCTCACATACGCAAGATCCCAACACCTATGTTGCTGCAAATATTCATTATTTGAAAGCCACCTAACTTACTACTTATAGATACCTGCCCATAATTTAAAACCATGATCTGTTTCATCAGCTCAAGTCTCTTGGTAAGGAATAAAATAATAGAATGCCCCATATCTGAAGCATCACTAGTCCAAATACTTTCTTCTATCTGAAGCATCAATCGTCCAAATACTTTCTTCTGTAATTTGATTCTCTATCAGGACTGATATACAATCATCAAAAAATACTGAATTGTGTATCATCTATATCAAAAATCAAAAACAATTTATGCCCTACTTGTGTGTACTATGTCTTTCTCTTTACAATATACTATTCTTCCCTCCAGAATTTCTCACTTTTCTATTCCTGGATTATGTTATTGTTAAAAATGTTATAGGAAATATCAGGTGGATGTTTCGGCTTCATCATTTTTATCATGTGCCTTGTCTTTCCACATTTTTCTGGATTTTTATGTACTTTTTCATTGACAGGTAGTACGGAGTATGTTGAAAGGTAATAGTTCTAGTTTTTTTCCCCCTCTTTTTGACATTTGTTATCTCTTTTGTGTACAGAAAGATTCCAAATTGTCTCCTTACATCTAAAAATTATGTATATGATGCTTTTAAACTAAAAGGATCATATATTATCCTCCTTGGCATAATGGAGTAATGATCTGCTATGTTTAATTTGAACTTGAGTATCACCTTCTATGGTAATCCCTTTTAATGCTTTTTCATACTGTGGATGTTTAAAATATGAGTCATGTCAAATGAGAATCCCTCTTTGGATACATTCAAGATATGACATGATATGACTTTGATTTGCAGATATACGTTGATATAAATATTATATGATTCTCATTATTATTAATTTTATTATCTTTTCTTAAATATCTTTTATTATAATACACTTTTCCCACATAGGTATCTTATTATGATTATTTTATAGGTCTGGCAACATTCATTGATCAGAATCAGAGGATTTTCTCAATGCTAAGTACAATCCTTCTTAGTCTTGTAAGTATTTGATCTTCTTCTCAACATGGAATGCAGGGGCTTTTCTAAGTTTTATGACCAAAAATAAATTATTGATTATACTTTTATTATTTATACTTTTATTATTTATTTTTGAAAAGTTATCATTTTTTATTTCACCCCTCATTTTGACATGTTAATTTAAATTGATAGCTTCTTAAATGATAGAAGCTTTTAGTATATTCTAGAAAAAATATAATCCCAATTGGTCAGAAGTTTAAATGCGGGTGGAAACAGTAATTAAAAATTGTGGAAGAAGTTGAGAAAATGAAGGGGAATGGCTTCAAGGCATATCAATTTAAATGCTTACTGCAAGGTAATATCACTTTGTACCAATTCTTGAAATTAGTGTCTTTATTCTATTGAATTGGGGTGCACTGAGGTATGACTTGTGAGGAAATCTACATCCATGACACAATGAAGCATAGTCTTAAGGTTATGTTTCTTTTGTTATGCACTAACAATAGTGTATACCTCTTAAGAAAACAGGTCTGCTCAAAATAGCAATTTTCCTGATCTTCAGGTGAATGATTTACCACTAATGTTTAGAAAGAAAAATATTATAGAAAGTTATGTGACGATTGGAAGAAGTTAATAAGAAGAAATTGGGTTTGAAGTCTTTAAGAGTTCAATGACTTTAAAATGTTAAATTTGGGGTTTCATTATGCCAAGAGCCTTGTATCTCAACACTTCCTGATATTTCAAACGGAAATGACTAGGGTTTGTTTGCGAAGACTTTATCCTACCACTGCACCTTGAATTGTTTAATTGCTCATCTGCTTCTATTTGGTATTTATTACTGGGATTTTTTCTTTTGGAAGCTATTCTGTATATTTTTTTTTTTTTGGAATTTTATTTTTTAATTAATAATTTTTTTTTCTTGTTCTAGACACCATGGATGCAAGTAAGTAAATCAAGACCCTTGCTTTTAATGGTTAAGCCGCAAGTATTTATTCTGGCCATTGGGATGGGAATGTGAGTTCTTCATAAATCAATTAGACATTCTTTTTGTGTTGTCTGTTTAGTTATATTTCTATCTTGCTTTCAAATTTTTTTTTTTTTTTTTGGGGGTGGGGAGAGGGGTGTTCTGGACAAAAAACTTACTATTTTAGTCTCATGATATATTTCCTCCATTATTTTTCGTTGATTTTTAGTCCACACTTAAGCCTTAAAGATGTTTAATTTTGGCACCTTAAAAGAAGGGTACCACAGTAGCCTCCCTTTTTTTTTGGCATTTTTTCATTATTACCTTTCTCTGTCACAGTTTTCTGTTTAGTTCTTTTTAGTTAACAAAATTACAGGGGGAAAAAATTTACATTTGACAAAGATTATTAATTTCATTTGTTTGCAGACTTGTGCATCTCACCTTACTGGGTTTTAACACCGTTGCAATAAAGAGCATGTCATCTGGCTTTTGTGGTAGTAAATCGGTTTTTTCTAAGAAAGAGAATTTCCGTGCTCTCTTAATACTGTGTAGCCAGGTTAGTACAGTAGACTAGTAGCCTTGAATGATGTCATGCATATAGCTACATGTATTTGTCTATATCGTTAGATACTAACCAATTGGCTTCATCATGCAATCAATTTGCTGGAACTTTTGAAAACTAGAACTCAGTTATGCAATGCTGATTAATATGTCCTGTTTAATATTCCTATATATACATCTACCTCATAAAAGGCTTTGATCCCATCTATAATACCTTACATGTTTTTGCCTGAATGAATTGGCATCAAATCTCTTTACCCTTCATTTTGGACGCATAGAAAATGAAAATTTCCAAAACAAAAAGGAGAGAAAAATAAATAAATCTGTAATTTTAATGCCTACCATGGTGGATTGGTTGTTCCTTACCTTTTTGGATGGTTACTGTAAAATGCATTTCTATTTGTCAAACTTCTGTTAACAATGTATTGTTTGTAATGGATTTTTTTTTTATTAAAAAAAAATCCTTAATTGGATATTAGTTGTTACAAGTGTACCTCATTTTGCAGAAAGCTCTACTTATCGTTGTAGCTGTAGTGGAGCAGCTAGGTGGTGCACTTGGTGAATCAGGGCTGCTAGTTCTTCCTTGTGTTGCAGCACATATTAACCAGGTTTTCCTCATCTGACCCTTTTTTCTTATCACAAAATTTTTTTTTTCTTATTTGTTTCTGTTTCTTTTCCCTTGGTTTAAGAGCAAGTCTTTGCGGAACACTTTTGGCTTACACTAAATTATTGTTGCAGGTCATCATCGATTCATTACTAGTAAACTTTTGGCTTCAGAAGGATCGGTCATACAGCAAAAAGTTTGAAGCATGACCATTCTTGGTTGAGCAATTTCAGTAACTACTGTAAATTTGTTGTGCCTGTTAGCATTACACCTCATATTACTTATTTTAAAGTATGAAAAATTGCTGCACAAGTAATATATAACTGTGCTAGTTTCTCCCGGCAATTTGGTCTTTGATTTGGTTAGCAATAAATATGTTAGGATTGCTTGAAGTATATTATAAATCTTTAAGAAACTAATACATCCTTAATTTCTTCAGTGACTCCAAATCAGTCATCACAAAGTACTTATTTTTATTTTTGAGTTTTCTTCAAAGACAATGTGTAAAGGTTACTGACCATAGAAAAGCAGTCCATATAAAAGATTGTACCCAATGCACGAGGCTCCCACTTTGTAGGGTTCGAGAGAGGTGATTGGTAGGTAGTCTTAACCATCCCCCCTCCCCCGGCGCGTCTTTTTTTAAGAGGCATCAACTTGGACTTGAACCCTCGACTTGTTGCTTTTGGTGGATGACACTTGCTATTGCACCAAGACACGACCCCCTATGCTTGTTGGGTATGTTTTAAAATTTAAGCCCATGATATTTTGTTGTAAAGCCCAAGCCCATACTCTAGAATTTTCCTTGGCTGGCGTGGGAATTTTTGGCAGCAAACAAAACCCTCAATCTTCTCATATTTCCATATAAAATAGTCAGCCGCACCTTCCCATGTTTTGCAGAAAATACATAGCGACTTGTGACATCAATGGGAAAAAAATTTCCTTTGTTTTTGCCTTTCCCTTTTTCACTCTAATCATCTTTAGCTACTTCCTTTTTTTAGAGCTCTAAGACTATCAAAAAAAATTTCTGCATATATGATATTAGTTAAAAATAATAAAACATATATTACTTTTGATACTCTAGCTACTTTATTTCTACTAAAAATTTTCTCTTGGGCATTTGTGACGAGTTCGAAACTCTGTTTGTGAATGCACATTAACAGAGTTGCCATTGTATCTTGGAGAGCGACTGTCTGAGCCATTTGCACCGATTGATTCATTCCAGTGGGGGCGAAATTGCTTCTTAAGGACAGCGGATTTAGTTCCGTGCCTCGGCAATAAGTTTTACTTAATCCTTAATTTCATACGCTTTTGTACTTGTCTATTTTGCTTATAAGTTAATTTGAGCATATCTCGTTTTATTGATATATTATTGATATTGCTTTGTAACTTTATTAATCAACTTGGACAATTTTCCAAACTATACTTCCAACACTTCTGATGCTCAATAATCTAATAACTTGTTATGGTTGGAAGAAACAAAGTACTTCTGATGCTCAATAATCCGATAACTATTCCATGATCTCGCTGATATTAATTAACAATCCCTATGCTGATGCTTCCTTGGACAGTATCTTAGTCATCATGCTAATGCAGGAGATCTTGAATAGATTGTGGAGGCAGCTTTGGTCATTTCCTCTCACTTTTGTAATCTTTGATCTCTCTAAAGTGAAACCAAAGTTATAGTAGGATGTAAATTAAAGCAAATAGTGGGGTTGATGAATTGCTTTTCAAAATTTATATTTTGGTGGTCCTGCAGAGCTACTGATGTAAGGATGTAGTTCGAAGATTAAGACATCAAATTCTATGCTAGGAATAGGGGGTCACTAATTACTTTATTAAGTCTTACGAAGCTGCAGAAAGGTAAAGGTTGGAACAAAAGAAAGTGATTCCTGTGACCTATGTAAAAAGAAGAAAAACAGAAAAAATAAAGGTCATTCCAATCAATCAAAAACAAAAAAGACTTACATTAATGTTACCAGAAGAGAATGGAAGAAGATTCTTAAATGCAATTCAAGAAATCTCTAATACCTAGGATGGTCCCCGCTTCCCTAGGGTGGGGAAGCTCTGGCAGATGGGGCCAAACTCAGTCAAAGTGGCCTTTCGGAGAATGAATGGCTAGACATGGATAATTGGATGCAACATAGTGTTTATTATTATTATTATTAATATTATTATTATTATTATTTATAGATTTTCTATAGAGGATGCAATATAGTGTTGCCATCACTATAATGAGACCTTGACATGCTTTTAAATAACCAATTTTTTTTATGTAAAAAAATTAGACATATGACATACTGTAATTTCCTTTTGTTTTGTTTTTGGTTTTTTCTTTGTTTGTATCATTTAGTAGTTGGAAAGGTAGAATTTTATAATCTTCATTAACCACACAAGAATGTGTCAATCAAGTTACAAAACTATTGACATAACATACTACAATTAGTAAAGCATAGAATGTAACAAATGTATTGCCATCACTATAACGAGATCATGACATACTTTGAAATAACCAAAAAAAAAAATTTATAAAAACAATTAGACACATGACAAATTGTAATTTTTTACATTTATTGATCATTTGATAGTTGATGAGGTGGGATTTTGATAGTCTCCGTTTGTATAGTTTTAAAAATTGAATTGGACCGGCCAGTTCAAGTAGAATCAAGCACCAATTTGGTTTGATAAAAGCCTCAAAAATGGAGTAAAACTAGGGACCGAGACCAAAACCGGTTCCTTAACCATACCAACTTTCAAAATCATATTCATTAAAAATATTAAAAATGTACCAATTGAGTTATAAAACGCTTAACGTAATATACTGCAATAAATAGAGTATAAAATGGAAGCAACGCCTAATTATCTTATTAAAAGTCAACTTTGTATAGAAGTCCCAAAAAATTACTAAAAAAAAGGATTGTTGGGTTATATATTCATCTGTTATTAGCCGTTGGAAACAGAGAAAGTACCACTTATTATTATCCATTCTTTTGCTAGGTATTCCAAATTTCCAATTGTTCTTGAAATGAAATTTTCCTGTCTTGTACTTGAGCTGTTAAATGGTCTGCAAGTCATTATGAATCTTTCTTCACTCAAGTAAGTAACAAACTCATATCCAAAAAAAAAAAAAAAAAAGTAAGTAACAAACTAAATCACTGACTTTTATTCTGACCTATCCTGCTATCTAGTACTTGCTAATACTGTCCACAATATGAAGTGTGGTTTGTTAGAGAGGGAACATTTCTTGGGTTTCTAACCCATTGAAAATCGAGAAAATAAAAAAGGGATTCGTTGTCCAGTGTCCACTGGTAGAGCGCAATGCTGGACCTGACATCTTGATATTATCAGGCATTGCAGAGGTCATCTCTGATGCTATCGAGATTTGTTCACAGTTTTTTTCGAGTCTTAGATTACTGAGTTTGCATATGCATGCATGTGTTTTTCTGTGGACCTATGCCTTTACTTTTTTTTTTTCTTTTTCTTTTTTTTAATAAAAGAATTAAAAAAAAAAGGGCTCGCCCACGTTTTGAGTATTAATATGATATGTCACTATTTGTATCTATAACTTCCATATTTTTAGGTGTGGTGGATCATAAGAATTTTTTTTATGATTAGACCATTTCTCCAAATGGTTTGTGTGTCTGTGCCTTGTCTTATGCAAAACATTTACAAAACTTTTGGTCAGTATACAAAGTAACATAATTATGAATAAATAATAAAATAATTAAGAGAATTTGAGAATATGTGGCTCTAGAACATGCATGCAAGTTGCACACTTGGTATGTTTGCAAATTAATGATCAGGATTTGGTGTTGAGTTTTTAATTTATTGAAATAAATGACATGCATTAGATGGAAGTTATTTTCTGATAAAAAATTAAGGATGTTTTAACCCGACAGTAGTAGGCTCTTTAAAGTTAGCAAGTGAAGAATTTGTTGTATTTTGAAAGTAAATTGCTTTTAACACAATAGGTAGATAGCAAGCTCTTGTGAATAAGGACAATTATTCAGTACCACCTTCATGATAATGTTTAACACATGCCTCAATCATATAATCTTTTCGCCTGTCCTACTCATTTACCTCAACACCTTTAATATACATATTCACGTGCACTGTGTGAGACTGGAGAGGGTTAGAGATAGATATAGATCAATTTTGAAACTAGTAGGTAGCTGAGAATAATCAATGTGAGGTTTTTGTATGAAGTGTTGGGTAAAGATGGCTTGACTAATTAATTCAATTACTTAAGTTAATTAATTAGGTTAAATTGCATGTATATCGTGGAGGCACCAACAAATCACTAATACTAAATGCAACAGAAATTAAATTAACACGGTAATTTATTGACAAATGGAGAAAAATTCTATTAAGGCAAAAACCTCACCGGGTGAATTTAAGATTACTATTCTCAAAAATCCACTAATCAATAATCAAGTGGTTACAAGTATAAGGAATCTTAACACTACCCTGGCCTATTCTAAAATACCAACCTACAGTTGAACTTTTATTCCAATACCCAATTAGACTTGATCTTGCAGTAACTTTTTTTCCTTTGTTGCACAAATCTCCAATCTGTGACTAACTCTTTTGCATGAATCTTAGTACATGATTAACTCCACAGCAACCCTTTGATTGTTGCAATTGATTTGCAACAGTTTCACATAAAAACACCAATAAAATCTTCAATACTGGTTCTAGAGAATTTGCTTGGTTACAAAACCCAAAGGTGTGCAAGAAATGCAGTAAAAAATCTTTCTTTTATAGGAGGAGGCTAGGGTTTCAAAAAGAAAACCTTATGAAACTTTCTAGGGTTTGAGTTTTTTTTTTTTTTTTTTTTCCACCTACTTATTTAAATAAGAGCTTAATGGTCCTTTTAAATAAGCTCTCCTATTCCAATTAGGTTTACACAAACTTTGGGCTTTCCTAGTCCTATATGGATTATGCAAATCCATAAACAAATAGCCTTTAGGAATCAAAACGTTGCATGCTATATTAGAAATCCTGTAAACTCGATAGATCAAGAGGTATCGAGACATGTATCGAGCTTTAATAAATCTCAATAGATCAACAGGTATTGAGGAGGTATCGGGACCTGCAGATTCAGCTTTTCTTAAGTAGTTCTTAAGTAATCTTCATGTCTTTAATGTAATTACTTGTACCAATCATCTTGAACCTACTTAGATTTACCCAAATACAGAAAAAGTGCATTTTGTCATAGAATATGCCAATTACATAAAAATATAAACCTAACATGAAGTAACCAACAAAATGTTCTACAAGATTACAAATACGTTCAATGTGGATTATGACTAATTTAAACTCAGTGGATGTGCAACCCACGACTAACTTTTTTTTTTTTTTTTTTTTTTTTTTGAGATTAGATAAGATATTTGTTTTAGGGTGATTATATTTTACTATCTACTCAAGATACCAATGAATTTCTTTCTAGCATATATAGGATTCAATCCAAATCCTTTATTTGATGTCAAGAGATTTCTCCATTGAGCTAACTAGTATCCACTTCAAACCACGACCTTACTCTCTCCACATTCTCTTACCAAAAGCCAGAAGGAATATTTAAAATATTTATTTTTTGGGAAATACTTTTCCTACAAATGATTCTTACATGATTTATTTTTCAGAGATATGTGTGACATATTACCTTTCACAGACAAACACGTCATGTGATTCTATAAGAATATTTTTGCAAGATTTATTTATTGAATTGCTATATATTCTTTTTCATGGGATGTTACAAAATGCAACTTTCATTTAATTGGAAATAATATATCATGGATGGTAAGCCAGAATAAAGTCTAGTCCATAGCAATTTTCTTTTTTCTTTTTCTTTTTTTGTTTCCTCCACTCAACCGATCCAAGGAAAAAAAAATTATATATATAATATGGTCCAACTAGTTTAAGGAATCTATTTTAAGGAAAATGGGGAAAAGGATATATGCCATACACAATGCATTTAATTTTTTAAAAACAGACCAAGGAAGGAGAAGCAAGGAGCTAGATTCAGAGGCTTTTCTAAATGATTACGAATCAGATGCACTGAAAATGAATTCAAATCATTTTCCACTACAAAAATTATTATATATGACCAAAATATTTGTTTAATTTTTGATTCAGCATATGTTGAATCGTTGATGCCTTCTAAAGTCACAATTTTTTTTGGAATTTTATGTCACTCATCAATTATTCAACATAATAATTCTATTGGAGATTTAACTCTTATTTTAATTTATTGACTTATTCTCATACATGCTTCCTCTCTTCCTCACATAATAATTATCTTGACAAACTAAAATGATCTGAATTTTTTTTTTTTTTAAAGAGAATTTTAACTTATGGCGTCTGCTGCTGATGATAGCTCTTTATCATCAGACCAAGATATCAATCAGTTTTTGGTGTAAATGGGGATTGAACCTCAGATCTCCTATACAACCATCAGAGACTTTACCAGTTGAGCTAACTGAAACTCACGATCTGAATGTTTTGTTGTGTTTGAAAAGGAACCTAAAATCTCAAGTATAGGTTATAGGTAAAGATTGCATTCAATGTAACTACCCACTCTAACAAAGTAATTAAGACTTTAGGGAGAATAATTAAGTTGCATATCCACCAATTTGTACTATTTATGCATTTTACCTAGCTTTTAATTTTTTTCTTAAACTTAGTTCTCCAAGAAGATTCATCTCTAAGTAAATGGCTATCCAAGAGTTAAGTCATTTTGGATATATACCACTATCAGTTCCTTTAAAATCCATTTAACCAATTTGTACTATTTCAACGAAATGCATTTTACCTAGCTTTTAATTTTTTTCTTAAACTTAGTTCTCCAAGAAGATTCATCTCTAAGTAAATGGCTATCCAAGAGTTAAGTCATTTTGGATATATACCACTATCAGTTCCTTTAAAACCTTTTTCCCTCTCCCCATGTGAGTGTGTTAAAAATACTTAATATTCTCAAAAAAAAACAGTAGGGTTATCCCACATTAAAAAATGAGTGTGAGTTAAAGAAGTTAAAGCATGTGCTGTATATCTAAGAGTTAGACCATTTTGGATATACACTAATATTAATTTCTTTAAGACTCTCTCTCCTCTCCCCATGGGTGTGTGTTAAAAATACTTAGTATTCTAAAAAAATAAAAATAAAAAGTAAATGGCTATCATATTATTGAAGAATTCTTGGAGATCTCAAAGTTTTTCTTTAAAATTTGTTTTACACTTTGGATCAGATAGAACCTTTCGAGCTTGATATATAGAATACATGTCCACTGATGCTGCTTTTTAAGAGTCAAGTTTTAAAATTTATGTTTGAGTGCCGAATCATGGTATATTGGCACTAATTCAGATGTGGGTGTTGGAAGGAAGGGATATAAATACTAATTTATAGTACTAAAGTAAGCCCTAAATAATTAACACATAAATATATTGAAGAAATAATTATCAATTTTGATAAATTATCATTCTTCTAAGTCCAAAACTCTCATTAATTAATATATAAAAGTTGTTTACTATCATTTATTATAACATATCACTGTCTTTTTTTTTATAACTTTCAAGCACTATCAGTCATTCATCTGTAATTTAAGCACTATCACTCATTCGTCCATAACATTAAATTTTCCTAATTAAGCTATTCATTTAAACAAAATAAAGAATTTAATATTTTGAAATCTCAATCAAACCTTGATCGGATAACAATATATCTTCTCAACCCAAAAAATAAATAAAAAATTAAAAAAATATAATAAAAACTTTGAATAAAAATTAAAAAGCTAAGCAAAAAAAATTAAATTAAATTAAATTAAATCTATATTCTGTATGCTACATGTCCATAAAGCCAAACTCAGAGTATTCATGAATCATAAGTTAATAAAATAAATTCCAATTGAACCAATAAAATTTTCAAGAATATGAATAAACCTAAACATAAAAGCATTAACAAATTTTACTATAAAAAATACCTTAGGCATATTCCTTTTAAAAACAAAAAAACAAATTTGGGTAGGCCAAACTCAACTTCCTAGGGGCTAACTGATTTTTTTTTTTTTTTTAGGGTAAGTTATATACTTATATATAACTAGACTCATCACACATACTTTGCACGTGCGATGAGACTCTTTTTTATTTATTTGTTTTTTTTTTGGTTTAGTGTTAGAATGTTTAAAAGTGATATATAAATAACCGAATGTATTTTTTTTTTTTTTTTTAAGAAAGTGGTAGCATAACGTGAAAATAATGTTTATAAATGAGATAGAGATAGTGTCCTAAGTTTTAGGCCAAATGGAGAAAATAAAGGAAAAAATCTGAAACTTAGGAATAGTAAATTATTCTTTTAATCAGTTTGTGTTATTTAATTTAAAATTATTTAACTATAAGATATGGGTGTTTTACAGAGTTTAAGAATTTGTGTAAGAATATTTTAGCACACAAAATGTTGAAACTCAAATTGAGAATCCTGTTATTAATAGTATAGATACATAAAAAGAATTAGCTTAAACGTGACTCTGCCACAGCAACCATCTTATGTTTATTGGGCATGACTTCAATCCTCTTCCACATTGTGTAAGTAATATTCTAAACCAATAAGTTTAGGTGCACAATTTTTTTGTGAAACAGTTGATATGTATTATTGCAAATGATACATTAATAATAATAATATGGTATGAAAGTTATGTTATTCTAATCACAATTTAAGATTATATTATAGAAGATGTTTCAAACGTTAGCTTCTTAGCCCACTATTCACCTCTATCCAATGTGTTCTTTTCTTTTGTTTTTTTTCACTTTTGCCCTGTAGCTATAGTGACATGCAAGTTTATGCATATATCCTAGCAGATCGATGAGGTAGTATCTCACATGATGTGAGTCCCACTGTTTCTCTCGTGGTTGAAGTTGGGAGGTGAATGTATGCGTCCAGGTGAAGCCATAAGTAGTAGTATGCGACACTTGGCAGAGATTAAGGGGGTGCCCAAAGCTTTGCTACTTCTCTTTTCGTTTCTGTTCTTTTACAGTGTTTCAATCGGTCCAATCCAGAAGTTCAATCCAATGTCCTTTTCTTTTCTTTTCTCTCAATATTGCCGACGGGAAATCCAATGTGTTTCTTCTTTTTGCTAAATAATTTGACGAAAATGGTAAAGCAGGAGACTAGCTAGCTCTTACGAGTAATGACAACCTGAAGGTAGCCTGTAACTCTCACGTATATTTGCTGTAAGACCAAGTAGAGATATGTTTCATTGACAATGAGTACACAATGTGGGGGCTGGGGGGGATCCATAGTCGTGTCCTTGAGCAGTTGGCACTTGGCACGACTACAGTAATTAGGGTGATAACTGAATTAAGTTTTTTTGTGAACAGATTGAGCTTGACTCAAGAAAAAAGTCTATTTATGTTTGTTTACATACTTAGTAATTTAGCCAAACTCAAACTTAAGTTTAAGTTCGATTACAAAACTGAAATTTAATTATGTATATATATAGAGAGAGAGAGAGAGAGATTAGATTGTGTCCTTTATTAAATAAGTTCATATAATGTTGACTTATTCCTTGTAATATAATTAACTGATAATAAAAATAATCCAATTCTTTCTTCATGAATCTAAGTTTTATAAGTTCATAAATAAAAATTATTTTATCTAATTTACTTAAATAATATAATTTAATTATTAATTATTAACATAGATTTGTAAAATGAATGAACAATTTTAATTACAGTATTTATTATATATGGAAAAAAAATAAGTTAATCAAGTAGCTCATAAACAAGCTCGAGCTTGTTTAACAAGAAAATAAATAAAACTTGAAAATGTAATTAATATAATTTGATATATAGCTCCAGGTTGACTCATGTTCAAATAATATCAATTTTTCTTTTCTTTTTTTCTTTTTAATTTATAAATTGTTAGAATGGGATATCAAACCTTTGAATTCAGTTTAAGGTATGAACTCTAGAATCTATTAGAATTTAAAAGAAGAGAAAACTCTAAAACAAAAAGAAGAAAAAAAATCACCATCTTTTTCCGTAAACACAAAACCACCCTGTTGAAGTTTTGAGTAAAACACTTACATGAATTATTGTTTTATGTATAAATCATTGAACATGTGTTAATACAAATAATGAGTTATTTATGTGTTGGTACATATTCTTGTTATTTCACATATGACAATATTTAGAGGGGTTAAGTGCTACACTCAAAATTTTCAAGGAGATTAATTAAGTGTTACATAATCCACTATTTACATATCAAACAATATCACAGGAGTTAAGTGTTATATTCAAAATATTAAGAGAGTTTGAATTTTAAGGAAAAACCATAGTGGGTTTTGTATCAATTCAAGGGAAAATTATAAGGGGTTTTGTATATTTTCCCAAGAAAATATTATAATGATATATAAATAACAATTTTTCCATTAAATTTAAGGGAAATTACCTAACCCCCCCCTTCCAAAAGTTTGACATTGATTTCCTATTAAACCTTCTATTTCTGTTCTCATAAATTAAGTACCCGTTTGATTTCAGCGTTTGTGCGTCTACGTTTTCGTTTTCGGTGTTTTCCTCTTCTTCTTTTTTTTTTGTTTTTTTTAAGCCCGCATTTGTTGACTTTTCCACGGTGAACAGTACACCCGTGCATTGTTCACAAACCCACAAATTCCACTTTTCAGTAACTTTTTCATTAAAAATTGGTCTCACAGTACTATTCACACATTTAAAAATTATTTTGTTACAGTGTTTTTGGTTTTCAGTTTTCAGTTTTAGCAAAATAAACTGAATCCAAACAGACCCTAAAACCCTATCATTGCTTTCTTATAGGTTTTAATATTTCAATCTCTTTGTTACTTCCCACTATTTTGGACTAGCAGAGGTATCTTTGTCAAACAAAGGGTATCTATCTTCCTCCCACCTCCTATATCTATAGTTGATTCTCTATTATGAGAGTTGGGTACTGTGGGACCCAAGAATGTGACCGAGGTCCAGTAATCATGGTTCTCACAGTCATAGTCACAATTGTTAATGCCAATATCACCCTTTCCATTCTAGCGCTTGAAACCTAGAGGTTGAAAATTTGGGTGTTGATTGTTTGTTAGATTTAATTTTGGTGAATAAATGAGGTTTATGGAGTGGATATGATGGATTTATTGCTTTTGATTTGGAATTGGCCGATCTAGTTCGCAATATTTTTGGTGCCTAAGATCTTGGAGGCTATATGAGATTGTATGAGGTTAGAGGAGAGTTAAAGAATATGAAATAACTATGGGCGTAACATGGAGCTGTCATTTTAATTTTTCATATAAAGGTAAGAAGGTGTTATACATCTACGATATTTGATCTTAACCTTACACTTTGAATATTCAATGACGCATAAATTTATTTACTATATAAAGAAAAATATAAAGGTAAGAAGGTGTTAAACATCTACGATATTTGATCTTAAGCTTACACTTTGAATATTCAATGATGCATAAATTTATTTACTAATCAAATATGCAATATTCATTCACAAGGAGTAAAAAATATATTATGGACAAAAGACATCACATAGTTATTCAAAACATACCAAGTTAGTAACAAAGTCAATAAAAATCAAATTCAAGACTTTTACTCAAACCTAAAAGATGTTTTAAATTTCATGAAATTAACTTAATATATGCATGAACATAATTAACACAATGAATGACTATGGAAAATGCATGGACATGTGAGATGCTTGAAAATTGATTTTTTTTTCAAATAAGATCCATTATTTTATGCGTAGCTTTCATTATTTCAGGTGAAATTTTGTCATTCATGTGAAAACTTATTGTTTTATGTGAAACATTTTAAGCTAATCCTAAAATGATGCATGCTCGATGTGATAAATTTCATGAGATGAGACTGAACATATTAGTACATGGTTAAGTTAATATGCATGAGATGATAAAAAAAAAGTTATGAATTCTTAATTAGAACATGACATGATGGATCATGAGTAGAAACTCCAAAGCATAAAACACATCACTATATTGCATGCATATACATGATTCTAAAACCCTAATTTTATGAATGAAACATGATTTAAACATGAACTAATCAAGAAAAAACTAATCATATAGAATTGAACACAAAATTCTGTGTAATACTTACATGATGTTTTAATATGCGAAACTCAAAATATTTTAATAGATAGCTTGAAAAATGAATCTAACGGAATAATAATAATATAAATTGAAATTAAGAATCTTTACCTAAATATGCATCCTATGTCATAAAAGGCTTGTGGCAGTCTTGATCATGAGCTTTTTTGCACACGCGGGGGAACAACTCCAATCACATATTCTTGATAAATCATAGTTCCTTGGACTTTGCTATCCTCTTCTCACAATTTCAAGCCTACTGATGTAGGGTAGTCATGCAGAAGCAAAATTCGTAACATGCAATAATTACAACTCTTTTACAAAATCGATGTTTTACAAGAATTCTAGCTAGAATAGTAGACAAAAGAATATATAATAGCCTTCAAAAGAAAATTTTATTACTAACCACTTCAAAAGAAGTGGTGATGTACATCACCACTTCTCTATAAAGAATATTAAAGAATATTTATAGGAAGATGTTTTCTCCTACTCATTTTAGAAAAAGAAATAACAAAATCCCACTTCTATACTAGAAAAAGGAAAATAACTTAACTAGGAAAAGAAAAAAAAATCATAATTCAACTAGAAAAAGGGGAAAAAAAAAACATGGAATAAAATCCTAATTCAACTAAACAAGGGAGGGAAATCTTAAATTAACTAGGAAGTGGAAACAACATAAAATATTAAAATTATTTTTTGCACAATCAACCAATTTGCATAAAAAATGTTGGTGACTCGACAGCTTCCTTCATTTGGTTAGCAACTTGGCATAAGAGAAGGGAAAATAAGTGAAAATTGAGGGAAAACTCATTCATCTAGGCCCATATTTATCTTCTAACAAAAATTGGGCAGAAATGGAGAGAAAATCAATTAAAAAAAATGTAGAACCGTAATGACAAACAAAATTTTGGTTTTACCCACATAAAGCTTTTACTCTTACTCTCTTTACTTTATATGAGGCATTTAAGGAAAAACACATTATCCTTTCAATGCTCTTCCATTTGCAAACTAAACAAAGGAAATATCAAATATATTCTTTTCTCTCCTCTTTCCCTCCCTACTTCTTAACATATTACATATTAGAGGGAAGCATTTTCTTTTCCCTTTCTTTGCTCTTACTCTTTTCTCTTTTTGTTCCTCCAACCAAAACACAGTGTAAAAGACCAAGTATTCAGTTCAACACATGAAGGAGAATGATTTCATGTAAAAGTTGATACTTGCTTGTGTTACTCGTGTTCACCATTTGATTTTTTTTCTTTTTCTTTTTTAATTTAAAAAATTGGAAATAAAAGCATGAAAAAAAAGGTGGGTTATTCTAGCAGTACAAACCAAAATTAAATAAATTTATCAAATTCAAGTCAAAGGACCTCATAACTATTATATCCTATGCAACAGTGGACTATTTCACCCATTCTCACTCTAATATTTCTTGCAAGTGTCTTTAGAATGTATTAGAATAGTTAAAACAACTGCCCAGCTTATATACAATATAGTTTCAAGTTTCTTTAGTTTCGACAGCTAGACAATCAATCGAGACTTTAACTTTCCGATCAACCTAACACTTGAGTCGGTATTGCATAATCAAGGACCATCTATAAATTGATTAATTAATGGTCTGTTTGGGATCTGTTTATTTTGCTAAAATTGAAAATTTTTTGCTGAAAGTACTGTAGATTAAGGTAAAAATTAGCTGAAATAATATAGTGGAACTTATAAATAATACCAAAAAGTGCAGTGAGACCCATGAATAGCAGCAAAAATAAGCTAAATAGTAAAATAAACTGGCTTTTTAATCTGTAGCCAAACGCACACTAAGAACTTGGCTTAAAATTGGTTAATCAGTGTTTTTCTAAAGTCTAAAATCTCAACAAATGGAAATAAAATCAAGGGTAAATTACAACAACTTACTCTGAGCTTTTGGATAATACCAAGCACATCCAAAGGTTTTTAAAAATGACCAATTTAGTCCTTAAACACTAACACCGTGTAATTCCGTTTGTTCACTCTCTCCCAAACAATTTTTCAGTCCATACTCTTCATTTCTTCATTCTCTCTTCTTCACCCAAAACATAAACCCTCTCTCTCAATCACTCTCAAGCTCAAACCAATATCCAAAGGACATACACGGCCATATATTTAAGAAATATTCAAAAAAGTCTCACTAAAGCAACGAATCCGTTTTCCAAAACCATACATAGTTTCATTTGGAAATTTTTTTATTGAATATTCAAAAAAACAAAAAACAAAAAACTCTCACATCAAATGATCAAACCAAGATCAATCCAATTAGTTCTAGCATCACACAAGACAATTAAACATGATCAACTCAACCAATCAATCATCAAACATCACACTTCAAACAGACCCAAATAATAAAAAAAAAAAAATTCAAAACAAAACTCAGACCCACAATGGTGAGAATTGTGTGATCACCCAACAATCGCCGTCCACCACAACATCACCTATCACTACCCACTCATCCTCCTCAAACCCAAATCAATTTTTTTAAAGAAAAAAACTCATACCCACTATAGAAATTTACATCGAATTGTGACCTTATAATTGTCGACCACCACGCATCGCGCCCCAGCAATCGTCGTTCACCATCTTCCCAGATCGCAACCTAACCACCATCCTCTTAGATCTAGACCCAGTCTCATAGATTTAAACAATGGTGTATGGTGTGAGTTTTAAGGGTAAGCCAGCTTTGAAACCGTTCCGGTGGCGGTGTTTGTTGGTCCTGTGTTGAGTCTAAAATCTTATGGGTTGAGCTTGGGCTTAAGGGAGAGATGGAGAAACTTTTATGGCGTGAAGGTAAGAGAGAATATAGAGAGAGAGCTAAGAATAGGGTAATCTAAAAAATGAAACAATTAGTTTAATAGATAGAGCACAAATGGCGTTAGTGTTTAAGGATCAAATTTATCATTTTTAAAAATTTTTGGATGTGTTTGGTATTACTACTCCAAACCGCAAAGTAGGTTAGTGTAATTTACCCTAAAATCAATTACCTATGATTCTAGGATTATTCTTCTATGACATTCGATTATTGCTTCATTTGTGTTAACATACAAACCATGATATATACAAGTCAAAAGCAATAAGATTGACAGAAAAGATATGCTCTTTCTGTTAGGTTTATTCCATTCCATATTGACAAGGTACAATATATAATTTTACAGACAGACTTTTAACAAAGACCCCAGTACTGCTTTATTAGCTAAAGTCATTAACTTCCTAGCTAGTACTTGCACGTAGTGGTACTGCTAATTAGCTGGTTTTTGTACCAGTTTTCAACGCCTTCTCGCAGCTGTCTCCCTTTGAGCATTGAAGAATACAGCAGCCACAGGGAGGCCAAGCTCATTTTCTTCTGCAAATTTTCTAGTACTAAAGCGATCCCTCGAAGAAGGAACAGTGATGACTGTCTCTCTGCGATTCTGCTTGAATAGGAGGAATACAAACCTGTGGATCCCTATGTTTGGCCTAGGCATTTCATAGTTCACCACTTCCCTTCCTGTTCATGGAATAAAACCCAAAAAAAAAAAAAAAAAAAAAAAAAAAAAAAGATAAATAGTTAGCATATCTCTCTCCCTGAAAAAGAAAATTTATCCTATGAAACCCGCTTATATAGCCCTTCTTTCAAAACATGTGGATCTCACAGGTGTGTTGAGACTTGCCACATGAGACGGGTGTCCATGGAACAATCCCATAAAATAATTTCTCCTGTGGATGATGATGAGACTTACCAAATGAAGCATCAGTTGTGCCTGGAATGTCTGTCACAATCCTGTAAGAGGATGAAATTCAAATGGTTTAAGGCAATGTACGTTACCTGCTAAATACATGACTATAACTTTCTTCCTTGAAATTTGTTTACATTTGACCAGCTTATGTGCTTAAAATTGAGTCAAAAAGTGACTTAAACAAAAAATTTGGCATGAAATTAGCTGGCCAAACGCATGCACTATCAGAAAATTATGTACTCTTCATCTCATATTTACCCAATAAATAAATAAATACTCCTGTCATAAATGAAAGTATAGTCCAGTTAAGTTTGGTAACTCATGCAGATGCTTACACCCCATGTATTTGTGCTAGAAGAACAAAGTCTTGGTTATTGTTCATTGGCTGCTTCTCTGGGGTTCTGTTTTCAGATTATGTTATATATGCTATGGTTTCATGAGTTATGTTTATGGAGTCCAGGTGGAGATTCTTATAGTGTAAAGGCAAAAGGATTTTTTTAATATAAAAAGTTGTACCAGCGCTCAAATTTCACTTTTGCAGAATTTTAGAGAGATGATTGGTAGACAATTATACCCTCAATTTTTTATATATTAAAAAATTAACACAAAATTGTTCTCTTTATTTCTCTGGTTGATAGTTTTCTAGGGTAAAGACCATACCAGTGTAAGTGCTCCCTCAGGTATGGATCACTTGGACCAGGAACATCTGGGTCTGTCATGATCTACAATAGGGAAATTCAATCAAAGCATGATAGTATATAGAGAGACCAAGAAAGAAAGAATATATATAGCTAGGCATAAAAATATATATACCAGGGTGAAAAAGGATCTCATATCGCCTCCATGAACCTCAACCTTAGGTTTCATTGTTACAGCCGAAGGAAAGAGCTCATGGCCATTATATACCTGCTTGAGGCTTTGGCCTTGACTAGAATTGGACTTGATATCCTTAACATTGGAGTTGTAAGTTACAGTCATTTTCACAGTGGGAGAGAAGGATTCTATAACATCTCCAATCACTCTTCCAACCACAAGAGGATCTGACACCTTTGCCATGAAAGAGAAGCTAGGGAAAGTTAAAGAGGACTTAAGGACTAATAGATACAATAAGCTGAAGATTTTTGTTTGAGAGTTTCTTGTGGGGCTTTGAAATGGAAGCCTCATATTTATAACGTTGAGAACCTATCATCAAGCTATATAGGATTCGTAGGAGCTAGCTATATAAATAAGGTTCATTTATATATATATATCACTCATAGGTTCTTAGCATTAATTAGTGGCTAATAATATAGGATCATTTGAACGGGGCAGCTCAAACATAGATTAATTACTTCATATTCTTTATCATGTGAAGGTTTTTTAGAGTAAATGGTTAATACTCTTAGGTGTGTTTGGCTAAGTTTGTTTTTTCTGATTTAGTGTCTGTTTGTCATATGTTTTTTCCTTTCTTTTTTAGTTTATTAACTTATTTTTAGTTTTTTAAAGTCTCACTTTTTAAATATAATTATACTTTAATCAAATAAATAAGTAATCAGTAAAAATTTTCATCAAAAAATGTATACACTTTTTTAATGTTATCTCACTTTTCCTTGAGTGTAACTATATTTTTAAACAAGTTAATAAAAAATAAATTTTAAAATTTTAAAAAAAAAAAAAAAAAAAAAAAAAAAACTCATCTAAAACTACTTTTAGTTTAAAAATGCAACATTAAAATAAAAGATAAGACAAATTAATAAAGAAAAGGAAAAACAAAAAAGCTTTCTGATCACAAATTTATTGAGCACAGGTGTCAAGTCATCACATTATGGTTAGAAATTTGAGCTCCAAATGACCCAGCAAGTGTCAATTGAAGGTAATAGGTCACTAAAAACAAGTGAAATCCTGTTCATGCACTCAATCATATATTGATAAGCTCTGGGCTTAGAACTCTGAGCATGAGATCCATGTTCCACACTGTACAATATGGATGGTGTATGGAGTCAAAGATTCAAATGTTTCTGGTTTTTTCTTTAATTAAGCAAGTAAAAAAAGGAGAAGAGAGAGAGTAAAATTTGAAGACAGTAAATCCCAAACACACTTCTAATTAAAAGAAGAAAGCTGAGGAGAACTAAATTATAGATTCTTTGATATCACTTCCTATTGTAGAACCATCAGTCTCTATGTGTCATCACGCAAGAGCAATGGAGCATGCATTCCAAGTGGGCATTACAAGTGGGGTATTACAAGTGGGCACTACATAGTTAATCAGCTATGCAATAAGAGAGACCAATTCCCATGGCTCATTTCTGAACAAGAAAAGAAGAAAGCAAATAATATGGATTTGATGTATAGGATTGATTGATATCTCTAGGTACATTATGTGCTGTCATCGTATATATGGCTAAACAGCCTAAACTAAACTGTGATTTTTCTTCGAATCTAATGGGGAAAGGAAAAAGAAACCAAAAGGGCAAAAAGCAACCAGAGGAAAAGAGAATTCTGCAGGCTGGGAAAGTTTGTTGAGAAAAATTATTTTAGGGATGTAAAAAAAATTTTGTATTCTTTTTTACAACTATTAATTAATACTATCAATTTTTTCTGAGACTTTTGGTTTAAGAATTAATACTATCAAATTTTTTTTTTTGAGACTTTTGGTTTAAGAATTAAAACAATATTAATGGGTACAATTATTTATTTATCAATGGATTATTTTACAAAAAAAATAAATAAATAATACCATTTTCTTAAGAAATGTAAAAAATTGCCAAAAAATCAGTTTCTTTTTTGGTTATTCATAAAAGTTTTTAAAAATAGTTTTTAAACTAATATCCTTCAATCATCCATTTCAAAATGTATCTCTTTCTCTCTCTTTTGCATGTGATATCTGTGTCCTGTTCCCAGAGCTTGAAAAGAATGAAGATTGACGTAGGATTCCACTGTAGTAGTTCACATTTCCTGGACTAGCTAGTTTGAGATAAAGGAAAGACAGGAATTTAGCTTATCAAGCTATGACATTCCCAAGCTAAAAAAAGTCTCATGGCCTTTTATATTTAAGGTAAAAAGGGATAAATTCCTGAGCTGGGTGTTGTTAGAACCTCCCCACTTTTGATCATTTCACTGAGGAAGTTACCAATTTTAGAGATATTATAAGGAGGTTAGGGTATAAAGGAACTCCACCACCAAAATGCCACCTAGAGAGACTGCTACTGGTGGTGTGGGTCATTTCAAAGTAAAGCAACTCAGTTGCGTTGGGCTACCCCTATTCTTGAATTATAAATGGAAGAAGTGGGTTTCTATATTTGGAGGACCAAGCAAGCAAGCACTCTTCTTTTTCCATATTCTGCTTTCAATTACACTCGATAATTAATGTAAACTACTGGCTGAATATAGCTCCCTCCTTTTTCCATATTCTGCTCTCAATTACACTCGATATTTTAAACTACTGTTTGAATATATATTTTGTCTAAGCATCTTTACCAAAAATTCTAAAACCACAAATTAAATCATAATTATCCATACGAAAGTAATGGATTCATGTGAAAGTAACAAATAACCAATTAAAATTTGTCACGTAAAATAGTTGTATCAAAATTTATGACTTCATTTATACTATTTGAATTACTTATTTTTTATGCTGTTATGTATTAAAATACTGTGGTTGTAACATCTCTATAAAATTTTATATTTTATCTTGTCCTTAGTAACAAGAAAGCCCATTAGGCTAATTGGTACAAAATATAATTTTTCATCCTTTGAATCTCATTCCTAAGTATTCAATGTAAAATAATTTCCATCAAAAGATTGAGGGTGTGTTTGGTAGAGTGGATTTTAGGAAGGATGGAAAAAAAAATTAGAGAAAATGAGGAGGGAAAACTTTTTGGGAGGTTTTTGATTTAGAGGGGGAAAGAGGAAAATGATGGTGAGCCCACCAAAAAGTTTTTTCCTCAAAATGAAAAGAAAACTTGGTGGAGGAAAATATGATGAGTGAATGACAAAAAATACCCATGTGCAAATTGCACATGGGCTTCGGTACATGTGTCTTTTTTTTCTTTTTTTTAAATTCCATTTTAGTAATTGTTTGGTTTTTGTTCTTTTTTTTTTTTTTTTTGGCTTTCTTGGGCTTCAATACCCTTGTTAAATGTTTCTTTTGTTCACATTCCAATTTTTTTTTTTTTTTGGTTTAGACCTTTTTTTTTTCTTGACATGATTTTTATTTTTTTTAATAAATTTGTGTGATTGTATTTTTTTTGGTCATTTTTTTTTAATTGGGCGTCATTTTTTAATAATGGTATATAAGTAAATTTTTACAAACTCACTTTTTTTATCTCTCCACTTTTTTACTTCCAACCAAACAAAAATGAGGGAAATTAAAATATTCTCTATCATCCCACTTTTCCATCCTCCCACAATTTTCTATCCTCCCACTTTTCTACCCCTCTAACTAAATGGACCCTAAATGTCATTTAGATAAAATTTATACAAAATTTTTAATTATTATATGTTTAGATTTTTTTTTTTATGAAGGTAGAATGGGAGTTACTTTTTTATTTAAAAATAATAAGAGTGATAGATGAAAGATCACCCTCTTAGAAGTATATTTATGAATAGTCACTTAAAACTTCATTGGATGAATAGACGTTATTTTTTTAGTAAACAATCACTTGACAATAATATTCCTTGATAGAAGGAGTATAAATAAGAAACCATCGATAAATTAAAAGAGTCCTTACTCTAGCCTTTAAAAGAGGATATATTCTTTTTTTTTTTTGAGAAAGAAAAAAGAGAAAATGGGGGTCTTTATAGTTATATTACACCCCCGGGCAAGGCGCTAGTCGGAGGTAGACAGGCGGGGCCAATCTCGGCATCAGCAGCATCAACGACCGTGTGGGGGGTCAACCCCACTAAGGATGCCCACCAACGGACTCCTGCGGGCAGCGGGACTCGAACCTAGGTGTGTTGCACGAAGCGTCCGAACCTTATCCACTCAGTCAAGCCCCCATTGGCAAAAGAGAATAAATTCTAATTCACAATTTGCAATGAGTTTCATCAACAATAATGGCTAAGAGGTATGTTTAGAGCGATAGATAAAGATCAATCCTATTAGGGGTATATTTGTGAACATTCACTTAATACATCATTTGGCAAATATACAAATTTTTTTTTTTTTAATGAATAATCACTTGACAATTAACCATCAATGAAGCTCTTTGATGGAAGGAGTTTATAGTGGAAAGTATAGTTAAATTGAGGGGTCCCTAGTTTAACATTTTTAATATATATATATATATATATATGAGATAGAAATCCTATTCAAACATAATCTAAATGCATGTGTGTGAAACTCTATTTTATAGACTTGAATTCCAGCCTTTATACCCCAAAATAATTTGTGCTCATAGAATGACCATCATGCCAAGGGGGCGTGCTGGACCTGGTTTAAAATTTGGAAAGGAAGCTTGTGTTCTATCAAAGGGTTCTGAAGGTGTAAGTCATAAACTAGAAGAACTCGTCCATGAATCACTATTTTTGAGTGGGTTTCCTTACTTGAAAAATAATGGCATGAGATACGAAATTTTTCTACTATCTTAAAATTTCTCACATGTATTGGAGTCTCCTTGATCCTATGTTGTTCCATAATTTTATCAACTGTTTAGGTAGCAAATTCTTACTAGTTCACATCTATACCACTTATATCACTTTTCTACTTACTAATAACCACTCACATCATTAATTTGTAAGAAAAAAATTTTAATTCTAGCATTTTTCTTCTTTTAAAGGCCTAAAAAAATAATAGATCTAAATCTAAAAAACAAAAAAAATACAAGCCTAAAAAAATGATCACAACAACAAAAATTATTATTGTATATATAGGTATATACAAGGATAGGCTATAATAATGATGTTTGAGTTCGGAGAATATGGTTTCATAAAGTGAAAATTCAAGTTCTGGAATTTTCTAAGTGAAAATTCGAAAATCTGAATTTTCTGCAGAATTTTCTAGTGATTGTTCAGAAAGATTGAAGAGGTTTCAATCTTTATTAACCGTTTTATGAAAAAATAATTAACTCTCCATACATGTTTTTTTATGAAACATAACCTTATGGGTATAAATAGTAAGTTTGAGAAAAACACAAGAAATCCTATGACCATTCTCCAGAATTGCTATCTGTAGAACCTAACATCTTAGTTGTATCCTGGAGACAAATTTGTGATAACCCTTTAGCAATAAAAGGGTGGGGGGAAAATATTGTCTAAGGAAAATGATATAGTGCCTCCAAGTTATCTATTTTCTATTTGCCTTTTATGTTAATCTTGTTCTTCCATTATTACTTTGTGTAATATCCCCAACAATCTTAGACAATATTTGACCACAAGATAAGGAGCAAAATAATAGTACAACTTTGAAGATTTTGAACCATGGTTTGGTGAAATTGGATCATTTTGATAGAACTAATTTTACACAGTAGAGAGAGCAATTGGCTTGGATTTGAAGAGTTCTTCAAATGATAAATCAATCATAAAGAAGATCCAATGGAACAAAAGGAATCAATGGAATAAAGTTTAAAGAAACAAGTTTCTTTGTTGGCAAGACAAGGTGATGATTCTTTCACATTGTGGATACATTAAAAGCCATATTCATAGTTTGAACATTGAAGGTATGGGTTTCTTGTTCATGAGCAATTTGAATCTCAAATTGATTGATGAGTTTCTTTGATAGAATCTTTACATGTGTTACGGATTTATGTACAACTTGAGAATTCTAACATAGAAGCATTTATTAAATGATATCTGTGAAATAACTATTTCTTTGTATCGTTTGGAATCTTAGTATTGAAACTAAGTAATTCTAGGAGGCTTTTGGTTTGTGGGCTTCTTGTTATCACAAGAAAGTTAGAACTTCGGTATATGGGTTGTCATGTTTTCTATGATTTCTTATTGAAATTGCTATCAACAAGTTCGATCTTTCTCCTGTTGAATAGATGTGGAGTATAAACATTAATTGATGTTTTAATAGAATTGTTGATGCTGATAAGTAAAGAAAATATTGACCCCTTGTGGTGAATTAACCAATTAATTGGCCAAGTTAATTAATTAATTCAGTTATTATGCAATAAGCGTGGTAGCACAAACAAATCACCAACTAAGTTAAAATACAGCAGAAAATAAATTGACACGGTGATTTGTTTACGAATGGGGAAAACTTACAAGGCAAAAACTCCACCGAGTGATTTTTAGGTCATCACTCTTGAGAATTCACTATTTTTACAACAAGTGATTACAAGTAAAGGAATCTCAGTACCTTATACCAACCTACAATTGAATCATTCCCCAATACCCCATTGAACTTGTTCTGTAGTGATAATTTCTCCTTTCAATGCATGGCTCCCAGTACATGATTAACCAATTTGATACGCAGATCCCTGTTTGCAGCTTACACACCAACTTTAGAAGAATGTTGGTTGCAAAGTTTTTTTGTTCATCACACGATGATGATTATGAAACTCCTTGGATACAAAACCCTACAATGTACAAACATAACAGCTTCTTGAATAGAAAAATGAACTAGGGCATATGTCTCCGGTTCACAATATGCTTGTAAAAAATTTTTGCATTTAGGTGCATCAGCTGTGATGGCTCTTAAAACAATCCTTGTATATGTTTAGGGTTATAAAAAAAGAAAGCCCAAACATCTATACATGGATTGGATAAAAATCAAAACTGAAAATCTGATTTTCTTAAATCTCAATAGATACCCTATCTATCAAGCAACTATCAAGTATCAGGCTTAAACAGCCTTTTAAACCTTGATAGATACTAGCTGTCAAGTTTTAAATTCAGCACTTCTTTGCTTGTTTTTTGGACAAACTTACATAATTTTTACACTTGAACTTGAAACATTATTCCTTGAAGTATTAAACACATCTTAGATCTATCCAATTATAAGTGCGTTTTGTCAAAAGATTAGCCAATTTTATATTGACATATATTTATAACATGATTCACATATGTCCTAACAGATGCCACTGTTTTTCATCAGTAACCATGTGAATGAAAAAAAAAAAAAAAAAAAAAAAAAACACTACGGATACCTGCCCACTTTGATGGTTTTCATAGACATCTTGATTGATTTTAAAAGGCATGATAGGTTTTAAGTCATTTATATGTATATATATTTGACTTATCATTCCTTTGAGAATTAATATTAATTTCATAGGTTAAATAGTGCTTCTTATGACAAGAAGAATATGTCATCTTTTCTTATGGAAAGAAAGACCATTACATTTGAGAATGTAAGCTCTTAAAGAAAATGAAGTGTTAAGATGGAAATGCCAATGATGCAAGTCATTAAGGACATTATTGCTATGGTGAGTGATGTATGTAATAATATGATCATTATATTTCATATGGCTGTAATTACAAATCTTTCCTGTTGGTGATTTGATTTGGGTACAATGTTGCATGTGTGCAACTATAAGGCATATTTTTTAAGACTTACAGGAAGTCTTCCATAGAACTAAAGGTGCTTGTGGGCATCCACAGTAAGGCAAAGGTTCATGGAAAGTGCATTGTTGAAGTGAAATTGAGTTTTAACAAGAAGTTCTCTTGACCAATGTTTTTCATATACCTAATATCAAGAAAACAATTTTTTATTTAAGAATGGTCTTGTCCAAGAATGAGATATTAGTAGGCAATGAATATGCTACTATCTGAGTGTTATTTATCAATATGTTTTGGTTGTGCTTATATTGTTGATTCTTTATTTGTGACATACTAGATTGAGACTTTTTAATTTCAAATTCTTGAAATTCATGTCAAAGCATGATGATTTGCGTTGTATAGTGTATTAACTAGAGATGGTAAATATTTCTAAATGTATATTTTTCTTTGTGAGGAACATGTCATAATACATCAAAATGCAGTCCCTAATACACCCTAATAAAATGGTTTGGTCAAAAGAAAAGAGAAGTGAACTCTATTTAATATGGTGAATGCCATAAACTTGAGTATAATCAGCTAAATTCCTATCTAATTAATGGAAAGAAGCTTTGCTTAGTGTATGTTATGTGTATAATAGAGTTTCATCTCAAAGGTATTTCATATGTGTTATGAAATGAGAAAGTAACCAAATGCTTATCATTTTAAACTATGGAGGTGTTAACCTTTTGTAAATGACAGATCAAAGATGACTAATTTGTCAAAGAGCTATATAAAGTGTATATGTAGGCTTTAAGTAAATTCGAGGGTATGTAGTTTATTAGACTTAATGTCTAACATAAGAGTTAAATCAAAGGATATTCAATTTATCGAGTTTAAATCAAAGATGATTTTAAGAATACCCCGATACCTACTTAAACATGAGTAAATAATTCTAATCATAAATATCATATTAAGTGATATTAAAAATTTAAATATGGTTCACCAAGTGAATTCAAAGTTTGAGAAATAAAAATGAATTTAATCCAAATTTTTATTTAATGTGAAGCTCTTGTTTACCTTGTTAAAGGTAATAAAAGTGTAGCCCTAATTAAATACCCATAGTATTCTTTGAGGGAAGTGATCCTAAAGTTTGAGAAAGTTTTGTGCTTCTAAAAGATGTAGTTTTCTATTGTAAAATCTATTAATAATGAGATAGACTCGATATTATTTGATAATAATTGGGTCTTAATGGATCTACTTCTAGTTTTAAAACCAATTGGTTATGAGTGAGTATTAGAATAAGATATAAAATCTTTTGGTCTAAGGTTAATAGTAAAAGGTTTGAAACAAAAGGAAAAGATAGATTTTTTATATCTATACACTAGTAACTATTTGTGTTATTAGTTTAATATCTTTAAAACCATTCATATAATTTTAAAGAAATTCACTATATTCTATTAGTTTGTGTGTGTGTGTGTGTGTGTGTGAGAATTTTGGAATAATTGAGAACCCAAATTGTGGGGTTTAGAAACTCAAATTGTGGAATCATGATATCCAAGAAGTGTGGGGGCTATAACCCTTATTCGAGTCATGGACTCGTAAGAATGCTAATGTGCATCAAATATGTGCTTGTTAAAAGTATTGAGAATTGACATCGAGGGATGTTAAATTCATTGTGATTAAATTTTGTCAAGTGTGGTAGATGTTTCGAGTTTAAATAAGCACACATTGTGATCCTATTTTGAAAGCACCTCTTAGTGAAATAAAGAGAGTACAATTGAGTTCATTAATTGAACACTCAAGGATCAATGATGAAATATTGGATTGTATTCCCACATATAATTTGAGTATGCATCATATAGATATTAAGTGACTTTCTTAAAAAGTGATCTTGGTAAGGAAGTTTGCTTGAAAGACCTATGGGTTTGTGCTTCCTTAATTAATTAAATGAAAGTCTTTTATGAATGAGAATCAAGTAAAGAAATATAGTGGAGATATGCACTATATTAATCTCATTTTGAGATTTATGTTATCTCATTGTGTTGAAATTAGTATTAAGAACTTGCTTCTTAGATTTTAATATCCTTAAAGAGGTAAAGACACTTTGATTCCAATATTAAATAAAGAGATTATTGGAAGAGCAGATGCACAGCTCGAGTTTGCTAGTGTAATAAGTACATATTGTATATCATGCATGGAACTAAACTAGACATTGCCTTCACAGTATGTAGACTTTCAAAGTTTCTAAAACTTGAGGTTGATCACTAGAAAGTACTTAATTGTGATAAATATCTATTATATAGAATATTCAAAATTAATTCTATTATTGATGTGAGTGATAATATCTATGTCTAGTTAAATAATCACTACATGTGGGGGTGCTATGTGTAAGCATTAAAGAAATAAGGTGTATTTCTTACTCTACTATAGAATTAATTTGAAAGCATTGGTTATAATTGTAATGGGCAAGGAAGAAAAATGACTAAGGTTTTGGTAAAGTGTCGTGGCCACGGTGTCGTGGTCATGACCATAGTAAGCCATTCCTTGTACTGTAATTGTAAAACCACAATGCGTATAGTATACATGAGTTGTATACAAAGTGAACTTACACTTAAAAGTCTAAGACAAGAATATGTAAGGCAAGTCAAATATGGTTGGACTAGTCCATTGCTTACATAATTCTATATATAAAATAGGTCATTTACTAAAGTGTGTCTCGAGACTTGGTAAGAGTAATATCCATTGGAACGGGACTAAAACCCTTCTTTTAAGAGAATCACCAGTAGTGGGAACCCAACCTCGAATTGATTTAATCTAAACAGGTTTAAAGGGTAATAACAAGCTATTGATATGTGGTTAGTAAGAGCACTAATTTTGTGTCTCATTCAGGATGGATTAGTGCAGACTGTTATGATGTAATTAAGGATGAGTTTTACACTCTTAATGAAGTTCATAAAGAATAAATGTCTGTGTAACATGGACATAAGAAGGAACTTCACCTTTGTGAACATAGAAGTGATGCCGCTTCTAGTAAGAGTAAATGGTTTTCTCTTGTAAATGTTCACTAAATCAGGAAGAGCACAAGGCCATAATAGTGCTAACAACAATGGATTTCTAAATGTGTTATGGGTGTTCTCATGTGTGTGTTGTTTCCTATTTCAACACATAAGAGTTTTGGTTTAAACACCAAGCCACCATTAACTCTGTTGATTTCTTGAGCAATTACACTAAAGGGAGGTTTAAGTTGAAAGACACCTTCTATTATGCATGATAGGCTATCAATCAAGTGAGACATATATTATTACAACCTAGTGGGGGATTGTTGTATATATAGATATATACAATGATAAGTTGTAATAATGATGTTTGAGTTTAGAGAATATGACTTCATAAAGTGAAAATTCAAGTTCTGGAATTTTTTAAGTGAAAATTCAAAGATCTAAATTTTCTAAAATTTTCTGCAAAATTTTCTGGTGACTGTTCAGAAAAGTTGAAGAAGTTTCAATCTTTGTTAACTGTTTTATGAAAAAATAACTAACTCTCCATACGTTCCTTTTCATGAAACATAACCCTATGAGTATAAATAAAAGCTTATGTTCACTTGAAAAAACTAACTCCGCAAAAATAGTAAGTTTGAGATAAACACAAGAAATCTTGTGGTCATTTTCCAAAATTGCTATCTGTAAAACCCAACATCTTGGTTGTATTCTAGAGACAAATTTGCAATAACCCTTTAGCAACAAAAGTGTAGGGGGCAAATATTCTCTAAGGAAAATGATGTAGTGCCTCCAAATTATCTATTTTTTGTTTGTCTTTTATGTTAATCTTATTTTTCCATTATTACTTTGTGTAATATCCCCAACAATTACCAATAATAAAACTAAAATAAATTAAACCTAATCAACCTATTTTACCCAAAACAAACAATTCGATCCTTTAAAATTTCAAAAAAAAAAAAAATTCCTTATCCAGCATGCACGCATCAAAGACCAAAAAATAAATAAATAAATAAACCTCCAATGATTAAGTAGCAGGGTTGAAGGTCAGAGCCGATGCACACAACTTGCAACAGAACTGCCCCTTAACTCTAAGTCCTGATTCACTCCTTGTGTATGTCATTACTGCTGTGGAATGCATGTATTATGTCAGGATTTCAATTGCTTGTGTTGGCTTGGATTATGAAACCAATGCCATAAAAATTCAAGAATTTTCTTCTCATGGTGCCCACTTAGTTTAGACAGGAAGCCTGGGCTAGAAAGCCTTTTTTGGTACAAAGGATAATGTGAGAGGACCTGACAATTTTTGCCCCATTTTATATGTTATGTTGATGTTTTTTGTTATGTTATTTTGTTAATGTTAATTGTCATTACTGACGCTATGCTCCCTAAAATGCACATTGATGAGAATGCAAAATGTCATATTTTTCTCTCTTAATGTTTAGTCTTTTATACTTATTTGTGCCTAAATGTACTCATTATTCTTATATTTTGATTTAGGATGCAAATGGAGGCATTAAGTGCAAAACGTAGTTAATTGGGTGATTCTGGACAGCTTTGACATCGCTTTGTAATCTGCCAATAACTCTCTCATCAGAGCTCCGATTGAGATGATTCAAGATGCTATGGAACTCCAAGACAAAGCTCTACAACTTTCATGTTTTGGGTTGTGAGAGATACAGGCCTCATCAAGGTTTTAATCGGGCTTGAAATTGCTACACCTACACTGCTGACGTTCGGAATGTTCCTTTGCCTGAAATTCTAATATCTAATGCGGTTTATTTTCAGAAGCTTCTAGATCTGGTGCACAAAAATTCCAGCTGAAAAAACACCACTTTCCTAGTTATATTAGGACTTTGTTTTATTTTTAATATTTTTCCTTAATTAGTCAAATTTGGATATTATTATTTAGAATATTTTTAGGAGATTTTGTAGGCTTGGGAAAGGGGGAATTAACGTGTAAATGCGGGAGGAGAAATCAGAATTGGGGACATGTCTCTCTCTCTCCCCTCTTCTCTAATATGTCCTTTGAGTTTTCATCATAACCCTACTTGGCTAAACTTTTATATTTGGTTGAAGGAAACTGAAGTCTCAAAATCAATAAAACTATAAAATCTAATTTTTTTTTATTGTTCAACTTATACTTTGAATATCAGATGTTCTTCTGTGCCCATTTTCATGATTGCATTGTCTCGTTTAATTACTAGGAGACCTACTAGTTTATTATTTGTTGTAATGTACTGGTAGGTTAGATATCAAATCCGTAATTGTTTGATCTCTCTAATTTATGAAGCAATCAAGATTTAATGATTTACTGTGTCGGAAATTATTAGATCTTAGGAAGAACGCTCGACTAAATTAAATGCAACCGCTTGTGTTTATGTTGTTTAACTTCATCGATCTCTTTAATTCTTAAGGCTGCTACTAGATTAAACCTTTAGCGCTTGTCTTGGGTTGTTTAGTAGCTAGGGTTAATTAGATTGTTTGTTTTCTAATTAACTGCAACTAAGGAAAGATAGGAAAATAGTTCCAACGATGGATATTCAAAGTGTGAATTGATATATACTTGTATCGATGATCAGTTGTAAAATTCCGATGGTGGATGTTGACTTAGACCAAGGTTTGTTCTTTTAGGAGTATAGGTTTTATTTTTAGTTGCCTGCGACAATACACCACACATATTAGAAATATATATAATTGTAATTAATTATTGATATGGAAAAATTTATCAATTATTATTTGAACTAAAGAAAAAATATTTATAATATAATTGATATTGAAAAATAAAAGAGACAGTATGAATAAAGAATAGACTTAAAAGAGAAACTCTTAGATTAATGAAATTTTATATTAAAACCATCCTTAACAAAATTGACATTAAAAAAAAAAAAAAAGTTATCATTGCTATATTGAATGGTATTACTTTCAAACTTTATGTGAGTTATAAACTTTTGTTACACTCTGTCTTTTATTAGAATTTTTTTTTTTTCAAAAAAGAAAGGAAAAAAGAAAAGAAAAAGCAATGTGTGAGAAAAATTAAGTCAAACAAATACAAAAAATGAGTTTGGTAATTCAGTCAATTGATTATCATCATTATTATAGCTCATCTTTGTTAGAACTGGTAAGGTGATTATGATTATTATTATAGTTAATCATCATCATTATAGCTACCACAATTTGCGCAAATATATTTTAAGACAGTAAAACATAACCTCGTATTAGTTGGACTCATTTTTCTCTATATCTGTGTGTGTATATATATATATATATATATATATATATATTATTTGGACTCCCTATAAAATTTTAAGAGTTGCACCTACCTTGGTAGGATAATGCCAATTATTAACTTAGAGTTCCCTAGGTAGATTTACTAAAAGAAATATTATGATTTTTTTATGAAAGAAATATTATGAATTTTTGTTTGATTGTAATATTGATAATTCATTTTTCTTCATATGTGTTATTCAATCTCTCAAACACAAATGCAATTGATACTAATCAATAAATTCAATCAAACACTTGTTTAATTTACCATTTTAAGTCCGTCATGGTGAAAAAATAAATATTGGCAAAACAATAATCCATAGAGGTTTAAATTAATGGCGTTTCTAGAAAAAAAATCATAATTAAGTACAAGGATCATTAGTTTTAATAGTTTTAATATCATGTTGATGTTTATTGTTATTTTCTTTTATGTTTATGTTTATTATCATTATGTACAATGTGCCCATTAAGATGCATGAGTTAATAATAATAATAAAAATTTAAAGTACTTATTTTGCTTAAAGGTTTATGACTTAACTTTAAAAAATGTATAACTTGAAAATGAATAAAAATAAGTAATTTTTTGTTCAATATAATGGTTTAGAAAAATTATTTTTCTTTCATATCATTGGTTCCACATAACACATCCCAACGTGGACTATTTCATGGTGATGACCTCACATAATACTTAACTGCAATTAAATCTACTATCCACTACCAATCTAATCTATGTTATCTTGATAGTATATCTACAAATTGCATTATTATATCTTTAAAACTTACCACATCATTATTATTATCTATATATAATATAAAACCAAAATTTTTTACTTTTTGAGAGACTAACGTTAGAATTAGGATTAAAAAAATAATTATAATTTTTTTTAAAGGACTCACTTTAGGTTTCAAAAAAAAAATGACTCAGGTAAGGGAAAAAAAAAACTTTAGGATTAAGGTAAAAAAAGAAAGAGACTCCTGTTATGACTTTCTTACTATTTAGTTTAAAAAAGGACCACATGTTAATTTTTTTTTTTTTTAATGACTCACTTTAGGTTTCAAAAAAAAAAAAAAACTTTAGGATTAAGGAAAAAAGAGAGAGAGCAAATCCTGTTAGGACTCTCTCACTATTTAGTTTAAAATTTTTAAATTTTTTATAAGTTAAAATTATGAGGTGGAAAATTATGGAAGTTTCAGAGATTTTAGTTTATATATATATATATATATATAAAATAATAATAATAATAATTCCCTTAAGTTCTTAACCAGGATCCTTGCAATTATCTAAGGGGAAAAACATGATATTAATAAATTAAAAAAAAAAATCCTATTTCTAGAATTTTTTTCCCAAAGAAAATACAATACAACTTACACATAATAAAGTGCGTAATTGATTTTGATTTTTTTTATTTCTTAAATTAATTTCAATGTGCCTTGCCTATCCATATATGAAATTTTAAAAGATCAATTTTTTAAGAGAATCAAAAAGGAAAATTGATTATTTCATCTATACGCAAATTAATTTTTAAAACAAATATATAAAATTATAAAATTCTCCTGAAATAATGTGCATCTACTCTACTATTCTTACAAAAACAAAAAACCCTAAAACCGAAAACAATGTTCAACACTCTAGGACTAAGCACAAAAACATTAGGTACTACTTTATTCATGATCTTATGTAACTCAAGTCATATCTTTTGAATTTTTCTACATTGAAAATCAATTAGCCGATCTATTTATGAAACCACTAAATAGTCTTTAGTTTGAGTTCTTAAGGCAATTAATGTTAGTGCTATGTCGTAGGTAATCAAGTTTTGCTCATAGGGTTACATCTTTAGAGTCATCCTTTGTCCTAGGAATATTTAGTTTAGTTTTTGCATTTGCATTCATTGTCCTTTGCTTTATTTTTGCATTGAATCTTTTTTTTTTTTTTTTTTTAATAATAGTTATAACCGGAAGGCATTGGAGAATGGAGAAAAAATCATATTGATTATCTCACATGAAAACACTATAAGTGCACCAGTACTTTTTTTTTTGAGAAAGTAGTGCACAAGTACTTGGTAGACAAGGCTTGCAATAATATTGCTTTGCACATGTCTTATGAATTAGAGTTTGGACACACATTTGAGAATTTCGTATGCAATCATTGTTGTGGATAGTATTATTGATGGCTTGAGTCAACTATAGGCTACGTAACTTTTGGACTAGCTTCAAATTTTTAGAAAACAGTTAGCTAAACAAGGTTTTTTAGTAGACTCCACACACTTTTGTTTAAGTGAAAACAATTTGTGTCTCCAGACCTATTGTTTGTTTTTAAGTGCTACAAACACACTCTAAAAACACAAATCAAACAACCCCTCAAGTTCTTCATTGTATGTAGAGGTAGCAATTTGGCGGATTGGGTGCATTTTGGGTTAGATCATAAATGGATTGGGTACACAATCACTCATTTATCCATTTATTATTCATTTAAATAAATTCTAAATGCCAATTACCCACCCAACCCATTTAATCTCCAACCCACCCATTATTTAATTTATATATTATGACAATATTTAGATACAGTACTTAGGTACTTACTGCTCCTAGATTCTTCTCTTAAGATTTAGTCGTGTGGATATACTTAACTAAAAATATACTTTATTCTCATAAGAAAAAATTTACATGGCTGAATTTTAAGAATGAAACTTAAGGAAAAACACATAAATACTATACTTAAGTTTTATCCTATATATTATTTATATATATATACTTACAAATACCAAACATTTAGTAAGAAAATTACTAAAATACATTCACTCCAAAACAAATTTACCAAAACACCCACCATATGGATCAAAGACATAAAATTAAAACCTAGCCTCAAAGAATTAACCAAAGGACAGAAAATGGAAATTAAAAGAAAAAAAAAATCCAATAAACGCTCATATTCCTGTGTAACGTTGCCAAGAAAAACTAGTAAATCAAATCTAACCAAAGGATTGGAAAGGAAATTAGGAGAAAAAAAAAAAAAAACCAATAAAATTCTCCTATCCCAGTGTTTGTATACCAAGAAAAATTACACGTTAGAAAACGCATGCCATGTGGAAGACCCAAGCTAGACCTGGTTCAAAGGTCTTCCCCGAAAATCAGCCATCACCTCCAGCGGCAGCTAGGACTTGAAGTTGAGGGTGTGATGAGGCCGTTGTAGACATAAAGGTTAATGTAAACTGCTTTGATTGCTTGGGCATGGGGTATGCATGGGTCTAACGCATTGTTCATGTTATGGATGGAGGGGCTTTGTCATCAACAGTGGTCTGCAACACCATCACCTTAGCCAAGCTCTGAGCTTGAGAAGCAGATCTTAATGATCTTAGAGCACAACATAGACACTTAGTCAAAGAGAGAGACAGACTTAGAGAAACTAGACAATCTTAGGATGTGCTTGGTAGCTGGGAAAATGAGAAGAAAACTCAAGAAAATCAATAAGAAATTTTCTAGTTAGAGTTTAGATTTTCTCTTTGGAGAGGGAGGGGAAACTGTTGTCTGTGTTTAGGAGCTTAAAATTTATTTTTCTACTTATCAACGTTGAAGGTTAAAAAAATTAAATAAATAAAGATCGATTTACCCCTTGGTTACATTGTGGATTTAACCATTTAGACCCATTTAATTAGATCATTCAGTGGGTTTTTATCCATTTAATCCAAATGCTTAGTTGGGTTGAGTCAAGACTTACCAAAATTAAATGGGTAATAAATGGGTTAACCTTAATGGGTTTGGTTAAAAGTTGTCATCTCTAATTACATGGTGTGGATGGATGAAAATCCTCCTTACACTATTAGGCATGTGGTTAGAGATGTTCTAAATTTATAGTAATTGACAAACATCTATATCTTTTTCTTATAATAATAATAATAATAATAATATAGGTTTTTAATCCCTAAATGATCAATAAAATAGTATCAATGACAATTATGTGATGTCACATTCTCAGTATAATGTTGGTAAGTTCTTTATAAAATTAAATTTTCCCTATGTTATTAAAGTCTTGTATTTTTTTTATAACATAATTTATGGATTTGCTTATATCTGTTTCTTCTTTAAGTCATTCAAGATGTATTGAGGATGAACCATTTGTAAAAATACTAGAAACAAATCTCAACTACACATTACATTATTTACAAAATATTTTGCCTTATACAATAATTAAATGTAAACTGCATTATGTTTCCTGAAGAAAAAAAAAATCTCAAAATTTAAAACACATTCAAATAATGAATATAGATAGCCTAATTTTAAAAATCTAATATATTGTAACAACTATACTTTAAGAAAATAATTGTATCATTTTAAGAAAAGTTTGAGACTAATACTTAAAAGTCTTATCTATATTTTATTTTTCACTTAACAAAAAAACTAATCGTCAAATTTTTTTTGCACATCACACAGGTCTGCAATTAGTTAATAATAATAATATTAAAAGCAAATTATATAATTATAAATTGGAAGAAACTAGTAAATGCCCTAAGGGTATCCGTTAACCAATCCCTTATAAAATACATTAAAGATAAGAATTTGTTCTTTCTTAACAATCATGTTTCAAACATTCAAAGAAAGGTGATTCGGCTATGGATCCTAAATAGACTAGTCAAAACTGACCCAATATATTCTTTCCTCCATCCAAATCACCTTCAAGCAAAAAAATAATAATAAATAAAAATAAAAATAAAAAGATAATAAATCCATTTTTTTTTTTTTTTACAAGATAACAAATCCAACTTCTGGATTTTCTTTCCAAAGATGTAAATATACAACTTCCACATAATAAAGTGTCTCATTTATTTTGATATTTTGTATTTTTTAAATTAATGTCAATGTGCCTTACCTATCTATGTATAAACTTTTAACTTTTAAGAGATAATTTCTTTTGAAAGAATCAAATAGCAAAATGGATTATTTCACATATATGCAAATTAATCATCACAACAAATGTATAGAATTATAAATCCCCTGAAATGATATGCACCTACTAGTCTTACAAAAGACCGAAACAAAAACGAAAACAAAAACCTCAAAACCTTATTTGTATAATTGCACATGTTTGCATTGCAGCCTATAACTCTGTCATGTTTTTTTGCCCGTGAAAATAAATAAATAAATAAAATAAAATAAAAACTTGGTCACTCTCGGTGGTTCACATTCTCTAGTGGGTCAGCTTCAGTTGTCGTTACATATGACGGTGTTCCTTGAAACTTGAAATGAATGGCAGTTGAGAGCTGGGACAGATGAAAGTATCAGCTGAATTAGCCTGAGCTCAAAAACCAGAAACAAAAAAAAAAAAAAAAGTTCAAGCCCACTTCCCTAAGGTGAGTTTTCTCAATTTTTTTTTTCACTCTTTTCTATCCTGTTTTGTTTGAATTTCAGTTCTTGTTAATGGGTTTCTTTTCATTTGCTGGAATTTAGTTCATTTGATTTGATAGAGTGCAAGTTTAGTCCTCTCTATTTATTAGTTACTTTGTTTTGTTAGAAAGTTTTGATCTTTATTAGTTTAGAGGTAGCACTTTCACTTTCAATGAATCTGAGAAATGACGGAAAATCTTGGTAAATTAAACTAGTTTGTGTTTTGGATTGGTACTTACTCTTGGGCTTGATCTGGTCTGCTTGATTGTTACTTTTGTAGTTGGGAAATTTCAACATGCAATGTTCTTATGTCGTCAAGAAATTAACCCAGTGTAATCTTAAGCAGTTATAAAATGGTTTTATCCTATCCAGTTGTGTATAGCAGTTTAAAGTCTGAATCCATTTTAAACTGCTGGTTTGTCTGGTTTAATTATGAGGCAGTACTTGATTCAACTACAAATCAAGCATAAACTTGGCTAGAGGGTGGTATATACTTTAATAAGATCCTTTTTTGATTGAGTAGAATTGAGTATTTGTTTAGAACTTATGGATTATTAATAAAAAGTTATTCCTAGTGCATAAAATTCCCACCATTTGCAGGGTGTGTGAGAGGTGATTGGTAGTTACTCTGAATTTAATTAATCCCCACAAAAATATTTTACTTATAGCAAATAATTTCTCTGAAATGATGTTATCGGACCGATATTTACTCTTTAAGTCACAACTTTGACTACTCAATGCCTTGAGAGAATTTCTATTCTATCCCTTTGATTCGATTGGTGTACCTATCCCAACTCCTCATAAGCCTGTATTCACCACTTATTGCCTTGATTTTAGGAATCTCTTAATTTTCCCCTCATGTGTAAAATTGATCTAAGATACGAAATGATGCATCTTGGTACTTTATGCTGTAACTTGTTACCATTCTCTTGTTACTCCTAATTTCCCAGAACTGCATAACATACATTCTTTGTCCCTTTCTTATAAGTTTTTGAGTAGAGAGGCTTTCCATTATGAACCTAAGCATTCCTTTAAGACTAAACATGGTAATAACATGGTGTGGACACAAGATATAGGCCTCTAATTACATAAACTTATCAATGTATGTGCAAAAAGATTACGTCCCAACCTTTGGCCTTATGGATGGAACCTGCTATTAATTGGGCCTAAGGCATAAGCCCAATCGCTAAATGTTTAGGATTTATTTATGTATAGGTTATTTTCTTTTCTGATTTTTTTTTCTTACTAGGTTAGTAAAGTTGTTTTCTACTAGGATAATAAGCTTGGAACTCTATTTAAGGAACCCAAAGTTCTGTTATGTTTTACAGTTAGATTGGTTAATAAAATTTCTCTTGAAATTTTTCCAATAGTATGGTGCTTACTCCATAGATGTTGACTCCTAGATTGTTCTCTCTCACTTTGTGCTGACTCCAAGCAAGCCCAAGTGCTAACTCCTAGGTTAGCTATCTTTTATTTTTTGTTATTCAATTTTGTTATTGCATCCTGTTTGGTTTTGTCCTGTGTCACAACAGCGACTAAATTAGTTTATAGAGAGTAACCTTCAAGATTGTTCCTTTAAGAAATTGAATTCCCCAGTGGACAACGGCATCCATTTATACTCACTCTAGGTCACCAAATTCGTGATCAAAGCTTGCTGCCAAATTCTTCAAGAAACAGGACATTCAAAGCACAATGACTGCAGCATTCAACTTTGCTTCTACAAAAGACTCATAAAAGGTCACCATCATAAACCTAAGAAGCTAGTCTGTCGCGTGTTGATAGCCTATTTCTCATTGCAAGCTTAAAAATAGAAGCATGATTGCATGTAGCAGTTTTAAACCAATCTAGTTTAGCCCAAACCGCCTTAGGAAGCTTAAATCTAATCTCATTTTATGCTGAATTGCAAGTGCACCTTCCAGACTTTGAAGGAACCCAGACAAAAGAAGCACAGTACTGGCTATCCCAATTCCTATCAGTGCCCACACAATGAAGCAACTGATTTGAGTAATACAACTTCCTGACTTCTATCAAATCCTCATTCCCACACACCCCAAATTCCCCCTAAACAATGTCTATCATATTGTTAACAAGAAACCCAACCAGGAACAAGACATTGTTTGATCTTCAAGGAATTTTCCTTAACCTGAGTTTCAACGAGGCTGGTAATGGACAAACCAAATCTTACAGAAGCCTTCCTTCTCTTTGTTTAAGGGGTTCATCAAGACAACTTATATTCCATATTGAAAAATTCATTATATCATGTCAGGTGGTAAGTTTAAATCACTCGCCTTATTTCTGACACCCCTTTCACACTTTGAAACAGGGCAAATCCTCTTATTCTTCTTCCTTTTCAACATCCTCTTTTTGCAAGGCAGCCTCTATAAAATGGTTGTACTGTATATTCCCACCTTCATTATCCCCATCTACTGTATTTTCGTTGTTTGATGGCTCCTCAACTTCCCAATCCCTCACATTGCCCTTATATAATGATGAAGCAGAAAATAGTTAAGAGAGAGCAGTGGGATTCATAGAGGTTAGGTAGATAAAAAAATTTGGTGTTCCCTGATTTTGACACTGTTGAAATCAGTGAGTTTATACAGGTGTGATTCATTTATCAACCACTATGCCACCCAAGTTTCTTTCGAATGGCTATCATGCTGTGTTCTTGCGTCCACATGTCCTGAACAAAAAAGCTGGATGAGATTCATTGTGGTGGCTTGTTTTGGTGCATGTTGCACCTGTTGCCTCATGTGTGTTACCTTGTTATGCAGGCGGACATTTCAAATTACCATTATAAGTTTACTGGCAATTTGAGAGACTAAGGTTCAAAACTCCCACCTAAAGTTGATGATCATCCTTCTCCCATTGACGTATGTTTTTGCAAGTAGCAAAGAAAAGTAAAATGTTGCACATGTTGCTTTCTAGAAATGAAACATATTATGAATAAACCTTGTGAAAGAATGATGATGTCAAATATTCAAAATGAACAAGTTCTTAAATAAATGGCATAGTTTCTGAAGCCATGAAGCGCCATATATCATATGGAGAACCTGCCTGTTTATATCTCTCTGTACTGTATTTCATGAACATATAACATTTTCAAAAACTTCAAGACTCCTATATTTTATTAATATTCTTTATGAAGTTCTTTAATATTGTCATCAACATGGTAGTACGGTAGTACTGTAGTAACTATGATATTACCTTTCCCAGCAATGATTGCACCAATTGCAGTAGCTTTAGCAGTGGGTCTTCTGGGATGGGCTTATCGGGCATTGAAGCCTCCACCTCCAAAGATATGTGGATCACCAGGTGGTCCTCCTGTCACTTCAAATAGAGTGAAACTCAGCGATGGAAGGCATTTAGCCTACAGGGAGTCTGGAGTTCCAAAGGAAGAGGCTAAGTTCAAGATCATTGTAATTCATGGCTTTGACAGCTCAAAAGATGTGTATCTACCTATCTCTCAAGTATGAACATGCTCTGATTTTTAATTTCTTTTTATTTTTTTACTTTTGATAGCTCGTCCAAAATTAGTTGAATTTTCCTGTGTCACAGACTATCTGGACAGAAATTTATCACTCAAATGTGATTTTTTCAGAAATGTGATGAATAAAAATAAAATCATGTTATCTGAAGTGGTTTCATTTTTCATGATTTAAATAAGACACATATTTTTGAATAACAGGGCTAGGTAGAAAACCCACTTGCACACACACAAATATTTTGTTCTGCAAGATGCAGTAAACAGTCATTCATTTATTTGTTTAGGGGGATGTCATAATCACTGTTCTTTTTGATCTCTGAAAGTGTCCAATACGCTATATCCAGCAGATCTACTCTAGCATTGAGGTGGTGAATTAGGAACCGGCTGATCAATCCAAACTACTCTAGCATTTCAAGTTACTTTTTTGTATATTTATTTTTCAATCTCTAGAACTACCATTGGACCCACACACTTGCACTTGACTACCCAAGATTTTATCTTTGCACCAAACATCAAAATGTGCATACTTGTTTTGTTGATGATTAATTACAATATACGAAGTCTTTATTTGCAATGTGAAGGTTGTATGACTGATAGCTAATACTGGACAAAAATAAGATAAAAAATAAAGCTTATAACCTCAGTTTTAAAGTGGTGCTAGGTACTGGATTTACCTGGATGTTTTTCTTTGATCTTCAATTGTATAATTAATATAAGTGATTTATTTTTCGTAACCTGATTAAACTGGAATTCATTGTGCACTTTTTTGTTTAATATGCTAAGACATGGTAAATTGGTGAAAAATGTGTTGATTTTCAGGAACTTACGGAGGAGCTGAAGATGTATATCCTGTTCTTTGACAGAGCAGGTTATGGAGAGAGTGATCCATATCCTTCACGCTCAGTGAAGAGTGAAGCATTTGATATTCAAGAACTAGCTGATCAATTGCAAATTGGGCCTAAATTTTATGTAATGGGAATGTCAATGGGAGGTTACCCCGTTTGGAGTTGCCTGAAATACATACCACACAGGCATGATCCTTACTTCTACTACTAACTTTGTGTTTTTTTTTTTTTTTTTTAAATTAATTTTTATTTTAATGTTCTGACTGGTTGCTTTTCATATGTTACTGGGACATTATTTGCAGGTTGTCAGGAGTTGCCCTGGTTGTTCCTTTCGTACACTACTGGTGGCCTTGTTTTCCTGCTAATCTAGCAAGAGAGGCGTTTGGGAGGTTGCCTCCATCATTCCAAAGGACATTTCGAATTGCACATCACACCCCTTGGTTATTCTATTGGTGGATGACACAGACATGGTTCCCTACATTAAGCATGGGTACGGCAAACTTAACCAACCAAGATTTTGAGATCTTGAAGAGGTTGTCAGAAATCCCTAGTGTTGGCCAGGTAGTCACATATCCTATGCATTTTTCTTTTATCACACCACACTAATATTTTGTGAGAAGGATTACACATTAATCATGGTATTTAGTTTCAAGTTTATAGTTAATTGAGTAATCTGGGTGGAATTTAATATCTAGCACATTAGACTCAAAATTTGATTAGTAGTCTATGTTTTCTAGTGTTTTTGCTTTTGCTTGTGTCATAAGCTATTAGAATTCAGCAGTTGCTAAGGTCCATCCCAAACTGCAAAACCTTTTTTGCTTGTCAAGTTTATGGTTTTACCTTAACCACATCATAGAAAATGGCAAATTGCACATTATTGTAAATCTGAACATATTTTTCTCTTGTCATTGTTCATAGGAATAACTTGTAAAGCCTTACAAGCTATTCCTCTCTCAGTTATTTGATTTAGTATTTCCTTGGGGGATGTGGAGGCAAGCAGTAAAAACATGAAGATTCTTCAGCTGATAATTCTCATTTATGTTTCTCCATTCAGGAAAAGGTGAAACAGCAAGGTGTTTATGAATCGTTGCACCGGGACATTTTAGCTGGTTATGCCAAATGGGAATTTGATCCCCTGGACGTAAGCAATCCATTCCCTGACAATGAGGGCTCAGTTCACATTTGGCAAGGCTACGAAGACAAGATGATTCCTTATCAACTTAACCGATATCTTTCAGAGAAGCTTCCATGGATTCGTTATCATGAGGTTCCGGATGGAGGGCATTTAATGATCAATAACAGCAATGTATGTGAAACCATTATCAGGGCACTTTTGCTTGGCTAAACTCCTTGTTATTTGGCCAACCATATGATGGTATCTTCCTCAGTATGAACTCTCTGATATCCATACTGCTATTGTGGTATTGTAAATAAATAAATAAATAAAATGTTGTGTGGAATCATATGTATTGCAAAAAGAAACAACGAAATCTTAAGGGTATGTTAGAGAATGTTTTCAGTTTTCAGAAGATTGTTTTTTGGGATGAGAGCTAAAAAAAATTTCTGTTTTTTGTTGGTTTTGAAATGATGAATATAGTTATTAACTCAGATTTATCCGAGTAGTTAGATTGGTAAATTTGAAGAAACCCACAATCCACTGCCAACGATTGAGAGAGAGATGGTGAGATGAGAAAAAGCGAAATGAGAGAGAGAGAGAGAGAGAGAGAGCAATGAATTACAAAGAGAGAGAAATAAGAGAGAAAATTGAAGGGAAAAGGGGATTATAGGAAGATAAGAAGTTTGTTTTTCTTTTTCTTTTTTCTTTTTTTAATAGAAAACGATGGAATTTTTTTGCTAATTTTTTATTTAAAAATTACAGGAAAAAAAATATGAAGTATGTGCTATAACTCTAAAAGGACCATAATTTTAAAAATCAAAATGATCAAAGAACCAGAATTAGGTCTGATTCTCGATTTTTACTGGGCCAGTTTAGGGTTGGTTTAGTTCGATTTTTAAAATAATGAAAATTACCGTCAAAACTTGAGTTGGAAAGGGCTCGATTGACAAAATGTTTCCCACCCCGCTTGACCCAATTTGTCTTGATCTACCTTGCGGGTTTTTTTCATTGTAAAGAGAAAATGGGACGAAAATGGATTTTGCTTGCTTCATTCTTTCTCTCTTTCTCTTAACAGTACCACAATTGACAATTTTTCTCTCTTTCATCTCTATGACATTAATGTCAACTTCACATCATTATTGATGACAAATCACCCCTATCCAAATCACACCCCACCTTGTTGCTATTTCCTATTTGAAATACCTGCAAGCTAAGAGCATCCACAGTAGTGGAGCTAAATTTTTAGCAATTTAGTTCCACCAAAAGTTACTTTATCTATTTTACCTACACACATGCTGTAGCAATGGATCTATTTTATCTTTCAACACAGTAAAATAATATATTCATCACAATAAAATAATATTTCTACTACAATAAAATAATAATATTTCTACTATAATAAAATAATATATCACCACCACCACCACACAGCACAAACATCCTCCACCACCACCACCACCACCAGCAGCAGTCCACAACAGAGAAAAAAAAAAAAACCCAAATCCTCAATCCAGACCAAACAAAATCACCAACCGAAGACAAACCCAGCACAAATCGAAGACAAACCCATGCGTCGATGCTGCCCACGCTGTCAACATCCTCGCCAACACTTTGGTTTCCGATTACGCTACATCGAAAAGTGACGGTGAGAGAGGAGAGTGGGACGGCGACGGCGTGGGCTGGGCTAGGACGACGACGGCGTGCGCCGGGCTAAGACGGCGTCGGCGTGGAGTGGGTTGGGAGATGAGAGCTTGAGAGAACTGAGAGTGAACGGTGAGATAGAATAAAAGAATGAAAAAAAATAAAGTGAGTTATATTATTTTAATCAGAGTTGGAATAAAAAAGTAATTTTTTTTTTTTAGATGTGTGCTACAGTGCACATCTATAAAGTAATTTTTATTTTTTAGATGTGTGCTACAGTGCACATGCACATCTATAGATAGATGTGCACTGTAGCAAATAAGCTAAAATTTATAGGTTTGCCTCCACTGCTGCAAGTCTTTTTTGGTATATTGGTGGAGCTAAAATAGCATTATAACTTTTTAGCTCCATTGCTGCAAATGCTCTAAAAAGTAGTGTTTTGAGATGGTAAATGCTAAAAATTTTGACTCCCTTGATGGGAATGCTCTTAGTCTTTGTACCCTGCTTCCACCTAGTGTTTGTTAAACCTGAATTTGGCATTACAACATCCATGACTATTAGTTATACCATCAGGAGGGACTCTGCAAAATATTTTTATTTTAACAACATTATTAAAATGTTCCTATACACAATAGAGCTTAATTTATCATTTTAACAAGTTTGTTCACAACTTGATTCATTTACAACTCTAATAACGAGTTTGTTCACAACTTAATTCATTTACCATTCTATCAACTAGATATTGAAAATTTTCAAGTGTTGGTGAAATCCTTGATGTTGGCACTTTCACCATCGCTAGTCACAAGGACTTTCGGGAAATTAGTGGCCCACAAATGTATGCTTTTTAAAAAAAAATTTTGCTACGATGACCTCTATCAGTTTTTCTTGGTTGGTACAGTACTGGTAGAAATCAAATGCAAGGTTAGCTAGTAGTGCTTGTTGTAGCAACTAGTCCACAGCACAGCAAACAATGCTGGTCAATAGGGATGACTTTTAGTTCACCAACTTTTAAAGCAAATAAACCAACCCAAGCAAAAGTAACATTAGCCCCAAATTTATATCAACTTACTAAAATACCCCTGGATTTGCTTACGTGGCACAAATTTGGATCTTCTTGTAGTAAACAATTATGTCTATTTACCAGTATTTTATCTAGTGAGGATAAGTGGATATTGTCATATTGATATATATATATATATATATATATATATAAACTTGTGCTATTGTTTGCTTCATTAACAATTGTATAGCATATGGTACAAGCTTCAATTGTCTGTGCATAAACAACTATCTATGTCCTCTTCAGGTAATTCTTTATGAATCTTCATATTCTTCATTCGTCAGTCTGTGATAATTATATTTGTAAAGGTTTTTGCCATTTAAAGATGTTCCATTATAAAAGATGATTTTATAAATGTCACTTTCTCTTTGGTCCAGAGATGTTTACAGTGGCAGCATCTGTGTTGGTAGTTAGTGCTGTGATATACGTTTATAGGAGTGTAAAGCCTCCACCTCCAAAGATATGTGGAACACCAAATGGTCCACCTGTTTCTTCCCCAAGAATTAAGCTCAATGATGGAAGGCATTTGGCTTATAGAGAGAGGGGTGTTGCTAAAGAACATGCCAAGTACAAAGTCATCCTTGTTCATGGCTTTGACAGCTCCAAGGACATATATTTGCCACTCTCTCAGGTTTGCAAACTCTACTCCAAAACAATCTTTTTGCATATTGAATACTAGTCATAGTTTTTCAGTGCCTGGATATTACAAATTTTGTGACATTTATTTATTATGTGTTAAAGTGGCACCAGCAACATTCTTTGTTACGTTGATTCGTAAGCTTTTTGAAGTAAAATTGATCGTAACATTTCCCTTATAAAGTAGAAAGAAATGAACATAATTGGATTTGGGGGCTGTGTGCAGGATACGATGGATGAACTGGGTGTATATATTCTGTCATTTGACAGAGCTGGATATGGTGAAAGTGATCCAAACCCAAATCGCTCTGTGAAGAGTGAAGCATATGACATTCAAGAACTAGCTGACCAACTGAAGCTAGGACAGAAGTTTTATGTAATTGGAATGTCAATTGGAACTCATCCAATTTGGGCTTGCCTCAAATACATACCACACAGGCATGTCAATTACTCTTTCACTATAATTCTATAATTTTCATGGCCTTTTTGTTATCCCACTTCAAGCAATTTTGTTTACCCATCCCTCTGATTCACAATTTTTAGATAACTTCTGATAGAATCTGTTGTGAAGTTGTGATTAATGCATATTAAAAGTGGTATTAATGGTGCCAAGTACCATATCAATAATTGTCATTGCTCAGTACTAGTCATATAAATCTAAATTTGTAACCAAATGCTTGAACTGTAGGCTTGCTGGTGTGACTCTAGTAGTACCAGTGATCAATTATTGGTGGCCTTCTTTTCCTCCCAAGTTGAAAAATGAAGCATACAAGAAACAACTAAAGAGAGACCAATGCAAACTCCGGATTGCACATTATGCCCCTGCACTATTGTACTGGTGGATGACCCAAAAGTTTTTCCCATATTCTTCTATCTTGCAAAGGCACCCAATAATTCTTAACAAACGTGACCTACAAACCGTACAGAAAATGTCACAAGAACCAATGCCCAATGAGGTACTAGAGCTTCACAACAATTAGTACTATAAACAAAAATGAGTTGGTTTTATTACTTCATGATTTTTTTGTGGTGTTTTATGGTTATGACAAGGTCATGTTTTGCGCTTGCAGCACAAGATAAGACAGCAAGGTGTCTATGAGTCGCTTCATCGAGACATGATGGTGCATTTTGGCAACTGGGAATTCGACCCAATGGAACTTAAAAATCCATTTCCTGACAATGAGGCCTCAGTTCATCTATGGCATGGTCATGAAGATAAACTTGTGCCATATGAATTGCAACGATATGTGGCGAAAAAGCTGCCTTGGATTCGGTATCATGAAGTTTCTGATGGTGGTCATCTAATGATTCATGAGAGTAGTTTGTGTGTGGCAATGTTCAGGGAACTTTTGCTTGGAGAAGAACCCATTATCGCATAGCAATAGTTCTGTCAAAAACGACTTTTAGTGCCATCTGCTTGTATGTTATCGAAGTCCTAAAGTTTTCAATTTTCGGCTACTACATCTATAATTCTACGTTAGTCTCATAGCAAATTCATTTTTTTTTTTTTTTGAGAAATAATTATAACATGCTGCTAACTCTGGAGCTCAAACCCTTTCCCTCCTAGACTCCCAAGCACTTTGTACATGAGGAGATGTCAATTCAGCTACAAGGCCTTTGGTAGTCTCATAGCAAATTCTAAGGGGTGAATAAGTAGTAGGTAGGTAGGTAGGCAGGTAGGTAGGTTTTGGACCATGAATAAGGTAATGTGGTAAGAGCATAGCATCTATCTCTACTTTTTGGAAAAAAAAAGCTCTATATTCACACTCCAATAGCATGTCTAAACCCAAAACTTTTCCAAAATTTTTTTTGAAGTTGCTACGGTAGTTCTCTTAATCCAAAGAACATTGTAACAACTCCAAACCATTATTTTATCTTAAAAAAAATACCCGGTTGAATAAAAAAAAATATTCTTCCTCTTTTCTCCTCTCTTCTTTGTTCATCTATCTCTCTCTCAAACAGTAACACAATTAAAACATAAACACAATCTAAAATCAGAATAGAAACAACAAATCAAAAACAGGGAAAAATACAAATTTAATTAGAACAACAAATCTAAAATCAAAACAAAAACAATAGATCAAGAGCATGAAAGCCTATCTAAGCTCCATTGTAACAAAAAAAAAAAAAGGACGAAGGCCAAGTCGGCTATGTGTGTGTGAAGTGAGCTGAAGAGGAAAGAAAATAGAAGTAGAAATGGAAGTCAAAAGATCATGCTAGAGAGTGTTCTAGAATCAAGTAGAAATAGAAAAAAAAAAAAAAAAAAAAAGAGAGAGCTAGAGAATGAAAGAGAGAGTCCAGAATGACCTAGAAAAAGAAAAAGAATAGTAGATAGAGATAAGAGTGGGATACATGTGTGGTGGAGAAAAAACCGAGAAAGAAAAAAAAACGTATGGATGAAATTAAGAAAGGAAAAATAATATAAAAAATAAGAAATGACAATTAAAAAAGGCTACCTCAATATTTTCACAATAAATCTTAAGTAATAGATTGTTATTAGCTAATATTAATGAGTAAAAAATTAATTTCAGCGGTGGGTTCAAATTAAAACTAGTAACAACTTTCCACATAAATTTTTGATGTGATTCTTGTGAAAGTATTGTAAAAAATATTGTGGATATAACATTTTTCATTGAAAAATATAATTGATGGGAATGAATATAGGAAGAATAAATGATGATAAAAAAAAGAATAAAGAATGAATGAAGAAATAATATTTAAATGAGATAGAGAAAATGATAGAGAATCTATTGAAAAGTGTATTTGAAAAAGTAGGTAAGTAAAAGTTAAATGTCACTGTTCATTCTCCAAACAGTACAAAAATTTGAAAAATCTGTTGGAAATGCTCTAAGAGTGTAAGAGGAACTAGGCTTTCAACAAATAATAATCATGGTATCTTTCTTGATTTTTATAAAGATAGTTGTTTCATGTCAATAGTATAATCAAGTTTTCTTACTTGGAAAACCATGGTTTGAATCCCACTCTTCTCACCTATGATTTAAAAACGATGCTATATTCTTTCAAGAATGACCAGTATTCAATTTTAAAAATTCTACTAGAAAAATAGGGAGGGGGGGATCCAATTTATTTCTTCTCAACTCCACTGATGAAAATTAAAAAGAAAATTAAATCGCAAAATTACACCTTCAAAGTTTGAGGTTTTTTTATTTTTTATTTTGCCCCTTAAAGTTTAAAATTTTTGGTCCGTTCTTTTAACATTACATAGTATTTGGGTTTAAGTCCTTCTATCCATTTTTGTTGATGAGGTGAGGTGGCCATTAAGTGCTAAATAAGCCTAAAACCATTATATATGCGACATTATCTACAAATATAGGTTATTAAATAAAAGAATTATTAATATTTACAATATATATATATATATATATTGTAGGTACTTAAAAAATAAAGGCCCAAGTCCACTTAGATCAATGGTACCTTATCATTTTAATTAAGCCCAAACAATAGAATTTGTAGAGAGAGGGAGATTCAAATCCAAATGCAATTCTAAACTAAGCCCAACCTTAAGGCCAAGGTGCCTAAGTAACAGATTGTTATGAATGAAACAATAATTGTGAATAAAGTCTTCCTCAGGCAAGTCCGAGGGTCAACTATTTGTATTAAGTATGGTTCAAGTTTACATCAAACTACTCTTTTTTCTTTTTCCTGTTCTAAGGGCTTTTTCAAGTTCCTCTCCAATCTTCTAGGGGGTTCCCTTCCTTTTATATCCACTTTCAAGGCATTCCAACCCTCCTCTTGTAAGCCAAAGGGGCCTTTCCTAGGATACTTGTCTCATCAGGACTTTGCTGAAGGTGGTAGAAAGGGTTGCTAGCTGTGGAGTTACTGTTCAAGGGTCATTTCCACATTAATGTCACTGATAAGGTTGGTGTAGGCATTGAATGTGGAGGTGGGAGGTATGTCCTTCATGAAACTTCTTCCCACCATCCTTGTTCCCATTATTGTCCTTTCTCCTCTCCTTGGCCTTCACAAGATACTAAGGGCCTGTTTGGGTAAGGGTTTTTCATCACTCAATTTCCGTCACTCAATTTCCATCACTCATCACTCATCACTCATCACTCATAACTCATCACTCATTTTTTCACTCATTTGGCAACATCACTTTTATTTTCATCACTCAATTTTTTCACACTATTCATGGGTCCCACACCTGTCAGCCAGTACAGTAGTTTTTTTTTTAGCACCCAACTCACCGAAGCTATATATATATAAATAAAAATAAAAAAAACCAAACCGAACAGCCAATCCAGGAAAAGAAAAAAAAAAAAGAAAAAAAAAAAAAAAAAAAAAAAAAAAAAAGAACAATGCCAACCCAAAAAAAAAAAAAAAAAAAAAAAAAAAAAAAACAACGCCAACCCAGGAAAAGGAAAGGAAAAAAAAAAAAAAAAAAAAAAAAGTCAAAAGGTGGTCAAAAGTTGCGGCTGTGGGTCCCTCATGTGTGTTTATTTACGGAAATGCCATTGAGTTATGAGTTATGGAAATTGAAAACAGCCTTTTGTTGTTTTCAGTTTCCATAACTCATAACTCAAAAATCAGAGAATTGAGTGATGGAAACAGAGTTATCGTTTGGCCAAACAACCTTTTTACTATGGGTCCCACCATTTTTGAGTTATGAGTTATGGAAACAGAGAATTGAGTTATCAAAAAACTCAATCCAAACGGCCCCTAATTGTCCCTACTTCCATCCTTAGGTGGGCGAAATCCTCAGAGCTTATTTACCCCTTTGGGCTTGGACTATGCAAGCTATTCTGTGATCTGATCCTCCTCAGTTCTCGGACCCCCCACAAAAACAATTACCAATATTCTGTTGCTAAGAAAAATAGTTGAAAGGGAGAAGGAAAAAAGAAATGAAAGGAATTTTTAGTTATGGTGTTGGTTGCAGGGAAAAAACACTGGGAACAAAATTAAAAGAAACGAAATGTTTTCAAATGTTGAAAGAAATTGCTTCCTTAAAAAAAAATACATGTTTTCATGAAACACTTTTACCATGTAAGAAAAAATGTTTTCTAATATGTGTTTTTCCAAAATAATAAAATTAACATTGTAACTTTTCCTTCCAAGCTTTTCTTAGAATAGGTGTAGTTAGTGGATTTGCATTCAAAGCTCTTTCTATTAAGTCTTTGAACACCCTATAAGCTTACATTTTTTCCTAACATTCTTGGCACTAACAAATTTCTTTTTGTCATCTTTTTGCGTGAACAAAAAAATGAGAAAATGGTGGATGACAACAATGTGCTATACTTCCAACCTTCTCTTTTCATTACATTGTATTTGTTTTTTGTATAGTTGTTAGTATTCACATGCTAGCTATATAATAAATAGATATTCACATGTTATTGTATAGTATACTTGTATGCTTTTTCACATGTTACTTATGTATACATCTCACATGCCTTGATTGAATATATTTTGTTGGAGTTATTATTCACATAATAGTTATATGTAAATATTTACTCACATGTTTATATGTATATTGGTTGCAAAAAATATTTTCAAGAAAATCAAGATGGCAAGAATTTCATTTCTTCATAAAAATTTAACGTTTGGAATAAATTAAAATGAGGTATTATCTTCAGATAGGTGCTCCGGGGTGTCTAACACCTTCCCCACACGTAACCAAACTTCCGAGTCCAAAATCTTTGGTTCAAAGACTTTTGGTTTACCTTAATTAATGAACCTTTAAAATTTGGTTTAGTTAATTAGGTAAGTTAAAATAAATTAGACAACTAGGTGACCAATCACACTTAATACAAAACCAATGATTGGTGGCGATTCCTAAAATAAAAATAAGAAAAAGGGACTCACACACCCCACTCTAGATACACAATGACACAAGAGTCACATCGCCAAGGATCTAATGTGCGATGATCTTCCCCCCCCCCCCCCCCCCCCCCCGGCCACTCGAGAACCCAGGGTGGGAAAAATCGAGCGTCCACAATAAGCTATTATAAAGTTTATCTTTTATACCTTGGGTTTTATTTTAATTTTGGTTAAAATAACATTGTAAATTTGTGATGAGTTTTGATTATTATAATAATCTTCTTATTCTTTAAGAGATGAGAAATTTGAATAATAAATTTGAAATTTATGACATTAGTTGTATATTAGGCAAATATAACACACTACAACATAAGTTAGAAAAGTATGGTTCCCATAAATAAAAAAATATTAATCAAACACACACAAAATAATAGAATGATATATTTGTAAATATAAAAATAAATACTTGCTCATCATAATTACCAAACAACATTAAATATATTGTAAGTATTCTGTCAAAAAAAAAATGAAGAAGAAGAAAGTAACCAAATATAACCTTTGCATCAAAGGCATTATTATAATAAATCTCTTTTAAAAATCATAACATAACCCAAGCAAAATAACATCAACACACTTAGAGTCTCCATGGTTGAATGACAAACAACTCCAATATAAACTAATCTTACGATCAATCGCACATCAAGAACACAAATAATCCGAAAATAACATTTGATTGCAATAGCTTTGTCTATTTATTTTCAAAAACATAAGAGGTGTAAGAGCATTCTCATCAAACATGTCAAAAAATATAGAATTTAGCATCTCAAAACCCAATTTTATAACATATAACGCTAAATTAATTAACTTTTTTTTTAGATAATTAATTAATTAACATTTTCTAAAGTAATGTCTTTTGGTTAGAGTCACAAGATTTTATATGAGAGTAATTATATATTTATTAAGATTCTTACAAAAGCCAATTATACTCATAAAAGATTAATTAATAATTTTTTAGAAAATAATAAAATTTACATGAGACCTACTTGAAACTAAAAAATGATCAAAATTTACAAAGAAACCAATCTATTTAAAGTTAAAAACCATGCCATTTTGAGTTTATGTGGCACTTAACGGCTCAACAACAGAGATTAATGGAAGAAAGCAAACCCAAATGTTCTGTAACGTTAGTGGGGTTGATCAAAATTTTGAAACTTTGGAGAGTAAAACTAAGGGCCCGTTTGGTTATAGTTTTCAAAAACTGTTGTTTAAAAAGATGTGAAAATTGTGGTTTAAAAAGTGTTGTTGAAAAACATATTTTTAGTGTGAATAAAACAAAAAAATGTGTTTGGTATCATGATTTAAATAGCATTTTTCAGTGTTCAAAAAATATAAAATATGTGTTTGGTATGTGTGTTTTGAATGATAAAAAAAGCTGACCAAAGTACAAAATAAATATATTTTAAATTAGGAGAGAGAACATGGTGGGCAGGAGACAGCCAAAACATTTATAAAAAAAACTGACAAAGTATGAAAATGCTGACTGGCACTAGTGTTTGTTGTTTGAGATAATTACAGAATTGCCACTAAGCACTAGTGTTTATTGTTTAAAATCTATCCGCAGCTGATTTCAAAAAATGGGTTTTATAACATTAGTTTTTGAACAATGTTTTTCAAACAATAAGGACAAAACTGGTACACCAAACATATTTTTTTTGTTTTTGAACACTAGTGTTCAGTGTTTAAACATTGAACACTGTGTTTTCAAATGACAAACCAAACGGGCTCTAAATTATCCCAAATTTTAAGCATAAACTCCTAAAATCTACATCACTAAACTACCAACAACATTTCAAGTTTTTCCACAAAAAATTATACCAATGCGGCAATGCCTATACCACCCAAAATTCGAAGCATCAGTAGCTTTTACCCCCAAAAGTAAACTAACATTATGTTTGTTTCGATATAAAATATTTTACGGAAAATATTTTTCCGTTTTCAAGTTTTTTTTTGCTTATAAAAATTTAGTTAACTTGGAAAATATTTTCAGTTTGACTGAAAATTTGTGTGTTAAAACTTGGAAAACATTTTCCATCTCTCTATAACGCACTGGCCAACCCACTCCCCCACCTTCTTCCCTCTTCCTCGCACAAAGCCCCTCATTTACATTGGAACAAACGGAAAGTATAAGAATTTGGACTCAAGCCAAGCCCAAGCCCGAATCCAATACCATCCCAATCTTACTGCCCAATAACTTGAACCCATAACCAGTCTCAAACCCAACAACCAAACAACCCAATAACACAAGCCCAATACCAAGCTCAAGCTTCATGAAAGTGCCACCAACCCAAAAACCCAAACACAAACAATTCATATCCTTCCCTTCCTACTTGAACCGTCGAGGTTGGGATAGGCGGCAATGCCACTTCAACAAAGAACATTCCTTTGAGAAGAAGAAGAAGAAAGAACATTTCTTTGAAGGTAAATCAAACACATGTTGCAACTTTTTTGTTTAAAGATGAATATAGTTATGGTTGTGCTAAGGTACTTATGCTTTTTCTTTTTTTTTGTTGTTGGAACTGAAGTTTTACTGCACTGTTTTTTTTTTTTTTTTACTTACTCATTTCATGAATGATGCATTTTATGTTTTCTTATTAAAAATGCAAGCTTTGGGAAGTGGTGGGTTAAAATGTTTGATGTATGTGAGCCTGTTGTGACTTGTGTCTTTTGAGGTTTTTGTGAATGTCTACGGTTTGGGGGTTTATGTTGAGTTTCCTTAGCTTTTGATTTTTGGTTTAGGGGTTATGGGTACCCAAGTTTTCATCTTTTTCATTTAAGTGATACTAAGATTCTCAGTCTGGTAAGTCGGTTTCTTGTGCTTCTGAATTGAATCTCATCCTTAGTGTCATAGTGATAGAGTTGTATGTGTTTGTTACGGGTTTGTATGTGTTGTGGTTTGTGGGTAATAAACCTGGATGAAAACCCTATTTAGCTTTACCTTTTCATTCTTAAATTGTTGTACAAGGTTTCATACACAAGTAATTTAATCTATGTGCTTTCCTCATTTCCCAGATTGAGAGGAGGATCAGATATAATGACTGAGAGAGATCAACAGTAACGAGGGCTGCCGGTGTTGATTTAGGGTTGTTTTCTCTTTGTCTCTCTACACTCTGTTTTGTCTTCTTGCCATGTTACTATCTAGAAACCATAAAAGGGTGTCTGAGTTCTCTGAAATGATTGCCAAACTTAATCACTCTGTACTTTTCTCACATGTTGGCTATGACAAACCCATAATTAGGCAAAACCCATCTTTCATTTTGTTTAAAGTTAGAAGCTTTTCCACGTCTACGCTTACCAATGATGCTAAAGTTTCTGTTACTGAGTTAGCAAAATCACCCAATTTCACTCCCCGATTCTCTCGGATAGCTAAGAATGAAGCTCAAAACGTGCTCTTTGATTATTTGCACTGTACTAGGAGCTTCAGCTTCACAGATGCTGAGCACATTAGCAAGAACTCCCCTCGTTTTCTTCAGACTTTGATATCCAAGATTGATACTGACAAACATGTTGCTCACTCTTTAACTAAATTCCTGCGCTACAATCCCATTAATGAGTTTGAACCCTTTTTTGAGAGTTTGGGTCTCCGTCCATCTGAGCTCTCAGTGCTTCTCCCACGACACTTGATGTTTTTGAGTGATGATCATGTTATGCTTGACAACTTTCATGTTTTATGTGAATATGGAATCCCGCGTAGTAAGATAGGTAAAATGTACAAGGAAGCTAAAGAGATATTTGGATATGATTATGGGATATTGGCTTTAAAACTTCAAGCTTATGAAAATTTGGGTTTGAGTAAATCAACAGTTATTAAGCTCATTAGTTGTTGCCCCTCACTTTTGATTGGTGGTGTTAACTGTGAATTTGTCAAGGTTCTTGAAAGATTGAAGGAATTGAGGTTTGAAAATGATTGGATTGGAGGATGTTTATCTGGTAAAAGCACCTACAATTGGAACAGAATGCTTGATACTGTGGATTTTCTAGATAAAGTGGGCTATACTCAGGAGCAGATGCACCATTTGTTTAACACAAATCCTGCAATACTGTTTGAAGGTTCTGGGAAGAAGGTGTATATCTTGTTTGGTCGATTACTCAAATTAGATCTCAAGTTGAATGAGATCTATTCTCTGTTTATACAAAATCCCAACATTTTGTCAGTTAAGTGTATAAAAAATCTTTTGCGAGCAATGGATTTTCTACTTGAGATTGAAATGGAGACAGAGTACATTGCAAGCATTATATCTAACCACATACAACTTCTGGGTTCACGTACTTTGAAAGGACCTAGATCTGTCTGCAAAGAATTGAAAGTTGGAAGAGATGGTCTATGTCAAATTATAAAGGAAGATCCACTGAAGCTGTTTAATTTGGTGTCTAAATCAAAAATAAAGAGCAATGAGCAGGAATCTTCCCAAGTTCCTAGTAAACACCAGGAGAAAACTACATTCTTGTCGAGATTGGGGTACATGGAAAATTCGGATGAGATGACAAAAGCTTTGAAGCAATTTCGAGGCAGAGGGGATCAATTACAGGAGAGGTTTGATTGCCTGGTACAAGCTGGTTTGGACTACAACATTGTGACAAATATTGTTAAACAAGCTCCTACGGTTCTTAACCAGTCCAAAGATGTTATTGAAAGGAAGATTGATTACTTAAGAAACTATTTGGGTTACCCATTGGAATCTGTGGTGTCATTCCCCGCATATCTAGGTTATGATATGGAAAGAATCAGTCAAAGATTTTCAATGTATGTTTGGCTGAGGGAGAGAGGTGCAGCAAAGCCAACCTTGTCTTTGAGTACTATCCTTGCATGCTCAGATACACGCTTTGTAAAATATTTTGTTGATGTTCATCCCGAAGGTCCAGCCATGTGGGAAAAGATAAAGAATCATTCACCTTCCAGCTAAGAAGTAATTTCATCCTTCTCATTTTAACTATTTATTATTTTGTAGAAAAGGCAACACATTTTATTTGATAATATATGCTTTATGAATGGCCTTTCCGTTTGTTGTGCTTGCATCGCTGTACAATTTTGTCCATTTTTTTCATCTTTTCTTTCTTTATTTTCTTGATGAAATTTTGTTTGGCATTGTTGTTTAAAACGTAATGGTAGATTATCTGACAATGGCTGAATGTGAATTTTGACTTAGGGTTGAATCACCCATATAAATATCAGATATGAGTGGTTTGGAAATATGGATTGTATTTAACTATCGAGTTAGATGATCTTGTATTTTGTATTTAATCTTTTATCTACTTACCAAAAAAGTATTTGATCTTTTGTCTTGACCTCTATCTACAATTTTAGAACTTTGTACATTTTGGATTCCATATAAGATTATATTTATTAATGTTGGCATAATCGTATGCTAACCTTTTTTCTGCATCATACGAGTTTGTGACTAGTCAATTATGGTTCCTATGCATGCAAATGGGCTCTCATAGAGACGCTCATATATGTTAGGTTCATAAATTCAGAAAGATACACATATATAGCTGCATCACATGTCTGAATCAGTATTCTTTTCTGACTGAAAGTTCAAAAACGTGTACAAAACACCTTTGAACGTTTAGACCCCCAAATTACAACTTAACCAATTCAAGCAATATGTCAAACAACTAGTGTGCGGAAACTTAACATATGCTATAATATGAAATTGGTTAAAAACTATCTAAGCCATAACAAAATAAAACCACAGCAGATAATAAAAAGGCAAAGATAGAGAGGAAGGAAGATGCAAACACAAAGACAACACGCGATGTGTTATCGAAGAGGAAACCGAAGCCCTCGGCGTAAAACCTCTCCGCCGCCCTCCAAGCGGTAAACAATCCACTAGAAAATACAGTTGGGATACAAGGACAGCAATAGACCCTCCAAGCCTAATCTACCCAGTGCACCTAAGCCTTCCAAGCTTCTTGCTCCAACGAGGTTGCGCCGAACCTTTTTCTTTTCTAGCTTCCCGGATTCCGCTACTAGACCGTAGCATCAACCAATGAAGATTGGTTCCTTCCTAACTGCTTCCCAGAAATCCAAACAACTGTCTCACAGTGATGATGATGGTGAGAACCAGGTTTGGTATAATGCCTCTCAAGGATTTGACAATGAAGAGGAAGAGAGTTGAGGAATTTGAAGAGACTCTAAGGTAGAGATTGTGAGTGAAACAATCTGGTTTTTCTTTAGGGTTTCTCTCTCAAAATTCTCTCTGGAAGCTCTCTTTCAATCGTGGGTAAAAGGGGTATTTATACTGGAGTGGGAGAGGAATGTGAAACGTCAGGTTTTACAAAAACAGGGGTGGCTCGCGGCTTGACCTCGCGGCTTGACTAAGTCGCGAGGTCCAGTCGCAAGTTAACCGTATGGCCAGTTGTCCTGTTTTGTCCTGTAGTGCTCCAGCTAGCATGACTGTTCATCTTCCAGCATGCTTGGCACGTGTGCTGCTTCTGGCGGCTTGCAGCCGCGAGTCACCCGCGGGTCCCAGCCGCGAGTCTCTGTTTTCTTGCACACTCTTGAGCAAACTTCACTCTATCTCACTCACTACCCTTACAACAAACCCACCTAAATACAGGGTTACTAAATACTGAATTACAAGCAAATTTGGCACGAAATAAAGCCAATTAGATGGTTGAATAAATTCAACCTTACACTGACAACTTGTGTTTCTATCATGATTGTGTCTGTGATCATAAGTCTTAAGTAAATATCCATGTTTAAGATGTGCAAGCTAGATCAACAAGTGCACATCAAGACATAAAAGTAACAAAATTCATAAAAAATAAACCTTGATGAATGATAATCCAACAAAGAATAGCCTTTGAACTGTGTAATCCTGAGCTCCATAATACACATCAATTTACATGAAATACTGTTAACTTCAGAGATATTTGATATCACTTGGTGAGGGGGTTAATTTCCATTCCCATCAAATACATTGATAATGGAAACTTCTTCTGGAAAACTTATGTTAGTGCACTATCAATGTATCATCATTTTGTCAGTTTTAATTTTTTTAGCTACTTGATATAAAAATAAATAAATAAATAAAAAATTGTTTTAGCTACTTTGTTATTCTTCTAATTTTTACTATTGCTTCTTTACATTTTTTAAGGTCCATTGGAAGCAATTGTTTCATGTAGAGAATTTCATGCATAATTCCTGGAGAACAGAACTTTGAGAGTAAAATGTGAGACCATAGTTATATTATGTCAGCAGGTGTTGATGTGAAGGTCATACTTCAATTGGTGTTTATTGTCAGAATTTTCTAGAATAAACATACGTTTCTTTGCCCTTTTCAGGAGTAAGTAATGTTAATTACTTAATTTTGTCTCAAGGACTGGAATGAAGAACTACTTTTTAGGCCTGTAAAGAAAAACAAAGAAAGATAATTTTGTTAAAGTAGCAAAAACGACTAGAAAAGGGCAGTTGAGTTTTCAGAATATCTTTGTATTTCTAAACTAAGAGAATTCTAATTATGAAGAAAATTGTTGACATGCTTGTAGGGAAAGACAATTTCATAAATAACTTTACAAGATGCGTACACAAGTGATGGAAGAGTCAAAGTGTATGCGATACATGAACTCATTTTCCATGCAGTTGATGTTCTGTAAAATTTATTTTCTTGTTTAATATTGTTCATTTACTTTCTTGTTATTTCACTCATCATATATTTTGAATTGGCTCCCCAAAAAGAGAAAAAGAAAAGCATGTGATAACCACAGTTGACTTTGCCATGTGCAGTCATGTGTTGTGTGATCCCCATTCTGTGTTGGCTTGGTGGTTAGTTGGTCAGTTATTTGAAACCAAGAGCAAAGACTCAAGGATTGATCCCCTCTCTGTGTTGACCTTCAAGCTCTTCAATTTGTTTTCTTGATTTCGAGATTGATGTTTATTCACTCTATTCTCATATCTGGTATTTTATATTAAATTTGATATTTGAGTTCAAATATATATATATATATATTTTTTTTTTTGGTTATCAGATTTTGCTCAGAACTTTTCATTTTCCTTTTGTTTTGGCTGATCTTAGAGGTCTTGTTGTTTTGGTTTGATGATGGTGGGATAGATTTGGTTTTTGGGTGTTTTGTTTTTCTGGGTTTTGTTCTGCTTTGTTTATGTTGTTTTTGTTTCTCAACTTCTAAAATCTTAGTCAAGTATTTGTTAAACACAAGTGAAAAGTTTTGTTTAAAGACAAGAACAATTTTCTAATTCTTAAATCTATCTCACTGCATTCCTCTTTTTGTGTGGATCCCATTGAATTTCTTAAAAGTTAACTAGCATTGAAATTCATGATTTCTTTGAAAGACACTTTTGTTATGTGTAAAACCTTTACACGTATGAGATCTCAGAGATGGTGGAAAACAAAGCACATTAGAACACTCTGGTTTTAACAAAGCCTTGTGTGAGAAATGGGGCAACCGAATGCCAGTTCTTAATAAGAAACTTGTTTCACAGTTTAGAGTAGCAAGAAATTCAATGTGTATGGGGCTAGATGAATTGTCGGTGGCAGCTTTCTAGAGCTATATTAGGGTGCTGCTCTAAGAGTCAATGTAAGAGTCTTTATGTTTCCTAGAGATTTAGATTAGATCTCAAAGGGTGATGTAACTAGTTTGTTGCTTGAACAATTCTTGTGTTGCTGCTGTTGCACCCTCTATTGTTGTGTGTACTGATTTGTTTCAATCAATAAGATTTCTCAAATAAATGCATTCAAAAAGTCAAACTGCTGATTTCTTAAGCAAAATTTGGTTTTTGAAAATTTGAACATTCAACTATGCATTAGGATGGTGAAGTGACAAAATGGTTCAAGACCATAGGAAACCAAATTGCTATACCTGGTGCAAGCTAATAAGAATTCTAGACCTCGTGGATTGGCAAGCACATGTGTAATATGTAGGGTCTGTTTGAGATTTACTTATTTTGCTGAAATTGAAAACTTTTTGCTAAAAGTACTGTAGATAAAGGTAAAAGTTAGTTGAAATAGTACAGTAAGACTTGTGAATAATATCAAAAAGTGCAGTAGGACTCATGAATAGTAGCAAAAATAAACTGAATAGTAAAATAAATTGGTTTTTTAATCTAGAGCCAAACAGACACGTAGCATAGAAAAAATTGGCTAACAATAGCTACTGTCTGTTTTGTACAATCAAGACCAAAATCATAAATTGGATGTATTTGGTCATGCAAACTATTTTGGGTTGAGGATTATTATGTGTATTTTATTCTATTGTGGATCTCTCATCATAAGAGATTAGAATGTTGTGACACTCGGAAAATGAGAAGTCAAAGATGTATGCTGAAAATGCTGCTAGACCAAATAGAAATGCATATGTATAATGATCAAAATCATGAATTTAGTTTGTACCGGTTGAACTAACTAGCTCCTTAAAATGAAATTGACTTATCTAGCAAATGTATGCTGGAGTGCTTAAGCAGACTCTGAATTTCAATTAACCTCATCATTGGCAGACGAGAGAGAGAGAGAGAGAGACAGAGAGGAATGCACTGAAAATGAAAAGAGAAAACACCTTTTCAGAAAAATTGTTCTCCACAATGATTTTGAGAACAGAGTTTTCTAAAAGCTGTTTTGGAAAAAATTTCCCAAACAACACAACTAGTTTGGACCCACCAAGTCCAACCACCAATTTGTTTTTTAAATGCAGAAAATTGTTTGTTTTTCTTTATAAATAAAAATACTAGTAATTAAGCTCTATACTCTAGAGTTATAACTCTATTCACTAACATTATATAGTTAATTTGACCTCCTACTATTTCCAAATTAAAAGTTGCGATTTAAATCTTTGATATGCCATTATATTTATCAAATTATATATATATATATATATATTTCTTAGAGCAATGCAAAATAAGCACTAAAAAAAAAGGTCAGTAAAAATCAATATTTATGGGATTCACACGTAAAAGAGACGATATATATATTAAATAATAATGAAAGAAAATAATATTTTTCATAACAATTAGCAAAATTTACTATGATTGAAATAATATTACTTTTATAATTTCCTTATTAACATTATATTCACAGAAGGTGAATGTCAAACAAGAAGCTGGGAATTAAAAGAAAAAAAAAAAAAAGTAAAAGAAGTAATGTCGTAAACCTCAAGAAAGTTTTTAAAAATAAAAAATAATAAAAAATTGTGGAGGCATGTAGCCAAGGACCCGGGAAGAGAAAGAAAAAGTGGAATATAACTTTGTAGATTCCATTACGTTCTCCAAAGATACCTTGTCCCACAGCCACACACGATTAGAACTCTAGATCCACTTATATTACTGTTTTACTTATTTTTCTCTGCCTCTCAATTTTTCTATTAAGATTAACCTTTTATCCTTACTGGTGTTTACGGTTTACGTAAATAACAATAATAGTTATGATAATAATAGCACTATAAGTCTGTTTGGGATCTGCTTATTTTGTTGTAACTGAAATTTTTTATTGAAAGTATTGTATATAAAAATAAAAATTAACTGAAATAGTACAGTGAGACCCATGAATAATACCAAGAAGTGCAATGAACCCATGAATAATAGTAAAAATAAACTATATAGTAAAATAAGTTAACATTTTAATTTTTACCAAACACATACTACATATTATTATTATTATTATTATTATTAAAAGAAAGAAAACTATTGAATTATAATAAAAATATTTACTTAAATAGCAAACAATCAAGAAATTAAGGGTTTGTTTGGATATTACTTATTTTACTAAAACTTAAAATTTATTGCTGAAAGTACTATAAATAAAAATAAAAATTAGTTGAAATAGTACAATAAAATTCATGAATAATATAAAAAATACAATAAAATTCATAAATAATAATAAAAATAAACTAAATAATAAAATAATTTTAATTCTTTATTTCTATCCAAACGGAGGCTAAATAGTTATTAAGCCTCGTTATCTCCCCCGCCATACCGACGTGCTTTCCAGAAAAATCCATGTGATAGGTACATTTTGTGAGGCTTACTTCAAGGAAATTTTAATGAAAGAATTGATTTTCACAAAAGAAGTCAATAAAATAATATCTGAAAAAAAATCTAAGGGACACGTTAAATATAACTTAGCTAGCTTATTTTTTAAGTTAATTCATGTACAATTTCTCAAAATCCTTGTACAATTTCTCAAAATCCTTTTTTTCTTCAAATACACTTATATCTTTACTAAATAAAATAAACTAATGAAAATAAATTATTCAACTTTTTTTTTTTAAATAGTTTCAACTTATGGCATTCGTTCTTGATAATAAATCTTTATTATTAGACTAAGATATCAATTAATTTTTAGTGTTAACAAAAATTGAACTTCAGATTTCTTATTTAACCATCAAGAGATTTTACCAAATCCAAATGTTGCATTAAGAGAGTTTTTTTTTTTTTTTTTTTTTTTTTTTACAATATAGAATTTATACTCTAACCTAATCTAAATGTATATATGTGAAACTCCCTCATGGAGGCTTGAACTCCATCTCTTGTCTCATTTTACCCCATAAGCACTTATAATTGTAAAGTGACTATCATACCAAAGATGTACAGTGGTTGAATTAAGAGAGTTGAATCAAGAATGTGTGGATCCAAATATTAATTGTAACTAGATTCTAGCCTGGAGGACTGGTTGTTCAAGGGAATATTTTGACAAAAAAAAAGATTCGTATTAAGCAAGAATATTATTAAATGGAAGAATATAAATTATAAGATGTCTAATCGTGTGTGGGCAAAGCAGTATAATCCAGCAAGGAACTATAAAGAATATTCTCATAATTTGGTATAAACCTCGGAGCCCATGAGAGTAATAAGTATGGTGTCACAAATTTTTTCACAACTTTACCATAAATTTTTTATATGACAATTTGTGAGTGGTGGAAATAAAATAGTCGATCCATTTGAATCTATGATTTTACCACTCACAAATCGTTACGAAATAAAATTGTAGTAAAATTGTGAAAAAATTTGTAATACTAAACTTACTCTGCCCATGAAGTCACAACGACGGTCACAGTGATATTTACTTTTAGTATCTATTCTGGAAGTGTTTAAGCTTTACCAAATACTTGGATTTAGATTTACAAAATGAAAGTACTAACTTGTCACGCTAACTTATCTAAACAAAAACTTGTCACGCTATCTAATGTAAGTTGAGTTTGGATTGCACTGAAAAACTGAAAGAGAGAGTGTTTGGCTTTTTCTTGTGGGTCCTATGCACTGTTTACAGGACCCGCAAATGCGGAAAAACGCAAATGTTAAGTTAAAACTAGGTCCCACAGTACTATTCATACATTTAAAAATTATTTTGCTACAGTATTTTTAATTTTCAGCAATAAGCGGTATCCAAACATATCCTTAATATACTTTAAAAGGAACGTTTTCTTCCCCATACTTAAATTTCAAACAATGATCTTTACTCAATATAGATTACTTATTGCAATAACCCTTTTTTTTAGTTTCCTTCTAGAATCCAATTATATCTTTAGATTCGATAAAAAAAAAAAAAAAGTTAAATCATTAGAATTAAAGTTAAGATAAAAAAAAAAATGTAGTATTTATAGAGTGACCATTATAAAAAGAGTGTCAAGTTGTAAAAAGTTAAATCTTTATAATTACTTTAAACAATATGTTTTAAACGCGGAGCATCGTATGTTATTAAAGACACTCAGACTTGAAACATCGCATTGCCTTGGTTCCATTAAATTTACCATTAACCATGAGAGCATATTGAATTGGAACCTTTATTACCGTCCAAAGGATTTGGTAAGTTTTAATCAACTGTAGCATGATTCACATTCAAGGGTCAAAATTCTGTTTGTTTAGTGTTTAGCACTGATGCATGTTGGATGTGTAAGTGTAGGACCGTATGTTTTCAAAGACAGAATCTGCCAGACTCTCATATCAGCCAGCTATGTAAAGGGAAAAAGTATAATGCTAAACATACACAATTATGTCACATATTATGATGGAAACAATTAAAGTTATTTAAACCCCCAATTCTTGACTCTTTAAAACACAAAATAATAATAAATTTCAGTTAGCTAATTAGTAAAAAAAATTTTGTTAAAAATTAGTAGCAGAGTCATAATTTTTTTTTTTTGGGAAGGGGTTTGTGATTAACCTGAATCTTATAGACATGTAATGTAATGTGTGTGTATATTCTCAAATCACCTATCTTGTACTTCATAATTTTTAAGTTACATTTATATGATATGAAACACATTGTGAGAGGATGATCACCTTAATTTGTTTAAGTATTATTTATGAGAATGCTTACACTAAAAATAATTTAGATAGTTAAAAAAAAAAAAATTGAGAGGCCAAGTTATATTTTTTTCAAGGAGCTACTTGTAAATATTTATACATCATATGAGAAATTACATAATTTTCAAAAAAAATGGGAGGCCATGGCTTGTTTAATCCTCCTCCTCCAATCATCACGAAGCAAACATCATAAAAGAGAATTATCCCACCATCATTAGAGCAAACGCCATAAATTAAAACTCTTCTCTAACTGTCAAAAGAGAAAAACAGAAAATAAGGGAATTCTTGTTTTTACCTTACAACCCAGAAAGGCACGGGTGAGAGAGAGAGATAGAGAGATGCGAGACAGAGAGCCAGCCAGGGTGGCCAACATGCCAATGCCTAAAGTTTGTTAAAAGGAAGGTTGAAAATATAGCCAATGGCAGTGAGTCCCTCGAAATCAAAAACTCCCATCTAAAGGTAAAATTTCGTTTCCTCCTTCAGGTAGAAAACTGTGCAAATATGGTATGCTATATATATATTTTTGCTTAGCTGGTTTAACATTATTTTTGCTGCGGTGCCAAGTTTTTTAGGAGGGGACACAAAACAAAATCAAGAGCTACAGAAAGGCCTAAAAAAATGCCCATTCATCAAACCCTTCACAGGGGATCCAGATCCTCTCCATTTCAAAGGGAAATGGAGAGGGTCCAGTTCATGGTGGGGATTTGTTTGAAAATTATCAAGGGCCAAAAACGTGCCACATCATTTAAAATGTAAACACCACACTTAACCCCAGTTAAACATTTAAACTACTTTAACTCAGGTTAAACACCTAAACTAGAGGCACTCAACCGGACAAACCACTGAAAATATTTCAGACTCTCTTTCAAACTCTCTCTCACCAAACACATATGAAAATTTCAAACTCTCTTCTCCAAGGATTTTCTCTTTGCATCCCACGGTCCTCAGTGTCGCCGGTGCCACCAACCATCGTGCCAAGCCACCGTTGTTGCGTGGGCTATGTCTCACACCAACCAAGCATCAGCAGAAAGTGCCGCCCACTTGCAGGCATAGGCACTACCCAGCATCACCGGACTGCTCCGCTAGAACAGTCACTGCCTAGTAAGTTTCTCTCTCTAATTTTTTTATTGATAAGCTCTGTTTGATTGATTTATTGGTGTTAAATATGGTTTTTTTTTTTTTTTTTTTGATAGAACGGTTTCTTTGCATTTGTGTGTGTTTTAATTTTTATTTTTTTTAGCTTTTGGTTTTGAGCTTGGTGGGGTGTTTCAGATTTGGGGGATTTATGGATTGTTTTGATCTAAATTTGTTCTAAAAGCAATGGGATTTATGGGTTATATTTTTTATTCCATGCCCAAGTTTCTTGAGACTAGGATAAAAAATAGTTATGGATTGTTTTGATCTGAATTTGTTCTAAAAGCAATGGGATTTATGAGTTATATTTTTGATACCACGCCCAAGTTTCTTGAGACTAGGATAAAAAACACAAAAAGGAAAAGCATAAGCAAAGCTAATTTTTTTTAGAATAAACGGCAGAAGCAAAGCTAGTTTAAGATAAAGGATGAGTGAAGAATTAATTATTGGAAAATACTCCATATGCAAATGCTTTGCATAAGTTAAGAAAAAAGACATGAAAATGACAACATAAAAGAAAGGCATGGTTCCAGGAGAAACACCAAGTGCAGAATTATCTCTGTGTGTTTTATGCTGTGGTTATTAGAATGCTTGGTTCCATTTTTTTGGTTTGTGGGTATTTTTTTTTATCTCACTGTTATGTAAATGTATGTGCTTTTCCATGGATTTTGATTTTATTTTTAATTGTTCACTCTATTATGAAAGGTTTAGGAAATGTATTGTGAGTGTCTCTCTGTTTTCCCTGTCATGCCACTGATTGCAGAATTGGGTCTGTGTAAATTGTCCTTTGTAGGAATGGAATGGGCAAGTTGTTTAACATGAGGCAAGTCGAAGTGATCAAGCTAAGATTGAAAGTTGTGGACTTTGGATGGAATGTATAGTCAAGAAGCAAGAGGTGGAATGTGTAGTCAAGCAATAGGCACAACAATTGTAGAAATTTCATGTTATTATAATCATGTAATTAAAGTGTATATTTCAATGGAATTCTTGTTATGTGACCAAAGTGTACATTTTAATAAAATTTGTTCATTTTTTATTATATTCCTTTCTTGTCTACTCTATTGGATCAAATTTCATTCGACATCAAAATTGATCAATTTGAAGCAATTGCTCTATTTTTTATGATACTTTGACCTTGTAGTCATGTATGTGGTACAAATTCCATTGGTTTATGGTTTCTATAAAACAACACATAAATGGGAAAATTTGTCATGCACAGGTACATACATAGTTGCAATGCTTCAAGGGAAAATAACTTGTCACATTTATGAACAATGATTGACTAAAAACTGCTCAAACATGTACATATAATAAACCAACATATATGAGTACCTTCATAAGCCAACTATGAAAACCATCCAAATGCTACTACAAATTATGCACACACTTGTCAAAGTTGTCCTACAAGCTAAGAATATATCAAATCTAAATCTTTACTAAAACTGAAAAATTAGCCTTGCTAGCTTCAAAATTCATTGTCTTCAATCGGTCATGGAATACTTCAAAACCTTTTCTTGATAACAAGTGTGTAAAATTTGGTACATGAAGCTTTGCATATATCTTGCACTTGACTTCTTTTTTTTTTTTTTTTTGCTAAACTTCAATGTCATTCATACGAAAAAGAAGATACTACAACATAGGAGTCTACCACACAAGCAAAGAGGATAACCTCAGGTAGATTCTCCTCGTTAAAACACAAAGGTAATGCAGAATTCAAAGCTAGCTTTGCAGCATTATGTGCTGCAAAATTACAAGACCTACAGACCCAAACAAAAGAGTAACTAAGAAAAACTGATACAGAGTTTAGGATATTAACAATATCATTGCTGATGGCCCAGTTAGGCACAAAAGGATTGTCAGACAGTGAATCCATACACATCTTGGAATCGCTCTCTATGATTACTTGTTTCCACACTTCATTAGAGGCTAGGTTGACTGCCTTGCACTTGCTTCTGCTTGGATGGGGGTGCAGCTATGGTGAGGTTTAGCCCAAACTTTGATCACCTCGCCGAGGGAGTTCCTTGCTACTACTGCTAGTGCAGTTCTTGATGGTCCAGTTGCAGCATCCACATTTAGCTTGATGAACCTAGTCAAGGGTGGCTTCCAAACCTGGGATGAAGATGCGCAATGAGCTTTGTTGGCTGCCTGGATTACAGTACGAAACTCTATGATTCTGCTTTGAATCCGCAAGCAGGCTTCACGGATGTTAACTTTCTAGCCTTGGAAAACAGCTCTGTTTCTTAAATTCCATATTCCATCTACCACGAAGGAGGGGGTGCAAGGATGAGCTTGGTTATGTCACCACTGCTCTGTACCCTTCTCTTTAGACTTTTAATAGATGGCTGCTAGCTGCTTCAACTCATTTTCTATAAAAATAAAAATCAAATGCATTATGACAAAAATACATACCATCAAATGAAAGTTCTAAACATATAGCAAATACACTATAACAAACTATAAGTGATTCACATACTCAACCATGAAAAATAGCTATGATACATAAAGCATATGATATAATGTAGGAGTAAATTCAAGCATGCCAAGATGCAAAACTGATGTGATAAAAAATTAAATGATAATTCTACAAAGCACTACTGATAACAAGTAATGTTAGGGACAAAAATTTCAGCAAGGTACTTAAAAGTATTGTTAATGCACAAAGAAGTTCAAAGAAGCATGTTTTGCATTAAACCAATCATCAAGCATTATTGTTAACCAAGTTCTTAAATTTAGAATTAGTGCCAAGAACTGCAGCAACCATTCTTGAGGTAAAATTGATAAAGGTATGGGAAGGGTGGAATTTTTTTATAGAAGAATTTGATAATGGAATGAACATATCACAAAGCAGTTCTATACCATAGAAGAGTTACACCTCGAAAGAGCATTTGACCCCATATTGACTTCTTCCTATTAGAACCTAAAAGTGTTGACATTGACAAGTTAATTTGAAAGTAAAAGGTTTAATTCAGCTTATAAGCTAAGATGGTAAAAGTTAATGACCGTATTTGTCATAATGATGAGGAGCAAGAGTTCGGAATTAGGCAAAGCAGAGAAAAAAAAAAATCAAATACTAAAATAATTTTAGTAACGAATTCAAATTGAAACAACCCATAAATCTTACAAAGCTGAAACATCACCTGCTGATTTCAATTTGTAAACTCAAAACCAACCACTGAAAAAATATAGCACAAAAAAAAAAACCATTGCTTTTAGAACAAATTCAGATCAAAACAATCCATAACTGTTTTTTATCCTAGTATCAAGAAACTTGGGCATGGAATAAAAAATATAACCCATAAATCCCATTGCTTTTAGAACAAATTTAGATCAAAACAATCCATAAATCCCCCAAATCTGAACAATATAGAGGGTCTATAAGGCCTACAATTAAATGGGTATTACTAGTTCCAATAATACACAACCACTCAAACAATGATCTCAAAAAACAACAAATTCAGCTCGATAACCAATACCGCCACACCATTATATATGCAATTATTCCTATCCCTGCATATTTCCCACATTACACCTACAAAACTCTTGTTCAAAACACAACTAAAGATAAAATTTTTTGCTTTGATAAACAGAAAAGAAACTTACACTAGCGCCATACGCAGCCGATTGAGCCGCATACGATTGCTGCCCAAACGCATTGCTCCCTCTTGAGGAGTACATGGTTCTTTCACAAACACAGAGATATAATTTACCAAATAAATATTAACCTGCATTAAAAATTTGCACCAAATTAAACAATATTAAAGAACAAAAATTTCTCGATTCTTTCATAATCGGATTTCATAGAAAGCAAAAAAAAAAATCAAAATCGAAGCTGAACAAAAAAATAAAAATTTGTGCTTTGCGATTGAGAGATGAATTGCAGTGTGAAATTACCAAAGCGGAAGATATAAAAAGCGAAACCTTAACGAAGATTGGTGGTGATGGAGCTTACCGAAGATAATCGAAGATGAATTTTTTGTGTGTGTTCGAGGTTCGAGTAATCGAAAACCCTAATTCTCAGAGAAGAGAGAAAACGATGACTCAGAAAAGACTAAATATGACAGAATGAATGACTGGATGAATGAGAATGAGAAAGTCGGGGCACCGTGACGACGGGGCGAGAGAGAAAGTCGGGGCGCAGGTGGTATTGGTGGCACTGTGACGACGGGGCGAGAGAGAACCTTGGAGAAGAGAGTGAGAAAGAGAGTTCGAATTTGAAATGTTCAGATGGGTTTGGTGAGAGAGAAATTGTGGTTTGTCCGGTTGAGTTAAACAGCCTCTAGTTTAAGTGTAGTTAAGTGTGGTTTGGGTTTAGTGGGTTAAGTTATGACGTGGCACGTTTTTGGCCCTTGATATAATGCAAAGATGATCCTGTCCGTGTACTGGACCCTCTCCATTTCAAAGGAAAATGGAGAGGATCCGGATCCCTTCACAGGGTGTCCACTAAAGTTAAAAAATTTATAAGTAATCAACAACAACTTATTAGAGTTTTGGGTAGTCAAACTCAAAATCCTTGCAACCCAATATACACTAATACCTTTGAAAAGCTAGCTACCGACTACAAGTCAAAAAAGAAACAAAAGGATTTCAGACATCATCCTCATCATCTGCTAAACCTTTGGAGTCCCTTCAAACTCAAAACACAATCCGTGTCAGGTATGAACCTTGCCTTAACTCACTTTTAAGCCACACCCATGTTGATCAATATGACGATGATGGTACCTGTTAGCCAGATCTACCTTCTGATATTTTTGATCAATGTTTTCCAAAACAGCAGTTGCCTTGTTGATGGGTCTTCTAGGAATGGTTTATCAAGGAAAAAAACAACCTCCTTCTCCTCCCACTCCTTCAGAGACTGGTTCCCCAGAAGATTCTCCTGTGGTTTCTTCAAGATTCAAACTCAAAGATGGGAGGTACCTGGCTTACAGGGAGAGAGGTGTGCCCAAGGACAAAGCTAAATTCAAGATCATTGTTGTCCACGGCTTAGGGAGCTCTAAAGAGATGAATTTTCTGGCACCTCAAGTACGTACATAAGTCCCTCTTCTCAACCTTCATTATGAAAATCTGAAACTGTGTTAGACATTCTCAGTTGGGTTTGCAATGGGTAAAAAAAAAAAATGCTTGATATTGATGAATTTAGTTGATTTAGAACTAAACTCCGCCAGTGTCTGTGATTATTATGTTCACAGCCGGTCCCAAGCCCGGAAAAAGGAGGAGGGTAGTAGTAGGTTGACGGGCAGACTAAAATTTAGTCACCTTATTATGAATGGATCCACTACAGATGCACGTTGGGGCGTTTTCTTAGGCTGACCCCAAAAATTTTGGGACTAAGGTTTGGTTGATGTTGTTGTGTAGTTGAGTTAAAACTAGTTTAGAAAACATATGCCAAACATAGATGTTAAAACTTCATATAAATGAATATAAAGGAATAGCTCTGGGGAAGGGCCAGCCCTGGGGAGCAATTTTGATCACACACTTGTGCACACATATCAAGAGGTGTCATTCTATCTATGCTTTCAAAGATCCTTTATCTGTTAATGATAATTTCTTCTTCTTTTTTAAGAGATCATCATATTCATATACGTGAGTGATTTTATAAGAAGAACCCTGATATACCTTCCAGTCAAGGAAGTAATAGTGTGTCAGGTTCAAACTATCAAAGAAATAACATTGTACAAATGTCAGATGATGTGAATTTTCACACTGCTTTAGTTTCCAGGAACTAATAGATGAGTTGGGGATATATTTTCTGCTATTTGATCGAGCGGGATATGGAGAAAGTGATGCAGACCCAAAGCACTCAGTAAAGAGTGAAGCATTTGACATTCAAGAACTTGCTGATCATTTACAGATAGGATCCAAGTTTTATGTGATTGGAGTCTCAATGGGATCCTACTCCATATGGAGTTGCCTCAAATACATACCAGACAGGCAAAATACTCAACTTCAAAATTATAGTTTCAATCTTTTTTTTTCCCTGCTCAATAATGTCATGAACCTAATTGTTGTCTCAAAACCATTTTTCCAGGCTAGCAGGTGTGTCTTTTGTAGTCCCGGTTGTGAATTACTGGTGGCGTTCTCTACCTGATAGAGTGGTAAAGGATGACTACAGGAAGAAACTTGTGAGGTGGTCAATGTGGTTTGCAAATCATGCTCCTGGACTACTACACTGGTGGGTGAATCAAAAATGGCTCCCTTCAACTTCTGTCTTGGAAAGAAACCCGATGTTCTTCAATGACCGAGACATAGATGTTTTGAAGACTATATCAGGATTCCCAATGCTCACCCAGGTAAGCTACATATTCACTCTGCACAAATGCAGAAAGGATAAATATTTTTATGCTACAGTTAATTCAAGTTATTCAAATTCTGCTCAACAATGTATAGGCATAAAACTTATCAAAGTTCAAGTTCCATACTAGTTGTGTTTCATGATGATTGTGATAAAGTTTTTATTTCAACCTACAGGATAAGTTACGGGAGAGAAGTGTTTTTGATACTCTCCGTCGTGACTTTATGCTGGCTTTTGGCAAATGGGAATTTGACCCTTTGGATCTGCGCAATCCATACCCTCAAAATGAAAGCACTGTGCACATATGGCAAGGTTTAGAAGATAAGGTTGTGCCTGTTCAGCTTCAAAGATTTGTTTCTGGGAAGCTACCCTGGATTCGGTATCATGAAGTTCCAAATGGTGGACATTTGATAGTGCATTATGATGGTATATGCGAAGCCATTTTAAGGTCGCTTTTGCTTGGAGAAGAACAAGTTTCATTTAGACCTAATACAGCCAAAATCATACCTTGAAGTTGTCTCAACTTCTTCTCCCCATCCAAATTGTTGATTGTGTAGGTGATTGATTTTTTTCTTTCAGATATTGACAAATATGTACATTACATTTGTTACTGGAAAATTTTAGAGGAATATAATCCTTGTTTCTATAGAAGTTATGCATCAAAACCTAGTTCATTTATCGATTTAGGGGACTTCCCTAAAATATTGTAGTTGTTCCTCAGATATGTAGGACTACTGTTCTAATTACAGATTTATGGGGAATTTGAATTTGTTGGTGAGAGAGAGAGAGGGATAGATTTGAATGCCTAATTGGGTTTCTGTGATGTTGAACTTGAACTTAGCTAGAATGAGGGTCTAGCTCAACTAGCAATGAATTCTAGCTCAACTGGCATTCCCTCTCCTTATAAATTCTTAGTGGAGGGTGAGATCATGGGTTCAAGATCCATTGAGTGTGTAACTTACCAATCAAATAAAAAAATTAATAGAGGGCTTTGTGTTTTCTACAGGTATTAGAATAGAAGTGTGGATTCATTTAGGGGGAACAGTTGAAGCAGAAAAATGTTTCGTGTATGATAATAGAATATTAGTGACCTAAAAGTTGTGATAGCATGAGAAGAAGTGGGTAATATGGTATTGATAGTGTTTATTACACATTTGTACCTATCAAAAAAAAGATAGTGTTTATTACACATTTTGTGTGTATCGTGTAATAACACTAAAATTCGTGAATCTAACTCACGATTTTGAAATTGAAAATGTGAGTGAAAGTCATGATTTTAGTGTTATTTAACATTTATATACACTAGTTTAGTGTTATTTAACAGTGTACATGCTAGTTTGTAATAAGTTTTACCCATATGGTATAGTAAGGAATTAAAGGCCACAGTAATGCACTGGCACCAATATGGTATACAGAGAAGATGGTGTGCATCAACTTGGTTGTTTAAACCTCATGACTGTACCATTTTAATCCCACAATAATCATACATATCAAGCTTTTACTAAAACAGAAGGAATATTAGCTCTGAATATGCTATTAGAAGATTCTCATCTTTGTCATCATATAATTTGGATATGCAGTTTGAAACTTAGAGGCGAACAATATTCACTATTTCAAACAAAACAGAAGGAATATTAGGTCTGAATATTCCATTAAAAGATTCCTCATACAAAATATCCGGATATTTCATATTTTGAATAATATATTTGCATAGGTCTTTCCTTTCGTGGTGTTCTATTGATAACAGTAACAAAACTAAATTTGATAGCACCCCTAATATCCACTTCTTAAATTTTGGTCATGGTTGCATATTTTGAAGAAGATTAAAGAGAATCATGAGGTGGTCATATTATAATATGAGATCATACAATTTTATTGAAAGCATAGCAATGAAAACAATTTAGTAACTACATTTTCTGGGATCTGTTTTCAGACACCAAACAGAAGAAACCAACAGCAATACAGACTGACCTCTTTGTCAAATTTGATCAAAATGAAAGCTTGTGCAACCGTAGTTAACATTTACTGAAAAAAAGAAGAAGAAGAAGAAGAAGAAGATTAAGTTTAATACATAATATGCGGTCAAGAACCCTGGAACATAGGCAGAATAGGCAAGCAAATTCAAGACAAGTATTTATCTTCTGCTAATTGTCAAGGCACCCAGGGTCCCAGACTACCTCCACATCATCAATTTGTGTCAGTCTCGTAATGTTAGCTAGGCATTGAGACAACCATCTTGTATACCAAAAGCAGAACACACAGGACAGAGAATACAAATACTATTTGTGTGTAAACAAACAGGCCTGTTTGTGTTTGTAACAAAGCCCAAAATGCGCTATTGACATAACATATCAAAAAGACAAAAGTTTATGCATAATAAGCAGAGGATACGAGAATTCTCAATAGAGGCAACCCAGAATAATTGTATCCTCCCAATAGAGGGAAATAATGAATAATTGTTGCTACCCAACTTCTGCTTCTATTTAATACTATTTACATATTTATGGTTCGTTTGAGAGTTTTTTTTTTTTTAGAAGGATTCGTTTGAGAGTTCATAAATGAATAAAACAAAATAGAATGCATAAAATGTAATGGAATTAAGTATTGATTGTTTTAAAATAAAAGGAATATAAATGAATGAAAGGTAATCTTATTTAGGAGTAACGTACAAGAAAAAGAATTGAATTATTTTATGACAATATTGCTATTAGACCTTTTTTTTAAACGCTAAATATATGTATTTTAGGACTTGTAGTAAAAAAATCATTAAAATTTATTTTATTCCCTCTTATTCCTCCCAATTTGGGGGGGAATGAAATTTTGAAGTTTTGAGAAAATAGAAAAGAATGAGTATTCCCTCTTATCCATTCTATTTCCTCTTACTTAAACTCTCAAATAAGATAATGAACTTTTCATTCATTTATTTAAAACTCCCAAACGAGAAAATGGAAGAAATATTCTAAAACTATTATTTTCATTCATTTCTCTCTTCCCAAACAAGTGGTTTGGAAACTTCTCAGCATTATTGCAATAACATGGCACTTTTTGCGAGTTTCAATAGTTGCTATTGATATCCATTTTGTAATAGATTAAAGAATTAGTTTATCAGTGTTGGATTAATTTTATGAATTATTTTATTTTTTAGGACAATAGAAATAAGAAGCATAAAGCTTTCTTCGATGGTTGCTAAATCTCCAAATAAACTAGTTAAAAATGTGTGATTTGTGATGTCATAACTATTGTAAGAGCAGTTTTGGATCTTGGGCCCAAAATGTAAAATGACTAAGGCCCAAAGAGCCCAATACAAATAATTTGTAGAAAGTTGGCTGAAAACTAAGTTTCAATTAGTTGGACAACGCTCACAATAGATTAAAAATTTAAGTAAAATAAAGAAAAACAGGTTTTATGTGAAGAAATCATTCCTCAGCAAAATCCAAGGAGAGTAGTTCTTGAATATATTTCTCTTAGACTTTATTATAATTACAGTTCTCAGTGCTACAGTCTTTTTCTTTCTACAGATTCTTAGATGCCTCTATATAATGGTGTCTTTCTTCCTTATATCCCCCTCTTTTAATTCATCTCCACCCTCCACGTGTAGGTCAAATAGCTTACTTTGATCCCAGTCCTATCAGCACCTTCCTTAAGTCTTTGGAGGTAACTGTAAAGCTATATATTACTGTTTGGGTATTACCTTCACATTAATGCGGCCAAAGAGTTAGCTACAGAGCATTTAATGCGGTGGTAGTAACTTTCCCTTAGATATTTCTTAGCCTCTCCTTGTCCTATTCCCTCCTGATGTTTATCCTTATCAGTAGAATTGCTTTGCGTGTTACTTCTAATGGCAGGTCAACCTCTCTGACCTCTACTCTATTAAGTCAAGGAGGCCTTTCTCCTCGAACTGCCTTCCCAAACCCTCATGACCATAATCTGTCTGTAACTCACTAACTCGTACTTCCTTGTAAATGTATACCTGTCATCAGACTACTAAATGTCCTCAAACAGGGCCCACGGCCTAATACACTCCTAGGCCCTTCATCACTACAACTATCTTTATTGATTGTCTATATTTGAATATATAAATAAGCTTTCAATTAATGAAGACTTGATAATGCAATTGACCCTAATCTAAGCTTCCTAAACAAGATTCGAGTGAATCCTCTCAATGTTGTAGGGAAGACCTTGCACATGATCTCATTTAGGACGCCTTGCAAGTGCATCAAGACCTTGTATGTTTCTAAATGGTCGAGCGTACCTTGTACCATCAAAGACTTTTAGCTATGTTATCTTGAACTTGGAAGGTAATGGATATATCTCATGATTTGCAGGGTATAAGAGGGATCTATCTTTTGGAAAAGCTCATCTATAGTCGTTGTAGACTTGATTTTCAAGGCTTGTAACTCTTTGATCAATTGTTGTTGCATTTCTTGAAGTTGTTCATCCACCTTAATTACTAGTCACCTCAAATTCCTCCCTCACTTTTGTCTCTCGTGGGTTGTTTAGCCCTTCTTAATTGGCTACTCATCTCACCCTCAACTTTATAGGTGATGTATGCTGTGGGTTGGTATTGTCGATTAGGAGTCACTAGTCATGCATGCCTTGGGAAAGGACGTGGTGCATGAGCTTATTATTGGTTTCTCCTCTATTCAATCTTTTATATTGGGAGATACACAATAATCATTTTCTCACAAACGATGTCAACCAATGATGCAATTGATTGGTGGTGTAACATTTGTGAGGGTGCCTTTTTCGTGACACTCAGGCCCAAGGATCCCGGGCCTAAATGAAAAAGGAGGATTTGGTGGACCGGGCCTTGACTCACCGCAGCTAACAAGCTGTTTAAGAATCAAGTAGGATGCAGAGAATACTCCTAACAATATAAAGAAAATGACAAACAAGGATATCGAAGAGTGCCAAAAAATTAACAAGGTAAATTCAGAAGGAAAGAAACAGGATTAGCAAAGCGATAAAAAATAGTGTTGCGGGGATCCTGGGAAATATGAAGCAATGTTTCATTAATTCGTTATCTGTTTGATTACAGAAAGCTCACTAGGACGTGATACAAGGTCCAATCAAGCTCAAAAATTGCAGTCTTGAATGGCTATTTCAACCTTCAAAACTTGCAAAGTTTGATTCTCGTTGAATCCGAGTATGTGCAATAGTGGCCTTTACAGGATACCGGGAAGTAATATTTGTTTTTCCCTTAATATTTTTCTTTCTGCACAGATTTTTCTGATAGTTTTTTCCTAGAGAATTTCTTCTTTCTTGTGTTTCTTTCTTCTTTTTTTCGCTACTCTCTTCACAACCCATTCCCTCCTTTTATAATGGAGTTTTCTGGGCTTCCCGGGGAACCGTTGGTTCCCCTGTTTTGTTCTTTTGCAAACAGAGCATGTCCTGTCCCCATCGTCTCGGTAAGTCCCTTTTCCGTTTTCTCTCATTCTTTCCTTCTCTCGGTTCTGATTCTTTTGAAAGCTTCTGGTTGGCCATCCTCTTCGGGACGTGCTGAGGTATGCCCTTCTCGGCATCCCCATTTCTGGCGTCTTCCTCTTTTCCCTTTTCTTTCCTATTTGGGCGGAATCCTGTTCTGCCATTTTTGAAAGTCGTTTGTTATCATTCTTCTTTCCTGTCCTGGTTCCCCGAGGCCTTTTCTGTCTGTGCCATGAGAGGTCGCTCGCGTTTTGCTTTTATTTCTTGTTTTCTTCTTCTGTCTTCTTTCTGTCGATCTGTCCCAGTCTTCCTTTTTCTTTGTGCCTGAAGGGATCCGTGCTTATTGATGGTTCCTGAGGATCCCTGCTTCTTATACTTTGCCGTGGTCTTCTTTTTTTTTTCGGATGCTTCTCTTTTTCTGGGCTTCAGGATCTTCTGGGCCTTTCTTTTATTCCCTCATGGGTCTTCCGTATCTATTGCTTTGGGCTTAGCCTGAATTTTTCCTTTTGGGCTTGACTTGTTCTTCTTTTTTGGGCTTGTTTCACTATGACCCTTTTTTAGACCTCAACAACATTGTCCTTGAATACTTGCAAAAGGAGTTGTGATGTTAGAGGTGTGCTGATAAGGGAATCTTTGATGGCTAAGTTAGCAAGGAACTTCTATAGGTTAAAGTGATTGCTAAGGAGGTGTTTTGTAGGGCAATGTTTTCATGCTTTCCTTGGGGGCCTTGATTCCCTGTTATACTTCTTTAGGATATGGATTGCTGTGCCATTATCCCATAATGATAGGAGTAGGACTTGGATGTCAAATTAAATACTTTCTTATATTGGAATTGGTAGACTTTGTTGATTACTTTTCTTGCTCACGAGAGTTCAGTTGAGGTGACACGTCATAACTTTGTCAATGATTTTCTCATGCCTTAGACAATGATTTTCTCTTGGCCAAGCTGCCATGTCATAACTTCTCACATCAAGATTAAAAAAGATACTCCTTGATAAAGTGAAATTTCGATATCAAAACATTGGATTCACATTGACATAAGAAGAATGAGATTACAAGAGAAAATAAGTTTATATAGCTAGGTCCTTAAATGGGTAAATTGGTACAATGATTCTCAATTAAATGGGTCAAACAGGTTTTCTGTGACTGACTTGAATAAACACGTATATTAAATGAGTCAATTAATGTCGACCCAAATCCAACATGAACTCATTAAGACTCATTTCTAAATTACTAAATTTGTGTGTGTGTGTCATGTTCAAGGTTTGTGTCTATATCATGTCATGTTCAATGGTTGTGTTGAGAATTTCCTGTAGCCAATTGTGTCCTTCCCATTTTGTTTTTTTTATTTATTTATTTATTTTTGGTAACTTATTAAAATCAGTAAAAAAAAAAAAAAAAAAAAATAGTAGAAGTAAAAATTGAAAAAATAGTCCTATGCCTGTATTCTATTTATTTCCATTGACCCCCAATCCGACCCGGGTCTCTCCCGCTTTACTAGTTTATATATATTATTATTACATAAAAATAAAAACTACTTGTCTTTATCGAAAATCGTAGTGAAAATTGGCGCGATTCTGAATCTCAATTCCCAATTCTCAGGTACTTTTGTTCACTCACGCAACTCTTCGATTTTCAAAATTCACGTATTTTTCATTTAAATTGATCTATAATTTAACACACCCCTAATTTTTGAGTTCATCCCCTCCACTTAGGGTTTCCTTTTTTCTGCTACTGCAATTTCGATATTTCTTTTGTAAGTTTATCTGTAATTCCCTATTGTTTGATCTGTTTGGTTCCCGGGAAAGCTGTGGAAAACAAAATTCCCGATTCCAGTTTTAATTTAAATAATTAAAAAAAAACTCGTGTAGAAGATTTTTAATCATATTGAAAGTTCATATAATTTTTGTTTTTTTTTTTTTTTTTTTTTTCGTTATATGATGAGGTTACTGGTTGCTGTAACAGCTTTGTTTTGTTGATGCTTTTGGAGCTAGTTTTATTTTATTTTGTTGATAGGTAATAAGAAAATTTATTAATAAAAATAACTGTGAGTTCACTAGAAGCTAGGAAGCATGGACACGGGTATGGTTACGATATGGCAATAGGAAGCAATTTTTGAAAAATTATAATATGGCATGGTGGGTGGGTATGGCATCCAAAAGAAGTGTCCATGCTTCCTAGACTAGAAGTATTACTAACAGAGCATCATGGTAAAGCTCTAAAACTACTAAAAATAAAGAAGATCAACTAAACTAATGACTCAAGAAGCGTCTTCATAAAGAAAGCTTTTGGCTCTATCATAGTCCTCTTGCACCCATCAAATCTCCTTGCGTTTCTTTCCCTCCAAATACACCACATCAAACAATGAGGAATAGTTTTCCAAGTACTTTTTTTTTTTTTTTTTTTTACGACATTGGAGAACTTCACTCAGATTAGTTGCACATCACAGAGCATACTATACAACAATCCTCACGGTTAATCAAACACTATGGGCAATTGACCCCACCCGCTAGAACCAGTTACTGAGTAATCTTGCAATAATGCCCAAACCTCCTTTGCCAACAAGCTAGTAAATCAATAACTCTCCTCGGCATTACCCAATAAATCCCAAATAGGGCAAAAACCAAAGCCAAGGAACAATACATTACACATGCAACACCAACTAATCAAGATAATATTTCGCTTCCTTGTATTCTCTGCTGTTAGAATGTTCCCCCATAGAAGTCAGCCAGAGGAAGAAAGAAACTTTAGAGGGGACTTTTGGCTTCCAAATATTTTTCCAATGGGATTGAACACCACCGGAGGGAGCTAACATATTATAAGAGTTCTTGGAATGCATTGAGATCTCGTAAACCAACTTATTTGGTTAAACTCATTGTTAAGCAACTAAGCTTAGTCAAATGCAAATCACTTTTAATTCCCAAGAAAAAGGAGGAAAATATGGGGGGAGGGGGAGTGGGTTGGAGTTGAGCTTATCTGTTCTTTTTGTCCCAAAATATGAAAAATTCAATATCTTGTACAACATAGCTCAATTGGTTGGCTTCATGGGAACCCCTCATGAGATCTCCAATTCGAGTCCTGGGTAATACACGGTTCTTGCAGGTGAGGTGGGGTTGTGCATCCGGGGTTTACTTGATAGGGGTCTAGTATTCTCAACTTCCCTTAATGGGTATGGCCAGTTGCTGCATTATACTTGCATTTTTAGTAAAAACAAAGTTTTGCTCCAAACATGTTCAAAGCTATCTTTTCCTACCCATTACTTGGCAAATTATAAGATTATCATTATGTATTATTTAAATAGACTAAAACTACACATGAATGGTCTCTTTAATTGCCACATAGCGTGGAGCAAGATAGATCTAAACATGTTTGGAGCCAAATTTTTTTCCTTTTAGTAATAAATTTTGGAGGCTAGTCAATGGGATGCTTATATTATCCAAATTATGTATATAAAGAAAGGATGCTTATATTATCCATGTGTTGTTGTTTGATGGCAGGAAGTTCTAGATTTGAGTTGGTTTAAGGTCTGGGATCATCCAATTATACAGGTTTGGAAGCTGCACCAAGGGTATTGAGTGCTTCATGTTTAATTCTGGGAATAATTCAAGCCGGGGGAGTTTAACGCCATCACCAGATATGCCTCCCTTGCCTCAGTGTTTACCATTGGACCCGATTATATTGGGCAATCAGAAATATACACGCTCGGGAGAGCTAAGAAGGGTTCTGGGTGTTCCTCTTGGAAGTACATCAGAGGACCATTCCTTTGGAGTTGCCCATCCTAAACCTCCACCTCCAGTGGCTACAGAGGAGCTAAAGCACTTTAAAGAAAGTGTCCGAGATGCCTCCAGAAAGGCCAGGTATATTTTTATTCATTTTACTGCTTGTTTCTGTAAGCATATTATTCTTTTGACAATGATGTGTGTCTTTCGTTAAAGACTTTCGTTAAGAAGAAAAGAATGCTAAGCTTCATGATTGAAATTATGTAGCAGCAGTGGAAACTTTGGACGATTGTGGTTATTATATATTTGGAAATGGAAGAGGGAGAAAACTGAAAAGGCCATGAGTCTTGATGCATGGTATTTAGTATATACATCATGGTATAAATGAAAGATTTCACTTAACGTAATAATTTAAATAGGGTACATTGTATGACACAATGACAGGTTTAAAAGAAGAGAGAAAAAAAACTTTGTTTGATCCTTGCTTCTTGTGGAACATGTTCTTTGGTAACCTGCATTTTTCCTTTAGTTTAGAAAGTCTTCATAGACCCTTGAACACCATTGAAATTCTTCTCATCAATTATTATTGCCTGTTGTGGAAATTTGTGTTTCAAAGTTGATTGGGGATCTAAGAATTTGTTCACATGTGATCTGTTTTACAATGAAGCACTGACAAGACCTTTGAGTTATGCGTTGTTAATAAAATATGGGACAAGGAATATAGATAATATGCTTGTGTAATTTGAAAATGTTGAAAATTGGCAATAAAACAGAAACATAAAAATCATGTGCACAAATACTTATTGGTGATTCGAGTGCAAAGTTTGGAACTCCAAGACTTCTACATATAACAAGTTCTAAACTGTAAAATCCTAATTGATTAAAGACAGAAGTAACAGCCTGTAAATGCCAACTATAGTGCACACACACATATACACTGTGATCTAAAGATAAAGATTAAAATATGTGTACGTATCTTAGGAAACACCCCCACTCCCCCTCCCCCTCCAACAAACCCCCCCCCCCCGCCCCCCCCAAAAAAAAAAAAAACACATGTATTTTCTTTTCCCAGAGTTTAATATTTGTATGATAGATGGGAGTTCTATTTTAAACTTATGCTTGCATAATGTATGGTAGAAATGAGTATTATTGACTATGGAGTTGTGGTGTGTTAATGAGACTGTGATGCCTTTCCACCAGGGATAGGGCAAAATTGTTATGCGATTCCATTTTCAAATTGGACAAGTATAAGGAAGTTATAGGCTCAAAGAAGCGACAACGTAGTGATCTTTCATCAGGTGAGAGGTCTGGTGGAGTAAACTTAGCAAGGATGGGAAGCCAGATTCACAGAAACTCTCATGACTCTGTGACTCAAAGATTGGAGGACAAAACCAAGGGTATTGGGTTGAATAAGCGTGTTCGTACTTCAGTGGTGGATGTGCGGGTTAGTATGTGAATGTTAATTCTTAGCTGTGATCTATTTCTCTGATATTCAGTCTTCAACTCTGTTGATCTCCTCTAGAATCCATGAGTAGTGAAGCTTAGATTCTCTCTTTAGTCTTCTTTCAATTTCAAGGGATTTTCCCCCCATTTAAGTAAGGGTTTGAATTTTAGTTTCTTCAATGAGAATGATGTAGCTCCAAAGGTTACTAATTTGATGTATAATAAGAAAAACCTTATGATCTTAACACCAGTAACAAAAGGAAGATATTAACTAGCATAAAAATTTAGGGAACAATGAAAAGAGGTTCCAACTCTTGATAGAATAGCCTGCTATCCAAAGATACAGCAGAATGATATAATTTTATTTATTTATTTTTATAAAGAAGACTGAAAACCAGACTTAATGCTCTAGGAACAACCCCATGATATCCTTAAAATATATATTTAGGAACAACTTTAAGAATCAGACTCCTATTTCCAAGGTTCCCAGAAAATATCACACTATTACACTTTTTATCAAGAAAGAAAAAATAGGAAATTTTAGGACTTTTGACTCTCTTTTTTTCCAACCTCTTGGTGCTAGTAATAGGGCATTTAGGAGCATTTGTTATTGTTAGCCTTTATGCTTTTTGAAAGGATCAATGCAAGGCATTTTCCTCTGGTTAATTAAGATTCTGTTCTGTTTTGTAATGCTACCAGGCAGATGGTAGGTCTGCTGCAACGTCAAGGCTTCACATGGTCACTGATAAGGATGGAGATCTTCTCCAAGCAGTTGGCAGTGGTTCTGTTCGGATTGAAGAAAAGACTCGCCGATTGCTTGCTGGTGGTGAAGGATTGGATCAAAAAATAAAGAAGAAGCGTTCTGTTGGGGCTGTAGGTAATAGAGTAATAACTGGTGAAAGGGATACAAAACGAGCTTCACATCCAAAGTTGAATCCTGAGTCTAAATTGCGATCTAGTGATGCTCATGGTTTCAGGTATTTTATTGTGATCTAGAAGAAACAATTACTTGATTTTTATATACTCTTCATTTTGATGTAGCTGGTATGTAGCTTTTCTTAAGTCTTAGTACAGATATGCTATTAATTTGGTAAAATTTTTCTTTGTTTTAAGATGAGGTTTTCTGTTCAATTTCAACAGCTTTTATTTATTTATTGTAATTGAGTTGTTTTCTGGATTTTTTTTTTTTTTTTTTTTGTGTCATTGTTACTCTTTGGTTGTTTTGGTTCATTTTGTTGGATATGTGTTGGTAATTTGTGAGAGAAACTTTCTAGGTTTTTTATGTTTACAGAACCCTTGATACAGTAATTTTTCTTGTTATAAGACCAGTACGTTTTATTTTTTGTGCAGGAAGGATTTTTGCAGAAATATAAAATTAGTGATATTCAAGTAAATTAATTGGACATGTATCTTGCCAAGAGCGTTGTGGTTCATTGGCATTTCCTGGTTCTCTCATGGCAGAGAATTTGGGTTAAAATTACCCTTTCCCATTTGTTGTAAGCGAAAAAATTGGACATGTATCGTATATGGCATAAATATTGGCTAACTAGCTAAAGTTAATTTTTCTCATCAGTTTTACTAGACTAGTCCTGTTTAAGCAAGGAAATATTTATTAAGGCTTGCCGATGAGCTCTAGCTCAAACATCATCTTCTCTCCTGTAAGAACAAGGTGGAAGGTGAGGTCATGCACTCAAGACCTGCTAGGTGCATGCGTTAATTACTAATCAGAAAAATTTTTCTTGGACCTTGGGCTTGCATCATGGGGCTTGATGCCTAGCTCCATGCATGTGAAATTGTCTTTGGGAGGGACTGGGCCCAGAAAACTTGGTCAGGCCTTCATGCTTTACAGTAGTGTTAGGTAAGATAGCCCCAATAATTATCCATGTCCTTTTTAGTTGACTGAAAATTAATATTCAACCTTGTACTTGAAACAACCTTACTGATAATATGGTGAAGGATCTGGAAAGTTTGGGATCTTGATTATGTCAACATAAAAATTTGGTTTATCCCTTGTTTCTTTTGTGCACGGGGGAATTTCAAGATTTTTTTTCCCCTGCAATCTGTTCTTTCCCTTGATGTTTTAGGTTTTCATTTATTGCAGATTGAAATCTAGCCCCGGACTTGTTGGAGTCAACAAGTTGGATGGTTCTCTTGAGCCTGCTAGTTTAGATGCTTGCATGTTACCCAGGAATGAACCGGAAAGTATGCCAATTCCAAGGGACCGTGCAGTTCAATTTGAACATAGACTTTTAGCAAAAGGAAACAAGTACGTATATTCTTCTTGATATTATCATTCTAAGGTCTCCACAGGAGTTGCAGTATCAGTAGCGCTTAATATGATTGAAGACCATCATGTTCTGCATCTGATTTCCTTGATGTGTTTAACATATCTTGCTTTTCAATTTGGTGGTTATGATAATGTTTTTAATTGGTTTGTGGCTTCATTTATTAGGTCAAATATTCAGGAGGATACCCCAGTGGGCAGTCCGAATACAGTGATAAAAGGAAAGGTTTCTAGGGCACCTCGGACTGGCTCTGTCATGGGGCTAGACTCATCTCCTAATATTCAACCTTCATCCGGAGCCTTTCAAGATTGGGAACAGCCTAAAGGTCTAAATAAAGTTGCAGTTGCAGGTGTGAGAAATAACCAAAAGCGTATGATGTCTTCAGGTTCATCCATACATCCTATGACCCAGTGGGTTGGTCAGAGACCACATAAAAACTCACGCACAAGGAGATCAAATTTAGTTTCTCCTGTCTCAAACCATGCTGAAGCTCAGATTTCATCTCAAAGCTTAGCAACTACTGATTTTAGTGCTAAAACTTCAGTTGTTGGGACCAGCAGTGTAGATAACAATAACCCAAAAATTAAGTTGGAACTTGAGAATGTTTCATCTCCATTTGGGTTGTCTGAAAGTGAAGAATCAGGTGCTGGCGAACACAAGTTGAAAGAGAAAGGGATAGATAATGTTGAAGTTGCTTTAACTGCAACTCATAAAGTTGTGCCCTTTGTAATGCCCACAAAGAAGAATAAACTACTGAGTAATGAAAGTGGAGATGGCGTGTGTAGACAAGGAAGGAGTGGAAGGGGTTCATCTTTAACAAGAACAGAAATTCCTTTAGTGAGGGAGAAGTTGGAGAATTTATCAACCGCAAAGCCCCTGCAAAGCGTGAAGCCTAGCTCTGAAAAGAACAGAAGGTTAACACATCATTTTTTCTTTTGTACAATAAGGATTGAATATGAATTGAATACTTTTATTGTGAGAAATCTCATTGTTGTTGAATCAACTACCATTTCTTGGATTCAGTAAATCAGGTCGTCCACCTTCAAAAAAGCTGAAAGACCGCAAGGCTTCAATTCGTGTTGGGCCGATGATAAACAATGGTTCTTTGAATTATACAGGTAAGATTGAATTAAACCATGAAAAATTCGTCTTAATTGTGTTTAGAGTTTAGGGTTTCAAACTGTCTTAGGATCTAAAACTTTTCAAGATGTTTATGATACTTAGAAGCTTTTGAAGCTTAGTGGCAAGAACAAAATTCTATTAGCCTTTTACCCCTGCTTTACGTATTTTCACATCTTAATGTTAATTTTTACCATAGTTATTGCACTGAAATCCTACAAGATCACTGTAAGTGTAAGCAGTCTTTAATGAGTGTTTGAGACCAGCTTTCATGCATGTATGTTTGTTACATTTTTTTTTAATTGATGCTTTTTTCTATATTTTCATACTGTTTTTATTATGTTTTTAACATGTTTCATTTCAATTATTATATGCATATGCATGTGGCTCAGTAATTAATTCTTTGTGAAATATGTATGTGTCTCCTTGATTTGAATTTATCACAATTATACAGTCATATTTTTTGGTATTATAATTTTCCAGGTGAATCTGATGATGATCGTGAAGAACTGCTTGTGGCTGCAAATGCTGCTCATAATGCTAGGAGTATGCCCCTTGACTTTATTTCTTTTTTCTAATTTTATCCATTCACCAGAAAAGCAGCAATTTTATTATTATTTGTACCTATTACAAAATATAGCTTATTTCTGTAGGTCTTGCCTGTTCTGGTCCATTTTGGAAGAAAATGGAATCTATTTTTGCTTCTGTCAGCTCAGAGGATTTGTCCTACTTGAAGCAGCAGGTAGTTATTGATATACAGGGATGAATATGAGGCTTCATAAATAACTTGCAGACAGAGACTTACAATTTGTCTTCTTTTGATGTCTTATCAGCTAAGTTTTGCAGAGGAGCTTGACGATACTTTGTCTCAGATGTTTGGCGTCGATTTCAATGCCTTGGTATTAACTTTGCAGTACATTTCATCAAGTTTACATTTTCCTGTTTCTATTTTTGGCTAAATGGAAAAGCTTTGATGTTGATCCCTAGTTATTAAACACATCAAATGTCTCAAAATAAGTTTATGTCAATCTCAAACAAAGTACAATGGAAAAATGGATATTTAGGATTTTGAGCCAAAATTTTTTGAATAAGTATTGACAAATTGTCACCTTTATCCATCCTCACAGGGTGTTGGTGTGCATAAAGAAGTGATTGATTATTCTGGTGTAAGACTAGGAAGCCACTTCAATCAAGAATTAGCTGAGACTGACTCTTTACGGGGAAGATTTGACATGAAAAAGTCAGATAAGGTTACTCCATTATACCAAAGAGTTCTTTCTGCCCTGATAGAAGAAGATGAAATTGAAGAATCTTACCCCCACAGTGAAGGGAAAACTTTGTCTCTGCAGTATGCGAGTGATGATTCTCATTGTGGTTCATGTAACCAGATCGATATTGAGACCAAAGACAGGGACAGAATGGAATCAGAAGTTGAGTCGAAAGTTGATTATCAGATGCAGAAGAATTGCTTGTTAGACAGAGTTTCTTGTGATAAGAGTGTTGTATCTAACTCATTTAGGAACCCAAGCATATCCAGTCCTTTAAATAGCATTGAGCAGTGGCGGGGAGATTATGACATTTCACATTCTGATCTGGGGCACACCAGTGAAATATGTTCAAATGATCTTGGTCAGCTGCAACCTAGGGAATTAAATGTTGCCAGCTTTTCTTCCTCTGACTGCCAATATCAGCTGTTGTGCATGGATGACAGGCTTCTATTGGAACTGCAGAGTATTGGCCTATATCCAGAGACATTGGTAGGGTTTTCATACCTTATATTGTTCCAATTTAGAAGCTTTGTGGAAGAATTTTATGTTGATGCATTTCAGAAGTTTCCTTGATGAATTTCATGCCAGCAATTATTTTCTCATTTCATATATAGTTATATTCCTTTTTTTGTGGTGCTTCTTTTGCCTTGTTTGCAGCCTGATCTAGCAGAGGGAGAAGTGATTAAACAAGATATAATGGACCTTAAGGAAGGACTGTACCAACAGGTTGCCCTTCTCTAATTTTCTCATTTCTCCAGGCTATACAATGAATAGTATCTAAGCATAAGTTAGGTTGTGTTTTCACCATAATTTGTTTTGAAGTTTCTATATTTTCTAGATGTTTTTTTTTCAATCCTGATTAACTTGAATCTCTCTTTTCTATTCCTGGCCTCCTCTTTCTGACATTTTATAATGCTTTTGACTAAATGGTAGATTGGGATAAAGAGGAAAAACTTGGGAAAGATTGATGAAGCTATTCAGAAAGGGAGAGATGTGGAAAGACAGTAAGATTCAGAATGTTTTCCATGTTCTACATATATTAAACCTTTTTTTTTTGTTCAATAGTAGGAGAAACCCAAGACTCCTCGCCAACCATTTGATATTACTCTTGCGCTGTCACAGCATTGGTGACATAGACTATAAAATTCTCTTTCCGTCAAAATAATGTTGATTCATTTACAGGACTATGGAGCAAGTTGCGATGGACCAACTTATTGGGATTGCTTACCAAAAACGGATGGTAATTGGTTTAGTCCCTTTTATCAATCATTGTTTGTATTTGTATAATTTTAAGCCATTTGGGTATGTATCAGTTTTTGTGGATGCATGTAGAAATTTAGAGTTGCTTCTTGATCCAGAGATTGTATTTATATATTTTTATTTGTGTTGGAACAAATGGTTGGGTTGTAATAGTAGTTGCTATGAGTAATGACCTTTTTATAATAGTGGGGAAGGTTCTAATCCCCACTTCTTATGTGTAGTTGTTGCATTGTAGGCAAAACAGGCATGTAGCAGAAGAATAGTTTGGGGGTTTAGTGGGTACTTCATGGACATAGCGGTCTGTCATGGTGCCTGGGGCTTTTTATTTTTTATTTTTTATTTTGTTGCACCTTTTGCATTATTTTCCTCGTCCAAGTGTCCATTTGGAATTGCAGTTGAAAACCATAATTTTCCAAAGTATAGCTTTTTAAAACCTCTTTTTTTATTTTTTCTGTACACCGTTTTCAAACTGCCCATATTTTAAAAAGCTGAAAAATAAGCTATACCAAATAGACTCTACTATTTCAATTGGTTGGTTAATGTGAATGCAACATGAGGCGTCAACTGATTCATCCTTGAGGGTTTGTAGGGCTAGATGATATGGTTACACAGATAGTATCACTGCTGTTTAGGGTATAGTGGTTGCCTGATATTGATGATTCTTTAGGCCATGCCATCTTAAATCCACAATGTGTCTGCTGTCAGAAATTGTGCACATCATATATGGTAAAACCTAAGCAATTTCATTTAGTGTTGGGGTGATTTGGAGGAGGATGGAAAAGGGGGAGGGGAAAATCGTGGGAAAAATGCTTTTTTGGGGTTGTTTGGTTGGGAGGGGAAATTGGGGGGTTAGAGATTTTGGTGGGGCCTCTTGGGCCCACCAAAAACCAATCTTCCCCCAATTTGGGGAGAAAATGGGAGAGGGAAGGGGTAGATGGTAAAACACCAAAACTACCCCTTCCTTTTGTGATTATGTTGCCTCCACTGTGTGCAATTACGTTAATGTTAGTTTTTTTTTTTTTTTTTAATCAAATGGTAGGTTTTTTGTTTTTTTTTTTGTTTTTGCTAGCTGTTTTATTAGCTGTGTTTGTAAGTTTATAATTAAAAAAAAAAAAAAAACACTTATTATAAACTATTAAACAAATTTGTATTAGGGGCATGAGAGTAACTTTATACAATGATATTTTCTATCCTCCACTTTTCCATCCCCCCAACCAAACACACATGAGGGAAGACTAAATCTTTTCCATACCCCCACCATTTTCCTCCCTCCAACCAAACAAAGACCGTGGAGTTGTGTTTTGATAGTGTCATAAAGAAAAATGCAGTGTCTTATATATATATATATATATATATAATGACGTTTCTGTAATTGGTTTGTCTTATTTTTAGGATCATGGCTTTATATTTGGTTGATGATTGGAATTTCAATTTTAGATGGTCTTATGCCTTTCTTATACATATATACTGTCATCCTTAACAGTTTCAACATAGTATACCATCGATATGTTGATTGTCTTTTCAATCTATGGTGGTGATATTTCTTATAAATTGGTTGGCAATATAGACTGCTTGCTAAGGCCTTATTGATTATCTTATGTCACAGGTGGATTTGGAGATAATTGTGTGTAAATATGTATCATTATAGTCTTTTATCATGAGTATTGGTTCTATTTAGCTGCAAAATCTCATTTTCGTTGCTGCTTCCTTTTTTAACTTGTTCACTAGCATCTCATTGATATTATATATTTTAGTCTTACCTTATGGTGTATCTTAAATCAGTGTGTTTGTTGAGGGTGCATGCATGCTTGTATGAACAAATTCCTCTGCTTTATGGAGTATCTTTCTTTGGTTCAAATGTCTGTACAATAAATAATTTGCAAGCCAATGGGCTGTAGCTCTGCTCAACTGGTACTTCCTCCCCTTATAACTTATAAGTGCTAGGTTGAGCCGTTAAGGGTGAGGTTATGGGTTCAAAAATCCTATCAGGTGGTGCATTTGTAACTTACCAATAAGAAATAAATAAATGCAAGTGAGGTTATTTTAGTAAACTTCATAACTAAAACGCCCTGGGATTATAATCTCATTGTTTATACAATGGAGAATAATAATAGTTTCAGCATTATGGTACTGTAGTAGGCATTATTCAGACATCTTATTCAAAAAAATAAAAAAAATATGATCATTCAAGTAAAGTGAACTGGAGGCATTTCATGATCATAAACCATTAATTTCCGTCAAATTAATCTTTTTACAGGCTTGCCGTGGGAGTTATGCTTCCAAAAGTGCAGTCCGTAAGATTTCGAAACAAGTTGCATTGGCTTTTGTGAAGCGCACTCTTGCTAGATGTCGGAAATTTGAAGATACTGGCAATAGTTGCTTTAGTGAGCCTGCACTGCAGGATGTCATATTTTCGCCACCTCCATGCAATAATGATGCAAAATCGGTTGATTGTGTTGGCTCAGGAAGTGCTAGTAATACATGCAATGAAGCTTCCCACCAAGTGGAAGCTAGGGGATCAGGTATATCTCAAATTAAATCTTTACATGCTCTTTTTGTGATCCCTTTAATGCATGCCTTTTATTCTCTCCTCCTCCACACACCCCCCCCCCCCCAAATTTTTTTTTTTTTTTTTTTCTCCTTCTGGTAAGAGTGTATTCTATAAATTTCTGGCTTGGGTAGCATGGCATGCTTTGACTTATCACTAAACTTTGGGGCAACTTTTTCTTTTAATGGATGTTGGTCCCAAGGGAGGGGTAGGGAGATACAAACTAGTGATGGACACTTCATGAGACATGGTCCTAAATTGATTGTGCTACCTCTAGGGGTTATTCATTTCCTTTTTAAGAAAAACATCTTTCAACTGTAGCTTCTGTAATTTTTGGTTATTTGTGTCAGTTTAATGAAAAAGAGCTTTTGGGTATTGTTTACTGCCACAGGTGCCGTTTCTAGCACTTTTGAGAGGTATGATTCCCTCAGTGATAATATAGACAGAGGTTCCTCAGATGCTCTCCAAAGTGTCATTCACTCTTCTGAACAAGCTTCTTCCAAGCATGGCTCAGTGTTCATCAAGGGAAAGAAGAGGGAAATGTTAATTGATGATGTTGTTGGAAGTGCCTCCTCAAGGATGACATCAGCTCTTGACAACCCTGTTCTTGATGGAGTAAAGGGAAAGAGAAGTGAGAGAGACAGGGATCAGAACGGAGATATTGTAAAGAGTAATTCTGTCTCTGGAGCCAGTCGTTCATCAATGGACAGTTTCCGAAGTGAACGAAAAACAAAAGCAAAGCCCAAGCAAAAGATTAGTCATCTATCAACATCAGGAAGCAGTTTCCATGGCAGGCTTACAGAAGCAACAGAACCTGCTTGTCCACCAGCTCAGGCATCTAGTCACTCGGTGGCTCTTGTTACCAATAAAATAAGCAGAGAAAGGGGGTCACGCTTGCCCAGTAATGTTCCGCAGGAATCATCTAAAGAGTCGGAGGAACCCATTGATTTTGCTAAGTTGCCACTAAATGAATTAGATACAGTGGAAGCACTAGATGTACCCAATGACATTACTGAACCTCAAGATCTGAGTACTTGGTTGAACTTTGATGACGATGTCTTGCAAGACTATGATTGTGTAGGTCTCGAAATACCAATGGATGACCTATCGGAGTTGAACATTATCTGATGAAAATTCTCAATTAGTTCTCAAACCAATGTTTAGATTAGGACCAACTTGTCTAGCTGAAGCAATTGACACAAAATTGTAATTATAATATTATTCCTCTGTATGAATTTCAAGTCAATGGAGAAATATGATCCCTATAGTATTTGTACATTTCCAGTACAAGTTTATCTTTTCCATCTCCCTCCAGAGCAATATAAGAACCCTCCAGAGCAATATAAGAACCACAAGAAACCATAATGTCAGTGCCCTTCCAATTGGACTAGCATGGTTTTGGTGTTGACTTTTGAAGGCCTACCTGTGAGGGCTGATCAACCGGAGATATCAAAAATTCGAGACGGAGCATCGAGCATTGATCCTGCATCTGGGGACCAAAACTTTTTGAAGGATCAATGTTATTATATGTTGGAAGGCACTGTCTTATGGCTTCTTCTTGTTCTTATATTGCTTGATCTACTTGTTTGTTTTATTTTATAAGAATATAATGTAAAATTTGTAGGTTAAATAGTGTATTTTTTATTTATAAATATTTTCTATTTTTATAAGTTTTATGTAACGAAGCATATAATGTATTTTGTATTTAAAAAAATCACTTTTTAAATAAAACATAATTACATATAATTATAATATTATCTTATATATAAATGGAGAAAATAGTATTAAAATGACATTTTATAAATATACCATAGTTCGTTGGCTAATTTGAACACATTTAAGAATATTAAAAAAAAATGTACACCTCATTCCATGGAACATGTGTAACATGTTATATTAAGTTTAAATTATTATATTAGTTTAGAATTGTAGCTTTTTTTTTCCCCTTTCCAAATAGAAACATTATACATATATATAATCAAAACTTTAATTTTAACGTAATCTTTTGAATATTTTTCATTTTTTAATTGTTTTTTTTTTTTTTTTTTTTTTTTTTTTTTTTTTATGGCCTATATCACTAATTTCTAATTTCTGATGCCTAATTTATTTGTATTTTTAACCCAAAATTAAAGAGTTTGGCACAAATAGAATAAAATTCATACTTTTCAATCCATATATATATATAAAATTTGTAGCCCAAAACTAAAAAGGAACCTAAAAAAAAAAAAAAAAACACTTTAAGGCTCAATTAGTCCAAAATAGACTTAAGTAGACCGAATTGGACTAATATGGACTGAATAGAACCAAAGTAATCCGAATGGACCAAAATAGACTGAATAGGACTAAAGTAGACAAAATGGACCTAGAACTAAAGTGGATCGAATAAGACCAAATTGAACTGAATAAGACCGAAGTGGATAGAATGGACCAAATAAGACCGAATAAGCCCAAAGTGGACAGAATGACCCGAATATGACAGTAGTGGACCGAATAGAACCAAAGTGGATAAACTAAAGTGGACATAATGGATCGAATAGGACCAAATTGGATCGAATAGAACCAAAGTGAACAAAATAGGACCGAATAAGACCAAATTGGACCGAAGTGGACATAATGGATTGAATAGGATCAATGTGGACTAAATAGGACAGTAGTGGACCAAAAAGATCAATTGGATAGAATAGGACCAAAGTGGAAAAAATAGGACCGAAGTGGACATAATGGACCAAATAGGACCAATGTGGACTGAGTAGGACCGATTAGAACCAATATGGACTGAAGTAGACCGAATAAGACTAAAATGGATTGAACAGGACGTAAGGTTTGAAGCACACAATAGAAATATAAGAAAAGCATGTTTGTAGTGGTAAAATTTGGTTTAAAAAACCAAATAAATAAAGGGTAAATTCCATTTACATACTGTGGGGGTGACATCTAGGGAGCCCATACCAATGTATATGTTGGGCCAAAGGCCCAGTCCAAGGAAGAACTCCTCCTTGGCCAAGTAAGGCCGAGGACAAAGGGAACGACTTGCCATCGAGAATGACACTCCAGACTATTCCATGGAATAGGATAAGTACAAAGATAGAAAAACAAAGGAAGGCATGGAAATATCTAAGAGAAAGTTGCTACTATTGCATTAAGTGCTTTACAACCACTCCCAACGACTTTAGGGAGGGGCTGATGGGACAAGAATCAGCACTATCAATCTAATTCTACACGTGGACAGTGGAAATTGGAGGGAGATAGTATAAAATAGAGGAGAAGGGGAGAATGCGGGGGGAAGAGAGATATTAAGAATCAACCTCCTCAGATAAAATTCGAGGACGTCTCTCCCCAGTAAACCAAAGTTATCTTTTTTTCTTTATCATCAAGACCTGTTGGTCAGTCGTCTAATTCGCTAAGATCCAAGTTTCCAACCCATTCTCTACAAATTCATTGTATTGGGTTCATTGGACCAAGACTCCATACAATTTGGACTTGGGCCCCAAAAATTGTGACCCTACAATTGGTGCTGTTTGTGGGGAACTGGTGTTTTAGCGAGTTGAATGCTCAACATACCAAGGCGATGCAACGATATATCGACCATTGGTGGAGGAGACCATTTTGGCTGTGGTGCATGCTACACAGAGGATTTCTCCGTACAGAACAATATTGGGGACTTTCAACATCAAGTATACATCTCGTGCCTCCGTCAAGGACCAGTTTCTCACGAACCTGGCGGCCGAGACCATTGAACCCTTGCCAGATGAAATGACAGAAGCACAACACGTAGATGGAAAATTAGTTGGCACGGTCTCGCTGCATGGAATCATTTGCCCAGAACAGCGCATGTTGATAGCACTATAAATCAAAAGATGATCCAAAGTGGGGCTAGCTATGACATCTCTATAAAGTGCTTAAACAGAACCCAACGCATGCTTGAGTCCTCGGACTAGATGCTTGGGGGAAATTAACACTATGACATCTCTATAAAGTGCTTAAACAGAACCCAAGGTATGCCTAAGTCCTCGGACCAGATGCTTGGGGGAAATTAACACTATGACATCTTTATAAAGTGCTTAAATAGAACCCAAGGTATACCTGAGTTCTCGGACCAGATGCTTGGGGGAAATTAACACTATGACATCTCTATAAAGTGCTTAAACAGAATCTAACGCATGCCTGAGTCCTCGGACCAGATGCTTGGGGGAAATTAACACTATGACATCTCTATAAAGTGCTTAAACAGAACCCAAAGCATGCTTGAGTCCTCAAACCAGATGCTTGGGGGAAATTAATACTATGACATCTCTATAAAGTGCTTAAACAGAACCCAAGGCATGCCTGAGTCCTCGGACTAGATGCTTGGAGGAAATTAACACTATGACATCTCTATAAAGTGCTTAAACAGAACCTAATGCATGCCTGAGTCCTCGGACCAGATGCTTGGGGGAAATTAACACTATAATATCATCATAAATGTTGAACAGAACCTTAGTACACGATGGTCCCCTCGGATCACTTACTTTAAATTCCACATTCTTTGATGGTTGCACTGTTTGTAGTATAGAGCACACAATTATTTTCCTGATTAGTCCTACATAGTTAATTTATTTAAAGTTAGCGGTCGGGTGCCATTGTCGGTTTTGATAAAGTCAGGGTGACAACTTTTCATTACCATCAAGAACATCAATTCTAAGCCCTATTTGAAGGAAAAATACCAACACACCCATTCATGAAACGATTATTGCAAAAGAGGAAAGACTCATAAAGTAAAAATGCAGTTCTATTTTTATTAAATAAAGGAAAGTACATCATATACAAAATGGCTTAGGCAAGCCTGTTTCAAAAGCTAACTAAAAAAAAAAAAAAAAAAAGCTCATAGGAATGGTAGGTCCACAATCTTGTTCTAGCAGCAATTGAGCCAGTATTGATGGTATCGGTGATGAGAAAGAAGACGAGGCGGGAATGCTTGATGGACCCCTCTTCTCCTAACTACAAGATATTCTGCTATCAAGGCTGAGAAACAGGAAACCTGTCTATCCATGTTCTTGTTGATTTGCTTGATCAACCTTGGTTCGTCTTCACATTTGTGCACACATAATATACGTCGCCAGATGAGACCCAAATTTTGTCGCACCAAAAATCTGATGTGATCTACACTTGCTTTGGGTCTTAGCTGAAGGAGGAGGGACTTCTTTCTTACTCGAATGAAATGAAGAAATGTCTTTGGCCTCTACTTCCCTTGCCTTAACTGCGTCATCCTGGATCTTGGAGACATCGTTGGCTTTTGAGGAGGGCTTGGTTTCCTTGCCCTCACCTTTATCCTTGGCTACTTCATTCCCTAGACTTCAATCACCATCTTGGCAGGATCCCTGGGAATGCCTGAAGAGTTAAGAGCTTGAGATTCCCGCAGAACTCAAGGATCTATAAATGAGGAAGAACGACTCCCCCAAATGTGTCTTATATAAAAGGCAAAATCTGGTAGAAATTAATTCGCCCAAATCTCAAAGAAAGAGTTACAAGTGAGATAAATCCCGCTCAATTTCCAACGAAGTCTTCAATCGTTGGATTTGCGTCACTTCGTAAAAAACCTTAATGAAAGCGCACCTCGTGTACCGAAACAGCATGAACGCAACTTGGATAAACTAAAAAGAATATCTTGCAATCAGGAATGGTGTAAAATGGGCGCGAAGAGGTTATTAACACATTGAGATCCTCCTTTCCTCCCATGGAGAAGAAAAGAAGAATCTCGAGGAGCTATTGTGGGGGTGGCATTTACAAAACGAACTAGGGAGCCCATACCAATGTATATGTTGGGCCAAGGACCCAGTCCAAGGAAGAACTCCTCCTCGACCAAGTAAGGCCGAGGACAAAGGGAATGGCCTGCCATCGAAAGTGACACTCCGGACCATTCCATGGAATATGATAAGTACTAAGACAGAAAAGGACAAAGGAAGACATGGAAATATCTAAGAGAAAGCTGCTACTATTGCATTAAGTGCTTTGCAACTGAATAGAACTATGCTTTTCAGCCTTTACAATCACTCCCAACGACTTTGGGAAGGGGCTGATGGGACAAGTATCAGTACTATCAATCTAATTCTACACGTGGATGGTGGAAATGGGAGGGAGATAGTATAAAATAGAGGAGAACGGGAGAACTTGGGGGGGGGGGGGGGGGAAGAGAGATATTAAGAATCAACCTCCTCCGATAAAATCTGAGGACGTCTCTCCCCAGTAAACCAAAGTTATCTTTCTTTCTTTATCATCAAGACATGTTGGTCAGTCTTCTAATTCGCTAAGATCCAAGATTTCAACCCATTCTCTACAAATTCATTGTATTGGGTTCATTGGACCAAGATTCCATACAATTTGGGCTTGAGCCCCAAAAATTGTGACCCTACACATACCCTAAGGTTTGGGCTAATACCAACCAGATCCAAAAATTTCAAAACTAGCCAATTTGGCCCCTAAAACTTAGTCCCTAAAACAGTTGTTCATGTACCTGGTTGGTATTAGCCTAAACCTCAGGGGGTGTGAATGGAATTTATCCATAAATAAACTAATGATGTTATGAAGCCTTCAAAGTGAGGTAGCAAATATAGATATAGAATATATATGATATTAAATTTTATTTATTAATTTTAATTTAAAAATACAATTCATGCATCATAAATAAATATAAAACATTCAATGTTTGGCACCTTGTTGTCAATTTGGGTTTCAATGCATTTGAAATCATAAAAAAGGGTGCACATTGTTGCTATTGTAGTTGAATTTTTAGTTTAATTGCATGAGCTCTAAAGCATATTTGGCATGTGAAGATTGGATGGTCTTCCTGTAATTGGTCATGGTGTGTTTCTTATATATGTCTTATTGATGTTTCCACAACAGGTTTCCCATGACTTGAAAGTTGAAACTACAACTGTAATGTTGTTTAATTTTTCTATGATGGTTCTTGCTTCTTATATAGATGTATCGGTCAAGCTTAGCCTAGTTCTTTTAATCTTATATGACTTTTAGGAGAGTAAGTCTGCTACCCATCTTTTATTGTGAAGGAATTTGCATTACATATAAACATAATTTGGAAGCAAGTCAAAGACTTGCACGCCACTCTACAAAAAACAATTCCAAATAGGAGTCTAGATACAAGTTACTTATTAGGTATTAAAATGAATGGTTGACATTTGATTAGTTTTTGTCAAATAAATGAGGAATTAAAAAAATAGATTATGTGTCAAATAAATAAAGAATTAAAAAAATAAAATTTATGTGAAAAATTATGAGGCTATCAAAGTTTATGTGGCATAATATGGAAGAGTCCAAAAAAGGTAAATCTCTTATTATTTATATATATATATATATATAAACTTTTGAAAATACTTGTGACTTTAATTTGTGTGTAGCCTACCTTGGTGTTTTCTTCGTATTAACGTGTTGTTTGAGTTATTGAGCATTATTAAAATTTATCATTAGCCTTCTTAGACTTTGGTCATAATAATTTCAGTTTGCGTAAAATTATATATAAATCTTCTAGCAATAAGCATTTTAAAAATACCAAGAGTCTTGTAACTCAACTAGTACATTTAGGTATTTTTAACATATCACCGTGCATTCTTGGTGCGGTGGTCACTCAACAAGTATAAATGCTTGTGGGGTGTGGGGGCAAGGACCAAGGTTTAAGTTTCCAAGAGGGAGTTTCATACACATATACACTTAGATTAGACTAGAGTAAAATTTCTATCTTGTATAAAATAAAGAAAAAAAAAAGAAAAAGGAAAAAAAAGAAAAAAGGTATTTCTAACCCCTTTCTTTATTATTGTATTTATCTATGAAAGAAGAAGAATGACCCATACGTACTGCACCGTTACTAATCTTTTTTCATTAATGTTTTGGAAAACGACCTTAAAAAATAGAAGAGGACCTAGGTTAGGAGACCCTTCTCTTTGCTTATTTGTCTTGGCAATGAAAACTTTCTTAAAACTGCTGCAGTCAGGTCAGCTATCAATAATTCTTCTGCCTTGAGATTTGATCCCAAATAATACGAAGTATTAAAACTCACTCAGCTATGCTTTGCCGATTATTTATGCTATTCTCAGGTGCTAATATCCACCCACTTGCTCTATTTGAAGATGCAATTGAATTTTCAATAGCATTATAACTCAATTGGCATCTCTTAGTTTTTTCAATAAAGACATCTAAGATTTAAATTTCTCTGTGTTAGAGATATATTAGCCCATTAGTATAGGCCCAAGCTTAATTTTACTTTGTGTACAAGTCAAGTCTCCTACTTGTATTAGAAGTCTATTAGTCTAGGGTTTACTCTACTATATATACACATGTTATAATTCATTGTAACATAGGATTTATACTACACTCTAATATATTATTGATGTAGCCCTTTAGAGTTTCCTTCGTGGATGTAGACCGTTAGGCTGAATCACGTAACTCTCGTGTGTTACTATGTTCTATATTTTATGCTTTCACTTCCGCATCCATACTAGCATATTCAACATGGTGTATCAATGCTAATATTTAACATGGTATCAGAGCTACCTTCCTGCGGCCATGGTTTTCTGTCCTTACGGTACATTTAAGAGCAATCTATGTCTTCCTTGGTGTTTTTTTTTTTTCGCTGCGATCATCTTCTTTGGCTTCCTACTATTGCCGTCAAAACTCTCCGGTATAGTCAAGTCACTGTTAGAGGTCGCATCAACACTGCAAGAATATTGCCTTTCTCAAACTACCGTCACAGAGCCAAACTTCATTCAAGGAATCTTCTTAATCTTATCAAATCTCAAGATTTCATCAAGCTTCCATCTTGAATTTGAGAGGAGGTGTTAGAGATATATTAGCCCATTAGCATAGGCCCAAGCCTAATTTTACTTTGTGTGCAAGTCAAGTCTCCTACTTGTATTAGAAGTCTATTAGTCTAGGGTTTAGTCTACTATATATACACATGTTATAATTCATTGTAACACAGGATTTGTACTACACTCTAATATATTATTGATGTAGCTCTTTAGAGTTTCCTCCGTGGATGTAGACCGTTAGGCTGAACCACGTAACTCTCGTGTGTTACTATGTTCTATACTTTATGCTTTCACTTCCGCATCCATACTAGCATATTCAACATGGTGTATCAATGCTAATATTTAACACTCTGACTGAAAATAGTTTATATATTGATGTATATTCTATGCATCTAACACTATACATTAGGTATAATATGTGTGAAGTATAAGTAATATAAGTGTACTACAGTACATTAGGCCCAAGCCCAATGACCATACAAGCGTATATGCTAACATTTTCCTAACCCAATTATCAAATTTTAAAATGCAATTGAATCTTTTAGAAAAATTTCAGGGTTAAGACCAAATCCTATAATTGCTGCTTTTCCTGCCCTTATGAAGCAACAAATTCTTGATTTCCTTCAGTTTAAAGAGGGGGGAAGTTGCATGTTAAATCCTAGTCTGTGACATGTCTTTTCTATGCATGCAAACTTATATTCCACCATTTTTAAAGTAAAAACTTTCTCCTAGTTTACGCTATTATATAGATATATAGTTATAGATATGGTGTTTATTATGACAATGAAAATCTGCTGCATAAGTTATAATAAGACAGACAAAGAGACCATACTGATTTCCTCTATGCACATCAGAATCATTTGGTATATATGATTCCAGCTTATACAATATTGGACCACAAGTCATCAATATCAAGACGCACCAAACACGTGATTTCTCAATCCTGCCAAGTTAATAGTCCCTGATAATCTTCGAAGCATAGCTTACAAGCATCACAATGATACAAATAGTTATCATCATTTCTATAAATGGGTAGTAAACATGTTAGCTTTTTACACCATAACGTAAATGGATATCTGTATGCCTTGACTTTTTCTTCCAATAGAGAGAAAAAGACTTTTTCTTCCAATAGAGAGAAAAAGACAAGGTTTATTAATGTTGGAAGTGTTCACAATGTCAAGCCTGAACATAGAAATAAATTGCTTTTATATGCCTTGCTACGAGGGAACAGATATATACATTCCCAGAACATTTTGCTAAATGCGTAGATTAGAATGATTAAATAGACAGAGAAGATAAGTATTTGGCTTAGCCACGATTTATAGTACTTAACTTTTAATATAGGAAAAAGTCAACTGATGTCGGAATGGTATTAGTTTAGAAAATTTATTTAGAAATTTTTTATAGAAAAAAAAAAAATTGATTTTTTTGATATATTTTTATATTTTTCATAAAAATAGTATTAAAACTTTCCTGATCTATTAACTAGTGTTTTAAGAGCACCCATTACCGAACTCTTTATACATTACTTAGACAAAAAAGGTACAAAGCATGGATACAAATTAAGGTTTGGAATAGAATGATATATGAAAAATGTTCACTAAGTGACAATTGAAGAAGAAACAATAATAATAGATATATGGTGAATGTAATACTAATCATACAAACTTTCTTGCTTATACTTTTTTTTATTTTTTGGGTTTGGATAGAAACTAAAATTCATTAATGAGAGAGTAACAACAGTTTTGGGACAAAGTCTGTTAGAGTACAACCCATGCATTAAAGTCTGAATTGAAAGCATTTACAACCCCTAGCGATGGAGTATCAAAAAGAACAAAATCCATCAGTTGCTTAGTCCCATTAATCCTTACAACAGCATCTGCACATTTATGAGAAATAACACGAATAGTGATTTTAGTACTGGATACCAGATCAACAATAAATTTGGCATCTAACTCTATTTCCACAGCCTCAAGATTAAGACTGTTGCAAAGAGTCAGACCATCCTCTCTCTCTCTCTCTCTTTTAATAAAATAGAATTTCTACTCTAGTCTAATCTAAGTGTATAGATGTGTGAAACTCCCTCCTGGGGACTTGACCTCCGACCCTTACCCCTAACACTCTCACAAACATTTATACTTGTGAAATGACCACCGCATCAAAGATATGATGTGGTAAAGAGTCAGCCATCCTTGAAAGCCCAGAGTTTAGCAAAGAAACTGGTTATTGAGCCCCCATGTTTCTAGCTTTATACATCAAGAAAGAGTGCATGCTGACACCGAAAGGGCAAAATATATAGCATGTCATACATAAAAAGCTTCTTATATATTTTTCATGCCATTTTGTTTTGCAGTTTGTCATAGTCAATCGCAACATTTGGAACTAGGACTCATACATATAAATGATAAACCCTTTCTTCCATTCATCATAAAATAAGAGAGAGATGTTTTTATTCCCTCTTAATTGTTTCAGAATAGCTAGTGCTGTTTTCAGTAAAAAAAGAAGAAGCTAAACATTAGGTTTTCTAAAGCCATGAATATATGCAATCCTCTTTGACCACAAGGAGGAGACAAGGATCTTGATCTTTTTTTGACTTCATAAAGTAAATACATGTTACTTGCATAAATCAAGGAAGTCACTTTCTTGAAATCACAGTGTGCTGCTATTCATATATAGCTTCATTATTTTGGTCTGTGACTGTTATTGTTTCAATATTTTGCTATTTGATGATCAATTTTCTTATACATTAAAAAAAAAAAAACACAAAAAATATGGTCCTTTTACCTCAACATTGACATCCTAGTCACTGAAACACTCGCAAATTAATAAATTAAATTTAAAAAAAAAAATATGGTGACTGTACTGTAAAGTTGTGGACCGAGTAAAACGGGGAATCGGATGCCTTTGGTACAAATTGCACAGTAATGGCATGGATGAGTTTTTCACACGTAGAATCTTTGGTACAAGCACGGAATGGGGTAGATCATGAAAACATTGTTGTACTGTAGTTACTGTACTGTAAAGTTCCGACTTCCGAGAGGATTAGGATCAGGTCTAGCTAGTATAATCTTGTGCTCGTGTAATGTTGTAACTTGTAAGTAAAAAAGAAGGATCGGTTAGAATCTGCGACCAGGTCTTTGCTTGCTTAGACAGAGACAGAGACAATGAGAGAGAGGTTTTGCTTTTCTCAAGTGGTTTTGGGCACTTGAGATCATATGAAACTAACACGTATCTTAAAATGAACACATATCAATTTAATATTTGTTGTGTTTGTACAGATTAAGAAATTGGGTTTTAGTTTTTTATTTTTTTGAGAATCAGGTTTTAGTTATTAGTTGATACATATCAAATAATATATGTAAAAATAGTGAAAGTTAAAATAAACTTAATTTAACTTGTATAGTTTGCAACCTTCATTGGGTTTATCACTTGGATGCAATTGAGGTTTGACTCTTCCAACATTTTTTCATTTTAATAAGTCTGGAGTCATACTAATTTATACAACTGTTGATATGACAAATTGTGAATGATTGATGCTAAAATAATGATATTAGTAGACAAGCCATGAGAATTGAGAAGACGTATGTAGCGTTTATTTAAAGATGGATTTTCTTTTGCAAATTAAATATTGAGATAATCTTTCTTGGAGATATATTTATTATCTTGGAAACTTGATCCACTATCAAAATTTACCTAAAATAAAATGTTGTCATCTGTAATATTTTATTAACAATAAGTTTAGGGTCATGATTCTCAAAAAAAAAAAAAAAAAAAAAAAAATTAGGGTCATAAAAAGTTTTAATTTTTTTTCGTACGATATTTTTCTATTTAAGTATTTATTTATTTTATTGCATGTTCAAGGTCATTCTGTTTTGTTACCGTCATGCTCTTGGCTCCTCATGTCTTGGAGGATAAAATGTTGTCATTCCTAATTCTCATAATACTAACTAACCTAATCCTCTTGGATACTAGGGTCGGCTAAAGGCTGTACCTATCTTTATGATATATATTTCCTTTTTGAAAATTTGTGATGATAAACAAAATTAGTGAATTACATGCGCTTGCACGCCGTGAAGGAAATTTATTTATTTATTTTATTTTTTGAGAAGAGTGAAGGAAAATTTGACTCTTAATTTGTTAATAACTAAACCGTTGACCATAGAGTACTATACTATTAAAAAAAAAAAACCATTAAAGAACACATTACTTTTAGACATAATATCAGATCAATTAAAGCATTGGATTTGGCCCTCTTTCATTTAACCCTTGCTATTTCTTTATAGTGGAATATCGGGTGGGATTTAGCAATCATTCTAGTCAATGCCAAACAAACTCATATGAAAAAAATTACGGAGTATTGTTTAATACCTAGCTAAAAATATGAATTATTGAAGCCTTTCTAAAGCAATTTGATTTGCGTGGACAAGATTAAAATATTTGGGCAAGTTATGGTCAACACATATACCACTAAATCCTAACCACATAATATACTATTCAAAAAATTAAACTAATGCTTCAAATAAATAAAAAACAAATTAAACTAAACCCACTTAACCTAACTTATCAATATTCCTAATATATAAATTTCCATCCAATGCATACTAGAAGATATATATATATATATATATATATCAGATTCTATGGATAAACCATAATGATAAGAGTAAAGGGCATGCTAAGGTCCTAATAATAATTAAAACCTAAGCTAACCGTCACTTTATGAAACCATAAAAAGAAACTTTTTTTATTTTTAAAAATCCTTAAAAAGTAACTATCGCACACTCTTGGTGTGATGATCACTCTACAAGTATAAGTGTTTATGGGGTGTGGGGGGCAAAGGCCGGGATTCAAGTCTCCAGGAGGAAGTTTCATACACATATACACTTAGATTAGACTAGAGTAGAATTATATCTTGTATAAAAAATTAAAAAAATTAAAAAATCCTTAAAAAATATTCATGAGGTGACAATTTTATTTTTGGCTAAATGATCACATAGAATGGTTTGTATTGCACACTAAACCTATACTTAATTAATGCATTTAATACTGTTTTTACTATAAAGTAATGACAACAGCCACTTTTCTAATAGATCATACCTAATCTCTCTAAAATGACGTTTATGCATTAAAGTAAAAAAAGATAAGGTCATCTTGTCTACTTTAATCTAATTGGGTTAATAAAGCACGCTGATAAGGACCCAAATTTGCCACCCCTTGTTAAAATTTTATTCATAATGGACCCAAAAGTAGAGAGGCAAAAAGAAAAGTTATAAATTTTAAACAAAATATTGAGATTCAAGTTCATAGTTATGAGCTATAGGAACATGTTAGTTGACGTACATGTTATAGTCATAGATATGGGGAAGAATATTAAACAAGTGTGTCGGTTTCTGGTGATTTGCTGTTAGCCTCCTAAGATACGGTTAATCAATATAAAATTAATAAATTTTTTGACCATTTTTGTTGTGTCCAATTTTAGATTATTAGTGATTGTGAATTGTGATTGTCATTACTCATTAATGAATCATATGTAGAAACCTGTTCAGTATACATACTAATATGGAAGTGGGTGATGATATCTAGAGTGAAACTTAGTCTCTTTCATTATTTTTTTTGTTTAATCTCACAGTGAGTTTCTCACTAAACATAATAACCTAGTTGGAAACAAAAATGGAATAATGATGTATGAGTTGATGTTTATTTTCAATAGTAAATATAAGGTTTAGGTCATGGTCATTTTGGTATGGTGTGAGATGGAGAACCATAACCATTCAATTTAATAGATTCACACATTCAGTATTTACGTATGCTTGATTCTATGTTATAATAATTTGTTTTTGTTTATCGAAAAACAGTATTATAATAATCTCAGCCAAGAGACTTTTAACTCAACTAATACTTTTGGTGTTTTCAATAGAGATATCACGGTTTAAATCCTCTCCCTATTATAATTATCAAAGAAAAAATAAATAACAAAAACCCGCGGTGCCATAGTTTCTACAACTCCAAATTCTTATAGCAAATCTGCAGCTTTTACGCATTTTTTTTGTTTCCTTCACTCAATGCTATTGCTGGGTTTGATCGCCAAAATTTATGAAGAAATAAAGGATCAAGCTTGGTAATAATGACCACTGGTCACTGGCGGCTCAAACTGAAGTGAAAGGGCATGTTGGGTTGGGATTACTTTTGTAGCTAAATGTACGTTATCGTTTTAGTCGGACACATACAAAAAGCACGAACGAACAAAGAAAAAAGCGTACACCATATATAATGCATGAATATTGTATGCATGCAGTCCCTCTCATAAGAAATGCATGCGAACATGCTTGCTGAGTGGCTTCCTACAAAAATGAAAATCACTAGCAAGAGAAATATATTTGAACTTAAAACTTATATATATGTTTAGATATATTTATATTTGAGTATTATGCTTGGTATCAAATCTTTTGGGAGCATATCTTTTCGTTTTATATGAGGATTCCAAACCATTTTACTATTTTAGGTCTATTCAACTAGTGGAGTTCCATAATTTTTTAGTGAAATTAAATGGAAACTACAGCATAAATCATGTGTACGACTTGATTAGTAAGTTGGTGTATTAAAAAAACCTACAAATTAAATGATAAGTAAGTGTATAGTTTGCATGGACCACCGAACCTCATAGTTCAATTGGTACCTTCACCTCCCCTACCCTTGGTAGATAAAACTGACTTGATTCTTGAAGGAGTAGACACCTTAAAAATCTAATTGTAACGAAAATATACACATATATTGCTGGCATACAATGCCTGCTTTGGTCACCTCACACATTAATGCTTTGGTCACATTACACATTAACAAATGCTGAAAAATAAGGGATGATCGAAATCTCATTTTCATAATTTAGACATTGAAGGAAATTTTTTTGTCTAAATTTCACCAAATCAGTGGTATCATTAGAAAGACTGGGAAAAAATTATTCTATTCTTTTTTTAGATTTAATTGTTTATATTTTATTTTCCAAACTTTTTGGTTAGATTATAACTTATTAGTTTTGCTAAATGCATATATATCTATGGAAACAAACATCTTGCTCTCCAATAAATAAATAAATGAATATATATATATATATATATATAAAAGATTTAGGTAGTCACGTGGCTGAATTTTAAAAAGGAAACCTAAGGAACAGTACCTAAAATACTGTACCTAAATTTTGTCCTATATATAATACAACATATTTATAATATGAACCATAAATAATGTACTAGAATAACTTATTGATGTGGTTCTTGCATTCATCTCGTGAGGTACGTTTTCCTAATTAACTTTGGCCACCATTCATGCCACTTGTTCCTTCTATGCAATTAAAGTGAAAGGATCTCTCTCTCTCTCTCTCTCTGCCATTAGAATAATCGCATTTGTAACCAGTTGATATAAATGAAGCTCAACGACCTAACTTCTACCTCTCTTTCCACTACAATTTTTTATGAAGAGAATGTTCTAATTTGTATTCTTTTCCTCGTCTTGTTCTTTCCATTAGAATACTCTTGCTCTCAACCACTTCATTTAAATGAAGCCAACAATCTCTCTCTCTCTTAGTTTGTTTCCATCCCTTTACACCTATTTAAAATTTCAAAGCCATTTGATGAAGGTAGTAGTTTCATGAGATAGAAACAAAAACGCAACATGCTCAATTTATTATGGTGTATATACTCAAACTTTTCCATTTTTTTCTCATTGTTTAAGCAAATAGAGAGATATAATATTCATTTAATTATATGTACAAGATAACATAGTATTATATATAAAGATACTAAAAAAAAGCAGAAGATAAAAAAGAAGAAGAAATTTCCTATCCTCCTCTAAGTAGCTTGAAGATATCTAACGGCGGCTCCTCCATGAAAGCAAGAGTTAATTAAGAACTTCTTTTCATTGGGTCATCTTTTTGTGGCTAATGGATTCTCATTCAATAGCTTGAGAAATGATTATGCGAAGGTTGAACAATTTGTAAATCCGTGGTGGTTTGGCATGAGTTATCTTCAGTCATCATGGTCCTGATAGAGAAAACTTCAACATTGGTTACCTTAATAGATGAATAGTCTAAACTAATAATAATAATAATAATTAACAAAAATATATATTTTAGACAAGCTAATCTAAAAGCTAGCACTTACATTGTAGCTATAATTAACTTTTCGTTATTATTATTGTTTTTAGTTTAATTTTAAATTGAATGGAAGCTAGAATACGTATAGAATAAAATTACTTGAAGTGCATCTTAAGTAATCTCAAGAAGAATGACTTATTATATTTGTGATTTTTACATTAGTTTCTTTTAAAAAAAATTCAGGGTTGAAATGATATCCCAAAAGAAGTCGCTGCCACCTTTTTCTTTAGGTATGAAGTTATAATAAGTTGAATTTACTCACCCAGTACAAATTATATTCTACAGTTCTTTTGACTAATTCGAAAAGGAATAGAGAGAAGGGAAAAAAATGTAAAGGGTCATTTTGAATTTGTATGTAAAATATCCAATAGAAACTATTAGTATGAACCATTTCAAAGATCATTAAATAGAGCCTAAGAAAAAAGAATATATACCAAGAATTAAATAGTTATAGTTTTTTTGGTGATCTTACTCTCTTGGTCTTGAAGCCCAAAGAGAACTAAGGGCTCTTAGTCTGCCATAGTACTCCCCAATTACAAGAAAACACCTTGCTGCTTGTCGAACCGTCAATATTCGACGCAGTTGATGAAGGGTTTGCTGTCTCAAATTATCAGCCTGAATTTAAAAGCATGTACAAATGATAAATCTGTTAAATTGCCTATTGTCCCAAAAGCTTAAACTATTAGGAAATTATGAATTCAATCACTTAACAATAATTTTAACAAAATCCATAAATAAAATTAATCATAGAAAATATAGATGAACAACAACACAAATAGGTATATTATTTATTTATGAAACCACAACCACCAAATAGAGTTGAAATGTGTCCCTAGTGCAAGGGGGCACATGGACAAGAACTGAACATTTCAAAGAGGTTGAAACTCATTATTTTGTCTTATATATAAATTTGGACCTTTCCAATCATAGAATTAAAAAAATAGAAAAATCCTAAAGTTTTTCCAATTGATTAATTAGTAAATATTCCCCAAATTATTTTTAAAGTTTTGTTGATAGGTGTAGCTAGGGCTTTTATTTCAACAGGCACCACTTTCAAACCAACTTCTGATAGGTACCTTATAAGATGAAAATACCACATCAAAAACCCTAGCATTCAACATCTTTGATGGACTTCTTAGCAGCAAAGCAATATATATTCCCTAATAGAAATAGACAATCCACCGTACAAATGGCAGACATGCAGTGGAGATTATTTATACAAAATTCACATAAAATATATGTCACATCTCAAAGTTGACCAAAAGCACAATAGAAATATAGCCTATTCATGATGATCAAAAGTCGGACTGTATTGGACCGTTGGATCAGCATCTAATACATTGGAAATGGTTTTAGCGTACATGTTGACTAGATTAACATTGCCCCTCGATCACTTTTCCTCTACAGTTTTTTAAAAAAGCTTTCAGGTCAAATACTCAATAAAAATGTTAAAATCAAGCTGAAGTCATAAAGTTCCATGGATTCTTGCCCTTCAGGTCTTCAGGTATAACTTGGTGTGTTTGAATTGCGGCGCAAAACAAGGTATATAGTGGTATACAATGAAATGGAATGGACTATAAGAAGGAAACGTTTTAACCAATTTGTTAACCTACCGAAGCTTAATCTTGACCCGATTGTTGCGTATTCAACAAAAATCATCTCTGTTCCGCCCTCTATGTTTTATTTTATACTTTTCATTAAAAAAAAAAATTGTGTGAAAAACTGCGATTAGTGGAGTATAATATGAAACAATAACATGGGATTTCGAGTTTTTTTTGTCGGCATGAGTGACAAACATAATTAGGATAAAGGTTTAAATAAAATCCTTTAACCCTTGTTCAAGCGGGCTCCATGTGAATAATCTCCTAACTTATGGTAGGTGAGATCTAAATATCTAATACATGATAGTCTTTCTTGACAAGTGGATTAGTCCATATACATGCATCTAGGATTTGAATACTTACCTAGTTATTTTCTTGATGAAAACCATGTTTGGGAGACCTACTAGGCGAGTATGAAACTGGCGCTAATAACTAATAAGAAAGTTTGAAAAACTATAGCTGCGAGAACTTACCTAAAATAGACTTTATACTGCAGCATAGCTAGGGCCTGATTTCAACCTTGACACACCAGGTTTTGCTACGCATCAAATATCTTTTTCATTAGAGTAAATTAAACTAAAATAGGGAGCAAGAATTCAACCTCCTTGACAAATATGACTATCTAATTGGAAGGTCCTTCACTCTTGCTCATGAAAGTTTTGATTTTGTGTTTTTCCAAGATTGCAAGGAGTTATATGTGCAGCTTGTAAGCACTTTTATCCACTTTAATGCAGTAAGTCAACACTATAATACAAAGAAGTCAATGACTTCCTTGGAAGAGAAAAGATTAATGAAAACGAATTCCACAAGTTATAACATTGTAATTAACAACATATATGAGCTAGTGTGTTCATTGAGAATTTTGTGACATACGATATGCACGTGTACTACTTGATATGCATGACGCATGCAGATGTACTTAATAGGATCATTTGTCTTTTTATTTATTTATTATAACAATAAGGTCACGTTTCTATTTAATAAAACTATGTTAGAAAGTTGTTATTTATGTGAGGTAAAAATTAAGGTTCAAAATGTTGCAAACTATAATGGGTTTAATTTGATAATTTTTACCTGTCGTACGAAGCCTTCAAGATTGGATAGCTTGCCTAAGGCCATAGCCATCTGTTGCATGCCACCATCGAGGGCCGGACCGGCAGCAATTGTGTCCACAAGAGACTGTTTGAGCTGCTCCTCGCCCTGGGATAGAGCCTCCTCAGCCTGGTTTGAAGACTGTTGGAGGCTGTAAATCCCCATCACTTGCTGTTCTGTCAATGGGTCTAATTGGCCTATTAACATCTGATAATTAACACCCCCCAAAATAAACAATCGAAGTTAGAACTTAGAAGCTAAGAGAGCTAGCAAGTTGGTCATTAACTTTTTTTTTTTTTCTTTTAAAAAAAATATTAATAATATAGGATTTGCATGTGTACAACTCTTTTTGGAAAAAAAGGTTTACCTAGAATTTATGCGATTAAAGAAATGAAAATAATATCACATTATACATATCTGAGGAGTAGATTGTGACTAGCGTATACATAGTTTTTAAGTGAAACCACTAATGATATTATTATTACCATTCGCTACTTATAACCTACTACCTCAACCACCTCAATATGAGATGTTATATATTTAGAATTTTTTTTTAAATAAAAATAAAAAAGTAAAAGCGAAAATGTTAATGCGAAGAAAACTTTATAGCATCCAAGAAAGGAACCCCTTTATTAACTCCAAAAAAGAAATGGACCCTTTTGTTGGGGCATTCTGGCTTTGTCTGAATCACTTTGGAAATGACAATGGGTCCATCAATATAGGGAATATTCACTGTACTGAATTTCTCTGCTCTTTTATTAATTGGTTATTTACGAAACTATTATTTATATTATTTGGTTATTTACACACTACTAAAATTTCCCTATTGTGACAGTCTAAAATTCCTACATTACCACCAAAATGGCACAACTAAAATTATGGTCCAAAAAAAAAATGTCAACAATATCATATGCAATTTTGGAAATCCAAACCTTGATGAGTTCAGAGGGTCGAAAACCACCCATCCAGAGGAAGCAACGCTCGGCGGAGCTAGTCCAAACTCCGGTAATAAGGTGGAAAACATCAGATTTGGCAGCCACTGCCTTAAGCCGGAACATGTCATCATAATGAGAAATACATCCATCAACAATTTGTCTAAGATCACTGTCTGATAAATGTGCCTGTAACCCTGTCCGAAGCTCTGATGTGTGCCTATGATCATCTTCTAGCCACCTTGCATATTCCATGTCAAACATTGCAGCTCCTATACAAGATAATAAATAATATCGATCATCATAAAAATAATAATATTATTAATAATGATTACCATCTTTTTAACTTTTAGTATGAAATGGAATGCTATATCGTACGTTGGAACAAGTTGGGCAATATTTTAACAATAATGTGCACTAAGAGAGCTTTGTTTATGCTTCTAAAAGTGGAAGAAAAAAGAAGTTGTCACCATGGAATGGATCAATCATTCACACAAAGTAAAATAAAAGATAGAATGGCTTTTTATGCTTGGAAAAGGCCAAAAAATCTCTTGAGATTCAATTATGGATATTTGAAAAATCTGACCCTTTTACTGTTTCCTGAATCCTCCAACAAAAATTGTTTAAAAATAAATTTAAAAAATTAGGGAACGAGTTTATATAGAAAATTTGGTCAAAATCAGAAAAGTCTTCCCTTTCTTTAAAAAAAAAAAAAAAAAAAAAAAAAAAAAAAAAAAAAAAAAAAAAAATGGTAAGTACAACTGCACAAGAGTCTGCCACATGAATCATATGCACACATGTTTGCGAAATTTGACTGGAATATTAGGGAATTGGGAAATTTTCATATTCAAATGTAGGTCCAATTTTTCCACCCAAAAAAAAAAAAAAAAAAAACCTATAATATATCAAATACTAAATAGTGATTCTTGTGTCTATATATTTTTTATCCATATCTAAAAAAAGAGTAGATGACTAAAAAACCATATTTTTGGTCAGTCTGGAATTTCTCAGCTCATTCATTACACGAAGAAGATTTTCACTTGAGCTCAACGTTGATATCATCAAATTTTACTTTATGTTGGAATTTTTTTACTCACAATCACTCTTTGACTAGTGACCAGCTGCCACGTGTGATCCTCTTACAGAAAAAAATGTGTACGACCAAAGGGCATTGCCCAATCTCTAGGTCTTTCTAAAAATACCTTCATAAACTATGGGTACTTTGGTAAATAAAGCATATCTATGTTCCTTCATTAAAACTCAGACAAAAAGAAAGAGAGAGAGAGAGAGAGAGAGAGAGAGAGAGAGATGAACTAACCAGAGCTGATATTTCCACCACCAGCACCAGAACCACCCAAGTACAGTCCCTATTGTACAAACAAAAATATATTTAAATTAATTAATCAATTAATTAATTAACTAACATGTCAAATTGCCAATAACTTAATAGATTGTAATTTTAGACACAGTAATCATCTTCTTCTTTTTTTAACTAAATAAAATTTTGTACATATTTAATTCTCAAACCTGAGAACGCAATCTTTGAAGGTCTTGTTCAAGCTGAGCAAGCTTTATTCGACTTGTCTCTAGCTGTTGTACATAAGCCTGTTAAAGAGAGAGAAAGACAGACATGAGTGTATATTGAGATTCTATTTTTGTTTCTGTTTTTTTTCACTTCATAATTCTAAGCTTAAAGTTTAAGAAAACCATAATTTCAATTTCCAGTAAAGTAAATGTTACACATACCTTTTTCCTTAAACGGCTTTTCCTTGCAGCTTCTCTGTTTTGAGCTAAACGTCTCAATGTCTGAAGCAGTGAACAGAATTTCAGATCGACATTTTAACACCAAAAGGTAAAGAATTTGGAAAGAAAAATAAATCTTCTGGAAAAATAAATCATGTGCTTTCAGTACCTTAGCATCAAGTGGCTTCTCTGATGTTGAACCAGCTCCCTTTCTCTGCAATAATATTCAAGAAAAAAGGATGAAGTTTATTACTTTTAAGAGCTAAAACGAGAAAGGGTTTACCTTGTTTTCTTTGTTTAAGTTTATTTAGCAACTAAACTTGGAAGAAGGCAAAAAAAAAAAAAAGAGATTGAAGAAAATGATTTTACTATTATTTTAATTTTTATTCTACTTTTTAAGCATTGATAGCATAGCTGTATCTTTGGGGAGATTCTGTGATTCTTAAACAACAAAATACAATGATTAAAGAGCTCACAGAATCTCTTGGAAGTATTTCTGATTTCTGATGGTGAGTTGAGCACTGCTCTTGATGCAGGTAATCATCAACATAATAAGGGTAGCAAAAGACATCATTATCTTCCATTTTGCTTTGTGTTTGGCCTTTTTTTTTGTGGGCGTGTGTGTTTTGGCTTCTAATTCCAAAACTGATCTTAAGGATAAAAAAACATGAAGTTTTTGTTGGGGGGAGTTATAAGAATTGAGTAAAGGACTAAAGTGGGTCAGCAATATAATGAGAAACAGTGGTAACTACTGTGAAGATTCTCTCTTTGCCTTTTTTTTTTATGTGAACAGTACACCTCTCTCTTTCTCTCTCTATTTCTCTCGCTTCATGTCAGACATTCATCAGAAAATCGTTCAGAAATCAGGGAAACTCTGAACTTTATTGATTTTCTGAGAGTTGTTGGGATCTGTGCTGTTGTATATGAAGATATGCTCGAGGGAGAGAGAGTGAAAGAGAGAGCAAAACAGTAATAATAACAATAAAGATACCAACTTTTTGCCGAGTTTTGGGGATATGGTAAGAGAGAGAACCGGGAGATTAACAGTTAAAAACTGTAGTTTAAGAACCTTGTCCATAGGTGCTTTGCCAGCAGCAGATTGATTTTGTGATGTTCCCGTTCTTGAAGTATCACTTGCCATCTCTTGGTGTAATTGTTGCTGTTGAAACTGTTGCAGATGCTTCTGATCAAAAGCCTGATGATCTGAGGAAGATGCCTTTTTACTGATGGGAGATTCTGGTTCCAACTGGGCCTCAGCTAAGTCAGCTTTGCTTGAAAGAGTGTTTACTGCTGATCCTGAGTCTGTGCTCTCTCCTCCTGATTTTGAACTTCCCTGAAATAAGAAACCCAACAAAACTTCTTCACATGAGTGTATCCAGAGAATCATCCCAAAATCATTCTAGTCCCCACAATAGACTCATTTTGCAAATGGGTATCCCAAACAATATTAAATTCTCCTGAAAAAACATGAAAGTTTATAAACTTTTCAAATGAGGATTTGAAAAACTTGTACCATGAAAGTGAAAATATTGGTTGGGATATTTGTTCATTTGTTCTATTGTGCTTCAACTTTTAAACATTTTTTTTTTCTAGAAGCCATATGAAAAGAGAGAAGGTCAAAGATGAATAAAGTTTAGAAACTAGTACTCCTGGGGTAGTTTGAAATCTCATTGGCCATGAAGGGAACATTTCCAGAGTAGCTGCAGGCCTGCCTGTGAATAAAGCTGCAAGAATCACAAAGGCCAAATCTTCAGAGGATCACCAAAATAAAGACTACAAGATTTTTCAAAGTTTTCAAAAGGTGGAGGAACCTAATCCTCCTTTTCTGCAGTTATGGGGTCAGTAAATCATGCTGGGAAGGTCAGGTTTCTAAGTATGTAGCCTCACGCCACTCGAGTCCCTTGCATCAGAATCATTACAGTATTGGAAATGGTAACCCTCCCTACTGTGCCTTTCTGTAGACATATTCAAACCTCTCTCTCTCTTTGCTTTTAGGAGTTGGTTATTTCTATCACACGTCACAAAAGGAGAAAAGATAGAATAGAGAGAGTAGCATACGTGCTTTAGCTTCATCATTTCTTATCTTAACTCCTTGCAGCACAATTGCTTCTTCTAGCTCTCCAAAATCAAAAGCAGATCCTTCTTGGTTGCTAGGAAAGAAAAAGAATTAATAACCATGTCAGACATGACCAAAGAAGCAAACCAACCCAATCCAATTTGGAAATACAATAAATAAAAGCAAACCCATTAAGGAAATCATCTTAAATTTTGTATGTCTCAGAAGAAAATTTTGATGGAACAATGAAAAAAAAGATATTGTTTCACATACAGAAAACTTGTGGAAGGAGCATTAATTCCATGAAAAACTGCATAAGGAACATGGTGGTTTGTAGGTCCTGAGTCTGATAAACCAGTCTCCCCAACTCTATGGCTCGCCATGTAAGACGACCTCATACCATTCTAGCAAGAACTGAAAGGGAACCTGTTGCAGAAGCTAAGATGATAACAACAAAAACAGAGGAATTGGATAACTATTTTTAAGAATTCACTTATGTTTACCTCAATTTTTTTGAAGTCCTAAGTAGAATCCTTACTTGCAGAAAAGGTCAGCTGAGAGAGAGAAAGAGAGAGAGCAGAAGCGGCAGCAAAGGATCAAAGATATCTTGTCAAAGTATATTTAAGTAACCTGAAGAGGGTCCAGTCTTTTTCTCAGATATATATCTCTCTCTCTCTCTCTCTCTCTCTCTTTGCACCTTTTGATCTTTCATGGGGGTGTCTCTATCTGTTCCTTTTCTCCTTCTCTATGAAGAAACCTGAATTATTATTTGATTAGTCTGTCTTAGTTTGCTTTTAACACCTCATGTAGTTGTAAATATTTATCAAGATTTTTTTTAACTCATATAATAGTACAGAAAATCCTGTCCTTGCAGACCTGTCTGAGAGGCCCTCTGGGGTGTGTGTAGGCTTTGCCGCTTTGGAAAAAGAAAAAATACTAATCAAATGGAAATAAATAAGAAACTGAAAATAAATGTGAGGGTGGGGTCTTTGCCAGGAACCCACTAGAATCACTGACTCCTACTCCACTCTCTCTCTCTTCTAACCGCCTGTGCTTTTTGATTGGTGCTTTTTTGGGCTCTTCAGCGCTATACAAGTATTTAAAGAGGAGGACAAAAAAAATTAAATTTTATTAAATAAATTACATTAAATTCAACATTTAATAAGAGATAAGACAGGGTTCTCTACCATAAAAGATGGTAAAAAGAAAAGTTCTAAAGGTCTTTTCTTTTTAGTGTTTTTACACCCAAAGGAAAGATTGAGTTTGCTTTTGACAACTAAGGTGAGAGAGTTTTATTTTATTGTTATTTTAAGGTTCTGCTCGTGCCATTTCAACCATAACAATAGTATAATAATCCAAGACCAAAACCCACTTGTAAATTTTGATCTCTGCTCTTGACATGTTAGTGTTTGGTATTATCTCCTTCGTTGATGGGTCTACATCCATTCCCTGTCATCACCTAAAACCATGCCACATTAAGATTCTTTTCTATTAATAGAAATTTATTTTCCCCTCATAACCTGAGGTGCAGGTCTATGGTGCAGACTGGTTTCATTCTAGTTTCTTTGTTAAGCTCCTAATTACTGCATTGGTTACACATGGTTAGATTGTTTTTCATGTGTCCTAATACTTGTTTTCTTGATCAGAAACCTGATGACTAATATGTTAAATTGCATACTTATTTGTAAAAAAGTCTTACTAATTTGTATTAAAAACAAAAGGTACAGAAAGAGATGGAAAGATTAATTATTTCATTTCAAGACTAATTAAGTATTTTAGTTATTCATGACCTGCATTATTGAGTAATATATAGATAAAAAGATAGAGAGAGAGAGAGAGACTTTAAGTGAATGGACTTATGATCTTTCTCATTAAGAGGTGGCTGCAAATATTTTATGTTGTGCTCATCTACTACCTTCGCAAATAATATGCCTTCTACCAATTATTCCTTTATGCTGCCAATGATTGGCCTAAAAAAAGGGTTATTTATTTATTTATTTTTAATATAGAAACGTTCATGGATTAGGTAAAAATATTTTTTTAAGTCTGCAACTTTTGTTCCCAATAAACCTTACAACATGTTCTTCTTATGGCACATTTTGAGAGACTCTTAGATTACAGTATCCATGGATCTTGCATTTCATCAAAACTGTACTTTTTATGAGTTCTTTTCCTGCTCTCTAGAAAGGTGATTCGTCTTGATCAAATCCTAGTATTAATTATGCCTTCTTGGATTTTGAGTAACTGGGTTAAGCCATTGCTTGTTATCTAAGCAAGGAACTAAAGCATATAATATTAATTGTTTTTGCTAATAATAAATTTGCTTCAAATCCAAACCAACTTGCATTTTTATTCTAAATTTGTTTCTAATACCACTTTTGCGTGTCTCAGTTTGTAAGTGTATCAGAATGTTTGCTCTTAAAAGGTAAGCGGCAATTGCAAAATTTATCTGGAATGTAAGAGAAGCTGGTTTAAGATGGATCATGGTGTAGTTGACCTATCACCAAGGAGAAAAGATCATGCCAGCCAATGATTAGCAATGGACCCCAGATGAGAGTGAGAAATTATGATTAGTCAAGACTGAAATGATATCTAGTATAGGTTTTTGTTTGAAAAATGTGACAACTTCCCCAACTTTTAACTCTACATCCAAATCAATCACAAAATTTTCAACGAGTAATGAAAACCAGAGTCTATTCCATGCAATTTAGTCACTCCTGAAATATTCACATGTTGGATTAGGTTTAATTAAATAGTCAAGTGCCTAATTCAGGACACCCTAGACACAACCAAATCAGACACTCTGTATAGTATAGGTTGATAATACGTGGGAATCCCATGTTATCTTTATATAATTATAGAAGGAATAATACCTTAGATTATAGCCAAAATCTTTCTCTGCCTGCTAAATTCAATGTATAAGACACCAAATGATTCCCAAAGTTCGAATGGTCTATGAATTAAATTACATTTATGATTAGAGTTCAAATAACATATTGATAACCAGACTGGCAGAATGTTTTCCAGAGCCAACCTGCATGACCATTTTAATCGTTTGTACAAAGTGTTCTTTTCTAAGGAGACATTACAATTTACCCCCATTCATTCCGATTTAGCCCTATCATAATTTAGTTCACAAAATTTCAATTGTTACCTCTTAACCCCCCTAAAGTTTGGGGTAAAATAAAAGAGCAGTGTTATTATATAATCGTGACTTCAAATCATGATTTAAATTGTTTTTTCACTTATGTAAATACATCTGTAACAATTATTTTCGAACGATTTCATTTTGATCCAAACTTTTGGGGATTGAAATATAGCAATTGAAAAAACTTGAGGGACTAATAATTAATTGGGGCAAACCAGAAGGAGGTATTATGTTTGTCTAAGAAATGCATAATCGGTTAACTTTTACACATCCTAATAGCTTCATTTTAGTCAAACTTTAGGGTAGGAGTGTGCATGGGTTGGGTTGAGAGGAACTTTTTATCCAACCCACCATGATAGGTTAAAAAAATCTAACACAACCCAACCCAACCCAACCAATCCACATGAATCGGGTTGGTTTGGGTTGAACCCATGGGTTATATAGTTTTTATTTTTATTTTTATTACTATTATTATTAAATCGAGCAATAAAAAAAAAAAATATATATATATATATATATCTCACTTACCACTTGAATTGATAAATAAAATATACATGAACTAGAATTTCAACTTAGTTTTAAACAAAATATATCCAACTAAGTTGATAAACAAAATATACATGAACTAATATCCCAACTCAATTATAAACAATTATGAGTGGAGTGGAATGCGGCAAAGAGAGAAATAAGACTGTTATGGTTTACGAGGTAATTAGGTTTTATAAAAGAAGAGCCAAATAGGGGAAAAATTAAATAAAAAATTATTAATTATATAATATATAATATATTTTTAAATATATATAATTTTAAATTTAAATATATATATGTGGGTCGGGTTGGGTTAGGTAAGTTTGTGATTGTTATGACCTGAACTCAACCCAGCCCACTGTTAAAATAATTTGTATAACTCAACCCAACCCAACCCACCAACCCCTAAAAACCAACTTAACCCGGTGGATTAGATTGGGTCGAGTTAGTTTTGGTGGGTTGGCTACACAACCTGCACACCCTCACTTTAGGGGGTTAAAATGTACTGGTTGAAAGTTTGTGAACTAAATTACTAAATTGTGACTCGAAAAACCGTAATGGAATCAATTATAATTTGCCTTTTTTTCCAAGTGAGTTTTAATAAACAAAGGGGCAAATTTCATTAACATATCCGAAGGTTTAGGATAATGCTAACAAGGTCCAAGATATTTCAAAACTGACTAATTTGACCCTTGAACCCAGCTTGGTCACTAAAACAATTAAACATAATAATTAACGGGCCTAACAATGTTTAGGGACTAAATTGCAAAAGCACAATAAAAATAAATTGTAGTTTGTTATAAATACTGACTTCTAAATGAGGTAGAATGCTGGATTTTCATTTGTAATTGGTGATTAGAGAAAGCCCATGTAGTTGTAGTTCACAGATATCAAATGCAAAAACCAACACAACTGAAAAACCGTACTTCTTTCTCAAAAAAAAAGAAAAAGAAAAACCGTACTTGTTTGGTACATCACCAATAGGTGATAATACAAGGAATGCAAGAGCATAAGCTACTGTCATGCAACGTAAAGAAGGATATTAGTTTTCTAATTCTATAACATTCAATTTGGTCGTCACCCAAAAAAATAAAATAAAATAAAGCATTGAAGCTGTTTGCATTGATTAAAATGAGGAATGTTTTGCGTTCATCAAAGATTCAAAATGAAGAAAAATGAGCAGTAACATGAACAGCAAATTAATTAGTTATACGCTCGCATAAAACAAGTTTTTGGGATAATCCAATAAGAAATGAACAACAATTAAGGAGGCAGTGATGGAACACCATACCAAAGCCGAGCACAAAGTTCTTTTCAATGCCAGTGGGATCAAATCACATATATAAATTAAGATCAAAGTACAATGTTTCGACTTCAAAATTTTCGTTTGCCACCAACTTTTTTGTTTAGCTTTTAGTTTATTTTGTTTATGCATGACTTTTTAAAACTTCATTTTTTTACGTAGGTATATTTTTTTTAACCCACTTTTAGTAAAAATTCAAATAAATTTACACTAGATGAAGAATCAACCCATACAAATATATTAACGCTATAATTCAAAATCGGTTGGGGACCATGCCTCGTGAAATGGAGATCATTAGTTCAAATCTCCTATTTCCCCCTCCTATGGATCACAAACAAACAAAACTATAATCAAACAGTTCCACAATATACAATCAAAAAACAAGAACTCGTATAAAATTAATAAATCAAGAATTACTCTCCAGCAATAAAATAGCTATTCAGTCACCAGGCTGGCAACAAATCAATTTTCCGGGCCTTACTATGAACATGTTTATATGTATATAACTAATTCGTTAATTTACCTCTAGAGGACTCAGCCTTACAGTTTGCAAATTGTTCATTTTAAAAAGTTCATCCATTTTGGTTCTGGTTCTATTCCAGATTAACACAACCCTTATACAAGGTAGGTACAACCATAAACACACACACACACACTCTCTCTCTCTCTCTCATCCACCAAACACAGCCACATATCATATGCTTGCTCACCAAAATTACATAGTCAAAAATCATCAGCCCATAGGCCTCTTAATCCCCTTTTTTTGGTTTACTTTGAACCCCACACTACAGCTCTTTTGTTCCACCATAAATAAACCAGTATTGCACAGATTTCCTGCAAGTAGCTTCTAGTTCCCTGAAACTTTACTTTTGGTTTCCAACAATTAAAGGGACATCAAGATTCAATCTTTTCTTAAGTGAATTCAAGCAACAAGACCTTTCCCTCCTCATCTAAAGTCACCACCTTTCCCCTCACCTTGGCTACCAATCAACCCTCTAAAAACCCAGCTATACTGTCTCATTTCAGTTAGTGTGTCTTCACCTTTGTTCAACAAATAACTAATTAAAAGCTTCCAATAGCCAAGGAAGAGTAACATGTATGCTCAGAACCTTAGAGCTAGAATGCAAGCACTCTACCCTAGGTCTAACTTCCCCATGATGCATGAAAACAACTGAGAATCATATTTGATTACACTTGCCTCCAATAGCTACAACATGGATTAACAGAATAAATAACATGGTAACATTTGCTTTTTATGGACACCATTGTAACGCCAGGAAATATTAAAGGTTACACAACAGGCAAGCAAAATGGATTCCCTTACATCCTACTGTTTCAGAAAATAAGTAAAGCAAGCCACTCACAGGACAATCAATGAAAGAGACAATGCTGCTTGATTTAGCTGTGATACATGGCTTGCAAGCTAGATTACGATGTAGCAAGATTCAAAGGTACATTTAAACATACTGGCTAGGCTCTCAATGCCAACACTATGGAATGGCTTTGACAATTAACTACACACTCAAATAACTATAGATACAAGTAGAGAATAGTTATAGAACACACTGCAAATTAATATTATAAAGGAGCTCACATTGCTTGCAAAAAGAAGATCAACTTGTATCATAGCACTAATGCTTACGGTAATCTATTAAAACAAAACATAAAAAAAAAGGAGGAAAAAATGAACATAGGAATCGCTGCTTAGAGTGGGCTAATGACACAAATTCAAGAAACACAGCTCAGGTTTTAGGCAGAACTGTTTTATTTAAGATGATAGAGGAACAGGAAAGAGGATTTGCAATTTTGCACTGAACAAACCATAACCAGCCTTACTCATCTATATACCAGGACAGAGGTCAGCAGATCTCCTTCATGTTCCACCTTAATAATGAAGTCGTATATCTGGGCTTAGTACCACTAAGTTCCTCATTTCTTATAGTAAGAATGACATTGAAACATATTTATTGCATCCTATGACAAAAAGTTCTGCTAATAATTCAATCCATATTAAATTCATAATATGAATATACAGAACTCTCAGTCTCTCATGATGCTCTTGACCCTAAAATAATTCCAAGATCATCGATCTTTCAATGAATTTTACCCTAGGAATACATGTTTGTATAAAGAAGTGCATGCAATTCTAACCATAAGCTTCTCCATTGATTCAGAGGTTGGTATAGTTTCCAGTTTGTCTTAATAGGGTTTAACAGCCACCATCCACATAATATTTTTCTAAATGCAATAGCAGAGAACAGAGGCACTACCAATCAATCCATCTACAATTTCTAGTCCCTCAATCAATAATTGGCAGATTTCCGCCAACTGAAAATAGCAAGCAAAATAGACAGATGATCCATTTCTTCATTATTCTAAGAGGGCATCATATTAAAATTTCAGGTTGTTGCATTATTCAAAGAAGCATTTTTAAATTCTATTTCTTGTTCCTCCTTTTTCCTTTGCATCACACAACAATTGTTTCTAGGTTGACCGACAGACCAGCAATCAAGATCTCAGCCATGCCACAAAGCTCTAGGTTTTACGACATAATTGGTCATCTTGACCATTGGATTTAGAGGAAGAAATAAATTCTTATTTTATCGGACACTTACACATGCATCCAATGGGTCTTGAACCTAGGAATCTCCACCCCATTTGTAAGGGGGGAGGAAGTATCATTGAGCTAAACCTTATTCGCTGATTTAGAGGATTAAATATGTGATGTGAGCCCACAAATGACCGCACACAATGCTGCAGCAAATCTATGCATAGAGAATAAGGCCCCATGGCAGATGTAACTAGAAAAAAGTACTGACATTAAAAACTGAAGACAAAAAAAGAAAAGAAAAAAGGGTTTGTAATAGTAGATCACTAGATCCACAACCCCCCCCCCCCCCCCTCTCTAGTGCGATTACAAACTCAAAAAAGAGAAACATTAGGAAAGGAGACAAGAATAATTGTGAGTTTTAATATTCAAGGTACAACGATGAATACTTCGGATAAACCAACCTAAGACAATTATGAATGTCAAATGAATTTAGAAACTCTGGAAAATCAAGCAAATGAAGCAACTGAATCAATTAAATAAATAGTAGTCATTCATAGCATAAAGTACAATGAATTATCAATACAAAGCAGAGCAAACAGTAATGGAATTCCCTGGGCACAATAATGCCCTCAATTTCCCTTCAACCAATGACAAGAAAATTCAAAGCCTCTCAATTATAGGGAGTCCTATCTCCTAGCCTAATACTCTACTTTGAACGGGCTATTACCTCCAAATCCCTCAAGGAGAATCCATACCAAACATAAATTTTTACCCAAACTATTTTATTTTTATTTTTTTAATTTCTTGGATAAGTTGCAAATGTCATTATTAGACAGATACTAAGGATCCCAGCAAAACATTAGTGCCATAAGCCTGCTCTGATACCATATTCAGATATGAGCCATTCCATCTCATTTACTAACCAATATAAGCCAATGACTTATTTCTCTACTAATAAACAAACACATTACCACACATCTTCCTTCCATTTTACTCAACAATTTGATACTTTTTATGTTATTTTTCTTAAAACTAATCATCATAAAACTTAAAGCTATACCTCATATGCAATTTTCCCCCTAGTAATAAGTAGTTATTGTGTTAGCGACTTAAATACACAAAAATAACTTGGCTTTCTATTGTAGTTATGTGAATAACTTAATGAAAACATTATAATTAAATCCACATTCTCAATTATAAAAATATTACAAAACCTCAAGATCAAGCTTTAGAGATGCCTGTGAAACTTAATCAGCGTCATTTGGACACACACATGGAGCAACTTCACAAATGACAAAGGATTAAACAGGACACAAATCATTAAAGAAACACATGTTGGAGGTTGACGAGAGGGGAGTTGTTCTTTGCAATTAAGCAAAATCAAAACAAAGTGATTGGAAAATAAGTTAGTTTGTTGAAGAAAATTGAAGAAATTTGAGCTATCATTTGTAAGGCATGAAAAGATGTTCCAGCTCTACGCTGTAAAATATACCTGTGTATGTGCCTATACACATCAAATCAGAACCAAAAATATTTCAATTATTGCATTTTGCAGATTTCTACTGATACTCAAACTGCACCTCAACATGCAAATACTTTCTCATGAGCTGAACAATGGAAGATGTAAATCTGGCCAAAATTTGGCATTCATCATGTGATTTTGCCTCCGAAATAATCCCATGAATAATCAACTTCTTAAGATTTGGGCATCGTTCTAGCAGCCCCTCAACCCAATGTGAGAATAGATCATTGATTACAATCCAACCAATCTCCAACACAGTCACATTCACCAAGTGAGAAGACCCTTGCAAACCATAGTGAAGCACTCCATCTCTTAAGTCATAACTCAATGAAAGGTGACTCAGCTGTGGGAAACAAACAGCAATTGTTTCCAAATCCACAATCTCATCCTCTTCATCAAACACCATATCCCAAAGGCGAAGCCTCTGTAATTTTGACGATCTTGAGATCATTTGGTAGAACTTTGGCCATATAATTGTGAAGTTGCTGATATCTACAATCTCAAGATTTTCTACAAGCTCGCCAATATCAAGATGTAACACACTAACATCATCAATCTTGAAGTGCTTCAAGGTCCCCTTTCCAATGAGTTCGAAAATCTCAAGGGCACAATCTTTCAAGTGCAAGCACTCAATACTATCAGCCTCCAATATAAACTTGTCCAGACTGATTCCTTCGACATATATACTCTTCAATGTGGGACTTGTCAGCTCAACTGTCACTTGTGCATCTGACATTGCAATCTCTGGATCCACAAGTTCCAAGGTTTCAATCTTTGGGCAGGCAGTGAGGAGAAGACTCAGATCCAATGCTGAAATACTGACACAACTTAAAGATAGGGATTTCAAACAAGGAAATCTTTGAAAATTGGGTTCAACCCCAGTAATGGAATTATGGGCCAGCAACAAAGATTCCAGCCTTTGCCTGCCACATATTTCAAGAATGTTTACATTTGGAGAAGTCCGAACATTATAAATCAATCGGCGCAATGTTTCCCTGGTATACATAAGCCATGCAATGACAGCGGAAGCTGAGAACACATCAACATCATCCATCAGAATTGACAGACCTTGTAATCCCGTGGTTTGAAATATCGTTCGAGTTATCAAGATTTCTAGCCGAATAGGGGTCAAATCACGGTAAACAGCCCAATCAGTGGAATTGAATGACAGTGTGTGAAGGTGTTTGCGGTAAGCTTCTCGCCATTTACGACAAGTTGCAGAGGCTACCACTACCTCTCGGGCGGCTCCTAGCCTGGATAGTATGTTCCCAACAACTTCAACAGGAAGATCCTCCATAACTCAAAGATAAACAAACAAATGAATCAACAACCAAAATCCACAACCTGGGTTTCCCACAAAAAAGATCAAACAAATGGAAATTGCTTAATTTCCAAGAAGCAAACCGCCAAATCTTTCACAAAACACCATAAAGTCATAAACCTTTGAAACCACAGCAAATATCTTCTTCACCAATGCAATGATCCACAAACAGGAAAGCTACCCAACAGAGAAAACAACCTATAAGCACACCAAATTTAATGGGATCCTGAAACCAAAATCAAGGAACAAAAGAAAAAAGATCATAAGTAAATGGGTTTTGCCTAAAAGATTCAAAAGTTGTAAGCTTCAGCATAATTCAGAATAAATGAAAAAAACCCAAAATCTAACTACGAAAACCCATCAAAAAAAAAAAAAAAAATCAAAATTCAGCATCTGGGCATTCATAGGAATTCAAGAAAAGTACTTATTACATCCAAAATGATATAGATCATACGCATTTCAAATAAATTTAAAAGAAAAAAAAAAAAAAAAAAGCTGTGGAAGTAAAAATGAATCTCAGTGATTACTGCATACCTGAGGATAAGATAGCAATGAAAGAGCTGCAATGATAAGAGTAAGAAATGAGAAGAAAGGTGGGATTTTGATAAAGGAAAAGTGAGTCAAGGAGAGCTTGATCGCAGGCGTGACAATGGGAGAGAGATCCGCCACCCTATAGAGAGAGAGAGAGAGAGAGAGAGAATGAAAATGAAGTGGTTTTGGTCGTTTTTTGGAGGGTTTGAGAGTTCAACGGGTACCGTATGTATTGTACTTGACCCACCCAAAATCCGGGAGAATAGAATAAGCTGTGTGGTAAAATTACTTGAAATGACTTTGCAATGTCCTGTGAATCATGTGAAGCAAAGCAGTTGCCTTTAAATATGCCATATGCTTTGCTGCTTTATTTATTTATTTATGTATGTTGTAAAACACAAAGCATCTTCTCGCTAGAGATGCTACGAGAGAGTTATCTCTTGAGACCGTCTACTAGGATATTATTCTGTTATAGATATGGAAAGATTTGAACAATCTTTTTATTCTTGTAGAGTCTTAAAAAAAAATACTACTAACTTAATCATGGCATGGTTGCTTGGCGGCTCACTCACTGTGAATTTGTAAGGGTACGTTTGGTATACTAAATGTGGATTACAACAAGAATGGTAATCTTTATTATCAGGAATAAAATGTGTTGTAATGGAATAACTAAACCTATTCATTAGTTTGGTTGTGAGTTGTAATATTAGAATAAAACTTATAATCTATTTTAGGAAAAATCTCATTCATACAATTATATTTCTTAGAAAATAACATATTTTAAATTTTAGAGAAATGAGTTATTTTTTATGATTTTTTATTTCCATAATTGTTAGGTGGATATAGAAAGTTTATTTATTTGGAAATATATTAATGTTAGAAATTATTACATCTACTAAAAAATAGCTATTACAACACTTTTAGAGAGAAATAGTTATTCCTCATTTTAAAGAATAATTATTCATAAGGAATGATTATTCCCTTTAATAAAAATATAACCAAACTATTGAATAGCTAAACTATAGAAATAACTATTACATTACAATGCCTATTACAATCTACCAAACGTGCCATAAGTGTTTTATATTCTCTTTGATAATTATTTGTAGATTGAATCAACATATTCTTACCAAAAAAAAATGTTTAATTTGATTTCTTTTCTATATTAGATTTGACATCGCGCATAGAGTTGAGCTTTGATGCATTTTTTTCCCTTAGGATATATTTTCTTGCTAAAATGGGTGTTTATAGCTCATCAAGCACATGAGTATTTTACCGGATATAAGTAATTTCACTATCCTATACACACCATTTAATTATAGAGAATGAATTCTTTGAGGATGGCCCAAGAATGCTAGCCATGAGATTTAAATTCCATACCCCATAGATCGCATTAGACCTTGGGAACTACTTTCCTTAAAGATGTTGATAGATCTATTTTGCCATAGCCATACCATCCAAGTATGCTAACATGCATCAAATCATGATGCCATAAAATAATAGGTCAAGCCATGTGAGGTGCACCTTACCATTTTTCACATTTTTCTGGTCATCGTTTTTCATGTTGCATTAGAAGACATTTTCACTTTTGTTAATTGTGTTATTGGTCCTCTTACTATTAGCATGGGCATCACTGAATAGTACATGCTCCATTGTGAATGTGTATGTTGTAGCATCTCTCTGAAAGTTGCCCAATACTTAAAGATGTTTTCATTAAAGCTGGTGGCTAGATACATTGAATACATGTGAAATGTAAGTGCGAGACCCATCGTTTTAACTTGATGCATATTGTACCCTTTATTTCCTGAAGGCGACGCTTATATTTCCAAATTTCACCCATGAATGAAACATCTCATCTAACTCAGTAATTACTATTAGTTGTTTTATCTCTAAGCATGTGATTGCTACAGCCTCCATCCAAAAACAAATTATTCTCATGTTATTCCTGAGGCATGTGACTGGCCAAAAGCAAAGTCTGTATTATCACAATTCAGTTAGTCAACTTTAGCATGCAAATAGCTTTCATGGGTTCAATGTAGCTTAGCAAAAAAACATAAATAGCTCAACAAAAATAATAAAGAGCTAAATTAGTATTACTATTTTCATGTGTGTTCTAATAAGTATTACTATGTACTTAAAAAAAATGAAAAAACCTCCAAAGAGAAGGCGAAGAAAGTCAATGAACTTCCAGTCCCCCATATGGAAAGACATATAAAACCCAATTGATGATGTCAAAGATCGTCAGTTGGGTCACTTATCCAATCCATAACTCGTAACGGTCTGTTAGGATCTATAAAAAAAAGAAAGCTTATCGAAAAGACTATCAAGGTGTGCCCCGATGGGGAGCCTCAAATACTAAAGTTAGTATCAAATCATTTATTTTGTATGTAGATAGTATTTTTGTAGCACTTTTCTCATATCATAGCAAGTGATGCAAATTGTCCCATTTATATGCGACTTAGGTAGTTGTTGTACTCATAAATGTCTTCTTTTACATAATTGAAAGTGATTGTTACCCTTAGTGCAAGGGTCATTATTTTGATAAGAGTTTAAGGCCTATTAGTAATAGTTGTTGTTGAATATATTGAATGTGCTTAAACTGTTACTTATATTTCCAAATTTCACGGATGAAACATCTCATCTAACTCAGTAATTATTAGTTGTTTTATCTCTACGCATGTGATTGCTACAGCCTCTATCCAAAAACAAATTGTTCTCATGTTATTCCTGAGACACGTGACTTGCCAAAAACAAAGTCTGTATTATCACAATTCAGTTAGTCAACTTTAGCATGCAAATAGCTTTCGTGTGTTCAATATAGCTTGCAAAAAAAACATAAATAGATCAACAAAAATGATAAAGAGCTCAACCTAGCTAAACTAGCCCCAAAGAGAATGTGAAGAAAGTCAATGAACTCCTCCATATGAAAAGACATTTAAAACCCAACTAATTATGTTAAAGATCGCCAATTGGGTCATTTGTCCAATCCATAGCTTTTAACAGTCTGTTAGGATCTGTAAGAAAAAGAAAATTGATTTAAAGAGACCACTAGTGTGTGCCCTGGTGGAGAGTCTCCAATGCTTAAGTTAATATCAAACCATGTATGAGCAAGATTTAGGTACAGTACTTATGTTCTTTCCTTAAGATTTTGTCATGTAGATTTTTTCTCATGGGATAGAAGTATATTTTTTAGTTAAATAGCCATATGGCTGAATCTTAAGAGGAGAACCTAAGGAACAGCACTTAAGGTACTGTACCTAAGTTTTGTCCAACCATGAATTTTGTATGTAGATAGTATTTTTGTAGTATTTTTTTCATACCTCAGCAAGTGAGGCAAATTGTCCTTTTTATAGGTGATTTAGGTAATTGTTGTGCTAATAAATGTCTTCTTTTACATAATTGAAGGTGATTTTTACCCTAAATGCAATGGTCATTGTCTTGATAAGAGTTTAAGGCATTTGAGTAATGGTTGTCGTTGAATATCTTGAATGTGTTTAAGCGGTTACTTATCTTTCTTTGAAGGCTTGCTAGTGACTTAAGGTCTTTTCCGTGCTCATCACCAACCAATTGGCAATTTTTTTGGGGATAATTTGCTAATGTTTTTAAGATATTATTCATAAAAGGAATTGGTGTGCCATGATTTAAATTTCAAATGCTAAACTTGAATGACAAAGTAAATTTCTCTCACAGCCAGTATAAAAAGAAAGGTTATTAACAAGAAAAGGTCTCATTAAATAGATTGGCGTATTATATGAAGCAAACTTTTTATATCTGCTAGGTCTTGTGGAAAAATACTTAAATAATCCTAGAGCACTACTCCGAGCTCTCATAAAGGGAGTGGGCACAGCATATGGTCCTACCATGGGCCCACCCTTTTTGTGAGAATCCGAAGCAGTGTTCTTGGACTAAGTATTGTTCGGTCTTATGAGACCCATATATTGCAATAATGACAACTATATGCCATTCCAACATTTTTATGAGCACATTCTACATATAGATATATTATTTTATAGGGTTATGCTAATAAGTGTCCTTAGGGTATTAGTTAAGAATTCATTTTAGGAAAGTTTTAATATCACTTTTATAGAAAATGAAAAAAACTGTCAAAATATTAATTGTTTTTTTCTTTTCCCATAAAAACTTTTTTTAATTGAATTCTTAACCAGTGCTCTAAAAACACTCGTTAGCATTTCCCTATTTTATATAATGGTGGTATACAACATCCCATGAAAATAGAAATAGTAAAGGGACCTCTAATTAAGAGAGATGTATTAAGACAGTACCACCATGGTTACACACCAAGTTGTGGAATAAGGCTTAGTTATTCTATAAAACTAATCTAATAAATGAGTAAATTTTAGGTATTTTTAGAGTACAATGCCGTTGTGCTTCCTCCCATGAGTCCCCTCACATTTTAGTGGATCACATTAATTAAACTCATGATGGGTTCACATAGATTAGATGTAAAAGAAGAGAGCACCGATTGGAATGCCTAATAAGTTTCCGTAATAAAGTCGTTTGAATTAAACAAATCTGGAAATCTCAGGAAACGGGGTCGTTTAGACATTGAACAACAGAAGAGAGTAAAGAAGTCAAAAACAAGGTTGTCTACTAGTCTTGCCTCACCTGACCTCCAACTTTCCCAGATTGAAGATCGGAATTTCGAATCTCTCTCTCTCTAGCTTCTGTCTTCATCTATGATTATTATTATGTGTAAAACCTCGGAAATCATTGTCCTCACAGTGGTCTTGTCAGCCCTAAGCTTCATAGTCCATTCGGCCACAGCAAATCCGAACAACCATCGCTACAATGTAGGAGATCCCGTCCCCTTTTTCGTCAACAAAGTCGGACCCCTCAACAATCCCAGGTAATCTAATCCTCCACTTCTTCTTCTTCATCATCATCATCTCTTAATATATATATTTTGTTGTTAATTTTGTGATTTCTGTCATCGCTCACAGTGAGACCTACTACTATTATGACTTGCCATTTTGCCGACCAGGTTTGCCCATTTCTTAAATTTTACATATATTTCTTTTCTACACATTCAACTGTACTATTTTTTTGAACTGAATGTTGAATTTAATAAAACCAATAAGGTACTACATGGTTGAGCTGCATTGTCAAATACTGATTTTTTTTTTTTTTTAGTGTTCACTAGGTTGTAATCTAAAGTGTATCATATGGCCACAACCCCATGATTTTTTTTGCGCAAATACTACAATTTGCGCGTTACATTTGACAGCACTGCATATAGCCACATCAGTTTATAACAACATTAAAGTGCACTGCTTATCAGAAAATATTCAACTGGTGTTAGTATTTGTGATTACACATGAACCTAGTGGGTCTTAAACCCATGACCTCACTCTCGAACTAATTATTATAGGAGAAGGAAGTGCCAGTTGAGCTATAGCTCGATGGCGAGTATTTATGATTTTTCTTTCTTAGCTATATCCAATACCCAATCATATTTTTCTATGAATCAGTTTGATTTAAATTCACATGTGCATGTAGGACTGTTGGTTTTAATTTGCAATTTGCAGATCCGTTAGTTCTGAAGAAGGAATCCTTTGGGGAAGTTTTGAATGGTGATCGCTTAACCAATGCTTTATACGAGTTAAAATTTCGGGTGGACAAAACCAGGGAGACCCTGTGCCAAAAGAAGTTTAAAGTTGCTGAAGTTGCAGAGTTCAGGGGTGCTGTCATTGATGATTTTTACTTCCAGATGTATTATGATGATCTTCCATTGTGGGGGTTCGTTGGGAAAGTTGAACAGGAGAGTGGAATACTTGGTGAGAAGGGTCCCAAGTACTATCTCTTCAAACATGTTCAGTTTGATGTTCTTTACAATGGGGACCAGGTCATAGAAGTACGTGCTTTTAGCGATCCAAATCATGTCGTGGATATAACTGAAGATGTTGAAATTGATGTTACTTTCACTTATTCGGTTATCTGGAATGAGAGCTCAACTAAATTCAAGGACAGGATGGGAAAATATTCGAGGGCTTCATTAGTGCCAATCCGCCAGCAAATCCATTGGTTCTCGTTCATTAATTCAGTTGTAATTATTGTACTCTTGATGGGATTGCTTACCTTGCTTTTTATGCGGCGTCTCAAGAATGATATGAGGAAGTAATTTCACTATTTATTTTTCTCTGTTTGAGGGTAGTAATTAAGCTGGTTATTTTACTTTGTCGGTCTAATCTCTTCCATATGTCTTGCAGATGTGCTGATGGGGATGAAGAAGAAGATAAGGAGGTTGGTTGGAAATACATTCATGGTGATGTATTTAGACCTCCTCCAAACTTGTCCTTGTTTTGTGCTGTCTTGGGCACTGGTACCCAGCTGCTGACTCTGTAAGACACTTTTGAACTTTTTCTTTACTCTTTGTATTCACATTTCAAAGCTATAGTTTCAAGAACCAAAATCAAAATAGACCCAACACATAAAGAATGTAATTTGCATTTCAGCATATATATATATATATATATATATATATTCTGCCAATGAGCTTTAGCTCAAATGACTCTAGTGCATTCAAACAACATGGGTGCATGTGCCACTTACCAACCAAAATACACACACACATAGTTATATGTAACCAAAGAAGCAAATTTTAAAAATTATTGCAATGTTGCCCCTGGTTTCTGAACTAGTATGATATTGGATGGTGTTACAGGCTAGGACATATATTAGCAGATTGTGATAGGGACACAAAGGTGGTGCTTCAGCACTTAACAATTAACATACAGTCATAAATTTGCAGAGGCCACTTATGTGACTCAGACTAATAAATTTTTCAATATCTTGACTTGAGGGTATAAACATATAACATTTCTTTCAAATTATATGTGCATTTTCCATTCAGGGTTTTCATCTTATTTGGCCTAGCATTTCTTGGTGTCCTCTATCCATACAATCGTGGAGCACTGCTTGCATCTCTTGTTTGGATATATACAATTACATCTGTGATTGCAGGGTACACTGCTTCTTCTTTCCACAATCAGTTTGCTGAGAATGGATGGGTAGGTGATTTATGTAATTCTTCATATATTTTAATGACTGGTGTTTTAACTTGTTATCCTTGTGACACAAATAATGCAATTTCCAGGAATGGAGTGTTCGTCTCGCTGGGATTCTGTACCTGGGCCCGTTGCTTGTGACAGTGCTCATTCTTAATATAGTTGCCACAGGTTTAGGGGCCACAGCTGCACTTCCATTTGGCACCATTACAGTGATTCTTCTTGTATGTCCATGTGTTGGTATTCCATTGCTTGCCTTTGGTGGGGTTTTTGGATACCGTCATAGGTCTGAATTTGAGGCACCCTGTGCTACAAAACGATACCCAAGAGAGATTCCACCATTAGCTTGGTACCGGAAAACACCTTGTCAAATGTTTATTGCTGGTCTTTTATCCTTTAGTGCAATTGTCCTTGAGTTACACCACTTGTATGCAAGCATGTGGGGCTACAAAATATGTACTCTTCCTGGCATATTATTCATCACCTTTGTCATCCTTGTCATTCTAACTGCAATGATTAGCGTTGGTTTAACATATATTCAGCTTTCTGTGGAAGACCATGCATGGTGGTGGAGGTATGTTCTCTTGCACATGCAATACACAACAAATAGGCACTTCTATCTATGAATTTTTTTCATTTTAAGTTTACTTATTCATTTTGAGATGCTCTTAACTTATTTCATTCGTATGTTTCGTGCATGGGAAGATCTTGAATATTCAAAAACTATAAGGATATGTGAACCTAAAATTAATAAATGGAGATTATTAAAATGGGGTAAAAATTCATCAGAAAAAAGGTCTAATTCTGTTACTTTTAGAAAAATGGGTCTAATATTTTTAGGGACAAAGAGGTTAATCAAACTTAAATAACAATGGATTTTTCTACACATTTATTTAGGTAGATATCAGTATTTTGTCCAAATTTTGAACATTAGCCAATTTTTGAATGTTAGATGTGGGAAAATGACAATGAACCTGGCTATATCATATTTGTCGGTTGCCATCAAATGCTTCATTTTTTTTTAAAATGAAGCACAAGCCTCTGTCCAGTTTACTATAAATTATATTTTTGGTATCCTTCTGTAATATTAAGGGGTTTAAATTTAAATCTGAAGGGATGTTTTTCTATTGCTTCATGCTGGCTCTTTCTCATCAGCAGTCCAACACTTTGATGATGTGTTTGAAATCTTAGACTTACCCTTTATCCCCATTGCAACTAAAATTAAAAAAAACTGTATACAATTTTAAGAAGCTCGGATTAGGTTTTATCTATATGTGTAGTCTTATACCTTCCCTTATCAAAGAAAAGAGTTGCAATTTTTTTTTCCTTTATTTTCACTTTACTTGACCATGTATTGATTATGTGTATTGTCTGTTTGATGCAGATCGGTGTTGTGTGGGGGCTCAACAGCCATTTTTATGTTCGGCTATTGCATCTACTTCTATGCCAGGTCAAACATGAACAGTTTCATACAACTATCCTTCTTTATAGGATATAATGCTTGCATGTGCTATGCATTCTTCCTCATTCTCGGTACAATCAGTTTTCATGCTTCCTTAATGTTTGTTCGCCATATATACCACGCTGTTAAAAGCGAATGAATCTGTTCATGAATTCCAGCAATATTATGAATTTAATGGTCTGTGTTTCTCTCAATACTACCCCCTGCAACGCGCACACACACACACACATATGCATGCACCAGCACAGGCACATGCAGGCAGAGAGAGAGAGACCAGCATTGTATACCTAGATATAGATGAAACAAAGTTGAGAGAGGGCACAAAAACTGTCAATTAAGATTGTAACACCTATGAATTCCTTCTAATTGGAGAGATGAAAAATATGACAAAACATGTGGCCATCATTGTATACCTACATGTAATAAGGTTCATTGATAATCATGCAGCATGTTTTTATGCACTTAAGAACACATTTATGGGCATATAAACAACATTGTGAAGCAACATATATGCGTCATGAGCAAGTTATGATTGTGAAAACTAGGTTTCAGTTCTGTATCTGGAGTAGCACACTGGTGGGACTCATTTAATCCCAAAGGTAGTAAGATTCAGGGGAGCCTTTTATTTCTGTGCCTTTATTTTTCATCAAAAGGGGCTAATGAACAATTCCCCAAATGGCACTTCCTCCCATTGTAAGAGGAAGGTGATGAGTTAGATTGACCTGACCTAATGGGTCTGCATGTAACTTTCCAAAAACAAAATCACCAAAAGAAACTAAGGCTGTGTTTGGTTCAATGTAAAATATTTTCCGGAAATGCTATTTTCGGGAAAGAAAAATATTTTCAAATGTTTGGTTGTATTATGAAAATTATTTTGGAAAATATTTTCAGGTGTTTGATTTCATTCTGAAAATGCTTATTTTTTACAAGTTTTTCACATTTTCTCAGCTCTCAAACAAATTTTATAATAGAAAATTTCAATATATAAACTTAAAAAAACAAAACTCAAAACAAAAAACCATTCATCAAACACTATATCCTCGGTCAAAGTGAGAGAGGGAGGAAGAAAGAGTGAGTGATTGAGGAAAAAAGAGAGGCAGATCGAGAAAGAGATAGAGGCGATCGATCATGGGTGGGTCGATCTAGAGGCGGTGGCGGTGACGACAAGATCAAGAGAAAAAATGACAAGATCGGTCATGGGTGGTGGCGACAAGATCGTGAGAAGACGATCTAACCCAAATTGTGGTTGCATGCACGACGGCGGGGCTGTGGGTTGAGGACGACGATCTAGGCTTCACCGGTGTGTCGAGAACAAGCTCGGTCTTGGGTGGGTCAAGGACGAGATCGGGCTTGGGTGGAGACGATCAGGCTTGGGTGGATCGAGCTTGGGTGCGATCTTGCCGGTGATTCAGGCGGTGCGATCTCGCCGGTGCTGGGTGCGACGAGACTGTGCTTCTAGTGTGATCTCCTTGCTGTTTCTCTCTCTCTCTTCTATTTTCCTGGGGCGGAATTCATTTGACGGTAAAATACAAATGAAAATGGTTTTACAGGGTCAGAGGGCATATTTTACGGTCAACGAAAATGATTTTCCGTTTGACCCAATTTTCCTTGCGCACCCAAACACCCGCATTTACGGAAAAGTATTTCCGGAAGTGATTTGAAGCTAAAACAAACACAGCCTAAGAAAGTGTGAAATGAAGTTGTGTTGCTTTAAGTGGTATTATATTTTTTGCTTCCTCAGTGTTTTTTTTTTTTTTTAATTAACAAATAATTTATAATTAAAAAAAAAAAAAAAAAACTAGTTTTTAACTTTTTGTTACACATTCAACATAAAAAGTTACAAACAACTATATCTTTAAACACTATACAAATAAGTTACCAGAAATTATGAGATACCCAAATGGTATAATAGTAATAACCTACTAATTTTTCAAGTATTTTTATTTCAATATTTTTTTATATACCCATCAATAATTGTAAATATTATACTTAACATTATTTTAATTATAATGTAGTTTTTCCCTTAAATTCAAAATCTTAACTTATGAATAAAAAAATTTTAAGACAAAGGAAAATTAAGATTAAAAAAAAACACACACGCACACAAACACAAGCACAAGATGGATGAAAATTCCTATGAAAAAAGATGGATAAAAATTAAGCATACGTTGGATGATTCCTTAAGAATTGTAATTTGGTCATTGCATCTTTCTTGACAAATACGTTGAGTGAGAGAAGGGGACATATCCTTAGTTTGCTTCATACGCTCTGGACCGGATATTAGGACCAATTGTGAAGGGAATCTCATTTTGTATAGAGAATATTCAGTACAAAAATCCAAGAGGGAAATTATTTGGTGCATTTTTTTTTTTTTTCTGAATAAAAAATGGGTCTCCGGTGTGGAAATTATTTGGTTTCCTTGGTATGTTATAGCATCCTCTTATAAATATACATTGTTAAATAAAGGTTAAAAATGTATCCTTCTTAGGTGACATTATTCAATGTGTATTATATATAATTATATATATTTTCTCTCAACCTTTGCTCAGAGAGTATCTACTTGATACAATTAGAAATTTTTTTTGAAAAGAATTTATTTATTTATTATATAGTAACTAGTAAGTATATGATATGATATAATTTGAATATAACATGAATTTATATAATATAAATTTTATTTTCAAAATTTTGGTGACAATAACTAAATGATTGATAATTCACCAAAGCCTCATATACTTCCATATGGAGTATTTTATATATATATATATTAGTTTTACTCATAATTTATGTTTTTTTTTTTTTTTTTTTGGTTGGATTACATTGACTCATTGAAGGCGTAAATTAAAATGTTTATCATCTTAATTAAAATTTAAAACTAAGGGTTTAATTTGAAACCACAACAAATTATAGGGAAAATTTTACCATAGTGGTTAATGAAATTTAGACTAGGCATAATGAGAGTATAGCCACTTCATACAGTGAAGGCTTCTAAAGTTCTAACATAGTAACATCCAACTTTATTTATACAGAATAGATTCTATAGACTATGATAAAATGTTAATAATTTTGAATCTTTTTATTTTATATAATTTAATTCTTACAACAAGTAGGTATGGGTACTGATCAAATTCTTAAACTACTAATATATAAATTTATGGAATTAACATTCAAAAATATATATACATGATAAGCCATATAAAAGATTGAGTTTAGCTTATTAAGGAAATAAATCAAAAAATGAAATATTAAGAAGGTCAAAGGCCGGGGTTCAAGTTTCCAAGAGGGAGCTTCACACATATATACACTTAGATTATGTTAGAATAGAAATTTTATCTTATATCAAAAAAAAAAAAAACAATTATTAGAAATAACTCAAAAAATTAAAATTATTAAGAAAAAAGGGTCAAATTTTTTTAGAAAATTAATTTTAAACCATTTTGAAACTTCATAAATTCTTTCCAAGATAATCTCATATAAATTAAGAGATACAATTATGGAAATAATCACAGATAAATCATAGAGATACAATTATGGAAATAATCACAAATAAATCATGAAAATAATATATTCTTTGATTTCTTTCCATTTTCATATGGATAGAATGCCAAATTATTTACATAAAAGCAAATTAAAAAGTCGGTAAATAAGTAATTTTGTGTTACAATAAAAACAACAATGATCTAGATGAACAATTTACAAATAGAAGAAACCATTGAATTTGAATAGATCATATGCATAAACAATTTTTAAAGACTTGGACGGCTATCCATGTTGACGAGTTGTGTCAAAGTAGGGGTTTTATTGCTTGGATTAAGCCTATCTCAACTCATTTAATAATTGTGTCAAACCCCTCAACCTTGAAACAACTCGTTTATTAAGTGGGTTGGATGTCACAACCTACATATGACACTTAATAGATATTTCATATTAGGTTGACACAAACATGACCAATTTCAACTCGCTTAATAAGCATATTGTATTAGTCAAAAGATTTGTACCTCAATTGACATTTCTCTGTATTCCCAATAGAAACGTGCAAGATTCAAATCTTACTTCTCCTAATTGTAACTATCGAATTATTTAACCCAAAAAAAATGTTATATGGGGCTAACAAGGATACAAACCATTTCAACCCATTTAAGAAATATAACCCAATATATTTTAACATAAATTTATATTTTGTAAGCACATAAATAACAAAAATGATAAAATAAATACATTCTACACATATTCAATTTCATAATATATCAATTAAAGTACTAATAGCATTCAATTTAAAAGTTTTATTTCAACCCAATGAAGTTCCACCTAAATTTTAAAATACACAATCTACCAATATAACCATTAGATTCTTTAATTTCTTAATTATATATATAATTTAAATTTAAATAAATAAATGAATAAAATTGTGTTCGTATTTTTAAAAAAATCCACCATGAATAATACAGGGGATAAAACAAAAACAAAAACAAAAACAAAACACAGAAACCGACGCAAGTTAGTTACCGCATCCTCAAATTTTCAGCACAGTTAGTTATACAAAAAACTCACTCAAGTAGATTATGCCAAATTTTTTCATCTGAAACTTGTTAAGTCCTATTCGAGACCGACCAACCATCCTTAACAACAATAATCACTGTTTCCATCTTCAGTTTATTATCCAAATTCAACTATGTTTATCAGTGAACAGTGAAATGAGAAACAAATCCATGTGTTTAAAGCCAATTTAATCTCAGTTTAGCCAATCACATTTCACTAATAACTGATAAGCAACCAAAGCCATGTCCCCTCCTTCCTTCAAGCCAAAAATTTGGAGCCCACAACAACAAAAGTCTCTCTCTCTCGCTCTCTCTCTCTCTCTCCCACCTAAATTTGTCACATACTACACTCTCCTCTGTACAGCTTTAAGCTCTCAGTGGCTTCTAATTTTCTTGGAGTTATCCCTGTAGCTGTTGTTTCCTTGAGTTATTATATCAGACCAAAAGGTATGCTACTTTCATAACCAGTTGTTGTTGTCCCTATGTTGTACCGTTTTGATGCTTCACTTGGTGATTTAAGGGTCATTCTGTTTCTGGGTTCTGGTTTAGCATTGGGTTTTTTCTCATACCCATTTGCCATTTTCTCTTTTGCATTACAATTTGATACATTATTCATTGGTTTTGGGGTCATTATTGTTGTGGGTTTTTGGTCTAGTCTGGGTTTAACCCTTTGTGTTATTTTTTATTTTAATTACATTTTATGTATTTGTATTTTTTTGCTTATCAATTAAAGTAGTATGACAAATGGCAGGAAAGAAAGAATATGTGTGGCCAACTCTGACTAGTCATTTGAGCATCCATAGCTGACCCCAAATTCCTTTTTGTATATATGATTGTTGCATGTGGGTATAATTTTGCTTTTGCATTAGTTAACTTGTTCCCTTCCTTCTTTGATGAGCTGTTGTGAACTTTTTTTTTGAGTGAGCTTTTCTTAGTTTGGTTTAAGGGAGCAATTTCTGAAAGGTCTCTTACTAAGTTTTTAGAATGACTTTTGCAATAATTTCTGGAAGTGCTTTTTGATTGATGTATAGAGCGTTGCTCCTTTTCTTGAGCCATGTAGAATTGTTTTCAAGTTAAGAATGAAAACTTCAGGCTACTGAACTTCGAGTATATTCTTTGTATGTTCTGATTTTTTGTTTTGTGATGACCAGGTTTGGGAATGATGAGTGATTGGCAAAGGCACTTCAGTCCTGAATTCTAATTTTCAAGAATTAGATTTTACACTCCTCTAATATGGCAACTTGCATGTCGCCCTGTTCTATGCCATCTAGCACGCGAGTTTCAGTTGGAATACTAGCCTCCCCAAGGGGGAGAATTCTAAAGGAATCTCAAATGTGCATGGCTAGTACCCTGAAGACTGTTGACAGGAAGAGTAGTTTGTGGGGAACTTGCCAAAAGAATGCAGTGGAATTCTCTCGGTTTAAGTGCTCCGTTAATTCTCACAACATTAGCCCAAACCAGAGGAGAGACACTTTTTTGGATCTACATCCTGAGGTCTCAGTGCTCAGAGGCGATGAAAATGTCAAGGAGAGCTTAAGAGAATCTTTCATTCCAAGTAACTACAATGAAGCCAATATCAAAGTTGTTGGTGTTGGGGGTGGTGGTTCTAATGCTGTTAATCGAATGTTAGAGAGTTCAATGAAGGGTGTGGAGTTTTGGATTGTTAACACAGATGTTCAAGCGATTAAAATGTCCCCAGTTTCCCCAGAGAACCGCTTACAAATTGGTCAGGAACTTACTAGGGGTCTTGGCGCTGGTGGAAACCCAGATATAGGCATGAGTGCTGCAAATGAAAGCAAAGCAGCAATAGAGGAATCACTTCACGGTGCAGACATGGTCTTTGTAACGGTATGTACACATTCTATTTCGAAATCTTTTGTTAGAAATTTTCACTATATAAAGGTAGATCCAGGAAGAGGATTTAATTTAATTTAATTTATTTATTTATTGCTTCTCTCTGTTTGAAAAAAGAATAGTTGCTCAGCAGAAAAAAAAGATTTTTAATTGAGGTTTGGATGTGACCACGTTATTTGAAAATTTGCATAATTTTTTTGTGGGTGAAATTTTGGGGGAAAAGGAGACTGGTTGTATGATTGTTTCCTTTCTTAGTCAAGGCCCCTCTAGTGGTGAAAGTTGAAACATAGCACTTCTCACAAATCATCAATAAAAACTTTCAAAACTAGATATTGCTTTAGAAATTCCCATAAAACGTTAGAGAATTATCCGGGGCCTGAAGATGTAGAAGTTTAGTGGGATATCTGTTAAGCAACGTCCAATTATATATCCTATTTATTGTGACCTGCTTGAGGAGGAAAGATCTTACTTCATAAGAACTGGTGGGATGTAGGAATGCCAAAATGTATATAATGAGCGTGTGTATGCTTAATGTTTGTGCCCTGAACATGTGATGTCTGTCTGAGTCAGGAGAATGGTCCAGGAACCCATCTTAAGGGCTCATCACTTCTTTGCTGTTTGCAGTTGGATTACACCTGCGGACCTGCCCTCGTCATTCAGGTGGCAGTGTTCCTGGGGTGTCTTGGTTGGACATTAGGGCTATGCTGGGAATGGATATTTGCCTTTCCTATCTTGTGCACTGCCTTCCTCTCTGGCTGTTTTTTTGGAAAATAGCAGGATCTGTCCCCAGGATGTGTGCTATCCTGAGCATGATGGCCGCTTATCTTTTATGGAGTCTACTATTTTCTAATGCAGCCTTCACTTTAATTAGTTTAATAGGTTACTTATTAGTTATTAGATGGAATGCTTGCTTGAGGATGTACCATAAGGAAAATGAGTGCTAATCAATGATGAATTGGGCATAGAAAATGTGACATATTTTTGGCTATTTGATAAAGAAAGTTCATGAGATTTTAGGGTTTTGATAGGTAAGAGGAAGTGCTTGAGGAAGAAGGATAAGAGAGAAATTAATGGTGCTGAGGGGTTCTTAGTTGTACCTATAATTTTCTAGGAGATTTTAGGGTTTTAGGTGTTTTGAGCATTCAGGCATGTTGACCTTCATGTGTTCTTCAAAATCCTAAAATCTCCTAGAAAATTATAGGTACAGCTAATAACTAAAATACCCTTAATTTGCAGTGATTGCTGAAATTACTATTTTGCCCCTAATGCAAAATTGACCTTACCTTGTTAAATAAAAAGTTAAAACTCAAATTAAAAACTATTTTAACCCTAGGACACATAGAATTATAGACCTTTAAAACCACAAATTTTACTTCAATTAGACTTCATAGGTGGGTCCTATAAAATAAGTCTTAAATAGACAAATTTGCAAAGTAATAACAAATTAATCTTCCGTGGATGCGTCACTTAACTATTATAAGAGAAGGGGATTCCTACCGTCTAATTGGATGCTTGAACTCTTCCTGATTTTCCCTTGTAGGGTACAGAGTAAAAAAATATGAGAACACACTGCTGGAAGTTCTGGGCAGTGGCTATTGTAAGGATTTTGGAATGTTAGGATGATGGCTTGGGGTGGAAAAGGTCAATGGGCTAATTTTGGTGGAAAACTAAAAAGAAAAAAGGCTGGTTGTACCATAACTAAAACAATGCAGCAGTTTGGAGAATCAATAAAGGAGAGCATTGTGCCTTCAATCAAAAGGGTCATTACCTAGTAATGGTCTCACTTTATTGGGGTCATGAGAAGGATGGCTTTGGTTTGGACCTAAATTCAGCATTCACTAGACTCAAACCTACACACTTGCACTCGGAAGCCCAAGACTTTTACCATCGCATTAGATAATGACATTGTGCCTTTCATAACGAAGCAAAAGTAGATTTAGGAAAAGGATTAAGGACTCTGCTACTTTCTTTATCTAATACTCTTTAAGTCTTGACATTAATGCTTTGCATTCCCTGATGGCAGCCTAGTCCTGTTACTTCTGTTGTTTGGTTTTGGTACACTTTTTTTAATTATGAATAAAATCTGTAGGCTGGAATGGGAGGAGGAACTGGAACTGGTGGGGCTCCAGTAGTTGCAGGAATTGCAAAGTCCATGGGTATCTTGACTGTTGGTATTGTCACGACTCCATTCTCTTTTGAGGGGCGAAGGCGGGCAGTTCAAGCTCAGGAAGGAATTGCAGCTTTAAGAAACAATGTTGACACATTGATTGTTATTCCTAATGACAAGTTGTTGACTGCAGTTTCACAGTCAACCCCAGTAACAGAGGCATTCAATTTGGCTGATGACATACTTCGGCAGGGTGTTCGTGGCATCTCTGATATCATAACGGTATGGAATGTAAAATGAAATTGTTACATTAACTTTTATCTTTGGCTTCCTAGTAACATGTAACTTTTACAAAGATCTATATTAGGATTTCTTAAGAGGTAGAATTTGAACTGGCTTCAAATTGTTCAATATTCATGGCTTGTTGTAAAAAGCAAGATAGAGATTTGGTTGTGGGTTTAAAATCCATTGGATGCACGCAATGGCAGAGCTAGGGGGGTCCAATGCCACCCCTGGCCCATGATCAATCATTCAAATTAAAATGTTTTGTTTGCCTCAATCATTCAAATTCAAATTACCTTCTATTGACTGCTCTTTTGGCTTTAGAGGTTTTGTAACATCAGTTCCTTCTTTGGTCATATTTTGAATATGTGATTCTAAAAAATATATAAAGTAAAATGCAAAACTGACCCTCTAAATTTCTTCAGATTTCATTTCAGTTCTCTAACTTTGCTTTTGTTCATTTCAATCCTCTAACTTTCAATTTTATTCAATTAAGGCTTTTCCATCAACTTTTGTTATATGTTATGGTTAATTTTTCAATTTTATAAATTTTTCTTCAAATTTTTTAAATTAAAAAAATTCAATTAATGATTGAAAAATATTTAAGAGATTTTTTTTTTCAAAAAATTTTAACAAAAGTTAACGGAAATGCCTTAATTGAATAAATCTGAAACTTAGAAGACCGAAATGAACGAAAATAAAGTTAGAGGACTGAAATGAAATCTGAAGAAAGTTAGAGGGTCAGTTTTGCATTTTAGCCAAATATATATATTTTTTGAATATGTGAATTATTTTATTTTTGTCTTGATGGTGGTTGGTTACCTCAATTGCAGGTTCCAGGTCTGGTCAATGTTGATTTTGCCGATGTGCGGGCTATTATGAAAGATGCTGGTTCTTCTTTAATGGGGATAGGTACTGCAACTGGTAAGTTTAAAATTTTCAGTTTTCACTTGGTCTAGCATGACTACTAGGAAAAGAGATTTTAATATCTTATAAGGAAAGAGAAAAGAAAAGACTATTTAAGTTGTTTAAGTTATTAGAATGAGAACATTAAGCATTATAATATTATATAATGAAGGATGCAGGCATGTTGAAGAAAAGCTCACAAACTAAGTTACCATACAATCATAAAGGAGGAACAACCAAACTAAAAGCAATCAACAAAGAGTAAAGGAAAAGAACGACCTACAAGTACAAAAATTTTGGTTTTGTGACAAGTTATGGTAAATTGTAACAAAAGAAAAGGGACAAGTATTGTACAACGTTTTGTACTTATTATGGAAAAAAAGAACTGAGTTACTGCATGTGGGTTGTTCTTTTTCTTTCTCCTCCTTTTATTGTTTCATGAGCTTTTCTCATGATGCCTGCCACTTCTTTTACATTTTGCTTATGTTTTAGGCTTTTTTTGTTATATCATTCTGACCTGTAGCTGACAAACTGACCTTAGTCCCAGTGTCTGCATGCTCGGTGTTATGAATCTATCAATTGTTGTTGACTGCAGGGAAGACCAGGGCAAGAGATGCTGCATTGAATGCCATCCAGTCACCTTTGTTAGATATCGGAATAGAAAGAGCTACTGGAATTGTTTGGAATATAACTGGTGGAAATGATTTAACTTTATTTGAGGTGGGCCTTCTTTTAGGGTTGTGGTCACTTAAGAATTTGCATACCTATCCATTGCAGAGGTTCTTTATTTTTTTGTGTGTTGTTTTCCTTTGGAAACCGGGGGAGGGGGAGTGTCTGAATTTTTGGTTATGTTGGGCATTATCCCATGCAGCTGAACTCTCTCTCACATGAACACACAAATATGCACACACGAAGGTATTTTGTGCATCTAGCATATGCATCATCTTTCTCATTACATGTGAGGCCTACACGGTTGTGGGACCCACATGTTGTGAGAGAGATCATGTATATATTGGATGCACAATATAATTATTGCTTGCATACACACACACACCCCCCTAATTAGGGTTATTACAAAACAGGAAGAAAAAATTAGGGCTCAGACCTAATTGGGCTTACATTTAAGTATTGGTGCTGTGTGTCTAGGCGTTCATATTTTGTTTGATACCAAACCTTGGTACACAGGGTATAGCAAAATAATTTTTTGTCCTTCATCCTTTTTCCTTCCATATCTTCGGCCAGATGATGCATTTATGTAGTTGTGTAAAAAAAATTTATACCTTGATTTTGTATGCTCAATTTGAATTGATCTCACTACTTAAATGAAATGAAAAAAAGTATATTTTAAGAGTATCTGAGGTAACTTGTAGTAAGGACTTTATTCTTCTCTGTTATATGGTCACAGATGTTGAAAATAGTATGTCTGACTGACATGTTCATACTCCTGTCATGTCCAACATGGGTAGTTCACTTTCTTTGAAGTGTCCATGTAACATATAGGCTAGTTGTGTAACTCCTGCCCTTCAATATGAAGTCACCTAAAAAGCTATTAGGAATTTTCTTTTCCTAACAACTGACCTTAAATATGAGGTTACACCCCCTCCTTCTTTTTTCTCTATATCTGGCCCCTCATATCATTAACTTTCTTATGGAGTTTTGAGTAAGGTCAATTAATGGAATTTCTTGAACTATTTCTGTAAATAATTAGCGAGAGAGAAGAATAAGGCTTTTACCTTGAGCTGGGTCAATAAGAATAAATTTTTACTGTTACTGAATTTTTTGGGTGCATATAATGATGTGGATACTTTACTTCTTGTCATACTGGTTACAATATGCTTTAGCTAGCATCACACTTGCTTTTTAACTCATATTATGTCAAACCTTTGACCTTGGGTCACTTGTTAATTGCAGGTGAATGCTGCAGCAGAGGTTATATATGACCTAGTGGATCCCAGTGCAAACTTGATATTTGGAGCAGTGATAGATCAATCACTAAGTGGCCAGGTAAGTTTGGAAGGGTTGGAAATATTAGGAGTGAATTTTTATTTATAATTATCCTTGTAGTTCAGACTCAAAGATTTCTAACAACTATATATATATATAGATTGTCACCATTTCATTGGTTCTGAAATCTGAATGTACTTGTTGGTGGACTTCTAGCAGGTCCATTGAAAAATTAGACATCCTTGGATGAAGCTATAAGCTGACATGACTAATATAAAAAAATCCAATTTTCATGAATCTTCTGGAACTTGATAAATTTAGTAGGATCCATAGTTGTGGTCATGCTATTGCGTATAACATCAGTTAGATGAGAACAGGATATTTTGCTGTTATACTAGTGCATTATCATATCTTTTTATTGTTTGATAATATGATGCTTAATTGCTTATCATTATTGTTAGTGAAAGCATGATCAGTTGGCCTGACCATCTGTTTGACTGTTTCTTCTTACTTGTAATATTTCAAGAGTTGACCACATATTATCGCTTTTGTGGCTTTATCAGTTTAACTTCTTTTTCACCGCTTGACTTCAGAAAGTGCCACTGGAAACATTGTTCATGACATGAAACAAGCATTCCTATATTGATCATAAAAAGTCTCAAGGAAAAAGTACTTTTTAAGGTAGGACTTAGGACAAGAATTGTATTTTCAGTTTGTGGCACAGGAATAGACTACTTTTTAAGGTAGGACTTACAATTCCTATAGACTACTTCTGGAGTATTGTTGCAAAAAGGATTATTCTATGAATTATGCGACTATAGTCTCTGTTGTTTTTTACATACGATAAGCTCTAGTAAATGTAAGGTTTGTTAAGTGAGGTTAGAATTGCATTCAGAGAGACTAATGGTTAGGTTTGGATATTTTCTTGCTTATAGGTCAGCATAACTCTGATTGCCACTGGATTCAAACGCCAGGATGAAAGTGAAGGGAGGGTAGGTGCTCTCTCTCTCTCTTTATAATAATCTATGCCATCTTTAGAACCCAGAAATCTTTACATAATTTCACTCTCTTTGTTCTGGGTGAATGTAGAAACCTCAGTTTGCACGTGGTGATGGTTCCTTTAGGATCAATAGACGACCCTCTTCCACTGAAGGCAGTTTAGTGCAGATCCCTGAGTTCTTAAAGAAGAAGGGGCGATCTCGCTACCCGCAAGTCTAAGATTATTATTTTGTAATGTAAATATATCAATTTCATCTTAATTCTTCTCTTTTGGTTTGTCTTTCCTCCTCTTTCAAAAATTTAGTCTAAGAACCTAACATTTTGTTGCTAGCTAGCTGCAATATTCAGCTTGCACCTTATCAATAAAAAGTGCGCTTTTTGATTGCTGCGTTGTTTGTTCCTCTTTCAAAACTTCAGTCTAAGAACCTAACATTTTCTTGCTAGCTGCAAGATTCAGCTTGCATCTAATATCACATATTTCATTGGTAGTGCTCTAATATTTGCGTCGTTGTGATGTGTGTATGTTGCAAGTTACATCTAATGTAAATTTTGTCAATGTTTGATTGCGAATATTTTGAAAAACTCTTAGATATACATGCCGAACATATAATCTATAAAATATTCATATATATTATATATTTGGAAGTAGAAACATAGTATGAAAAACTCATGGATGATTATCAGACTCATTTATCAAAAAGGTATGTAGTTTCACAAGTCACAACTCAACACAAATTGTTGTGGTATTTTAATAAAAATCTTAGTAAAATAAAAAATGGGAGCAATAAGTCAGATAAATGTGTGATAGTAAATATAACCCAATTAATGAAGTAGCCCTTTAGATACAATGAAGAACTTTAGTGTAGACTTCATATATAATAGTAAATGAACTGTTTGATAATATTTGAGAATTGAAGGGAGATGATTTATGAATTCTCAATTGAACGCATGGTGATTTGGGAACTCGTTTTTAGGCGTATAATACACTCACTTTTCAGCTTTCTCTAAGTGCCAGTTTGGATTGAAGGTGAGGGAAAGAGAGTAAAATAGAGTTGGCTGGAAATTCATGAGAGAGAAGGAGCATAGTAAATTCATGAGGGAAGGGGAGCAATTTCCGGCCAACGCTACTCTATTCTCCTTCCCCTCCCTTACTCTCAATCCAAACTAGCCATTACAGCTAAGAAGTAAGGTCTTTCCAAAACTTCTTCTATAGGTTCTATTTTTGGAGTATAAAATGTGTGATGTCTTTCCCAAACTTCCTTCTATAGGTTCTATATTTGGAGTATAAAATGTATTATATTTTGTGGAATTTCTACCTAATAAATTTACATAAGGTATATAGAGGGTACCCACTAGCTAAGCTTATTATATCATAGGAATGATGTACCATAACCTTAGCACCATCAATTTTACCAAGTTAAAGTAAATTGGTTTGTGCCCCAATTTTTGTCACTCACCACTCTACAACTATTCGACAACAAATTATAATTTCTTATATTTTCTAACACTTTGAGACTGAGTTGGCTATGGAGTATATTGATGCTTTGTCCCATACAATTAATGCCTCCCCTCAAGCTGGAGATCTCAGCTATCCTTTTTGCAAAAAAAATCTTCTTTTATCTCACCCTTCTAGATGGCTACCATATCTTAATTGAAGAAGATCCAACACATAAAAGCTCATAAATTAGGACTAATAATAATGATTAGTGTATAAATTATTTTGCTTAATTGTTTTGTTGATACTCTTTATGTGATCAAGTTTAATAGTACTGGAAAACAAATGAGACCGTAGAAAACAGTGTTACTTTGATTCCAAAGATTGGCTAGGAGGATTTTCAATCTTGGTTTTTATTCACCGGTAATTCCCAGTGGCATCACTTGAATAGAAATTAGTGGACATCTCCTTGTTTGTGTGAGTGTGTGTGAGAGAGAGAGAAAATAAAAATTTATAATAAAACGGTCAAGTATAATGCACATTCTTACCTATTACCACTCATCATTCAAAATTCATGGAAGTGTAATAGATGGGTCAATTAGTATAAAATTTTAGAGTAATGATTATCACACACTCGTTGTTGCACATACCTCATACATATTCTTTTGAAATTATGTTTTCAAAACATGATTTTAACAAAATGTGTGCAATAGTAAAAGTTAACAAATTTTAACCAAAATTTTGAATTAAATTGATAGAAATTGTTTACATTCTATCCAAATCTTAAAATTAAAAAAAAAAATTAAGAACAAATAAATTATATAAACAATTCTATAAATTCACCCAATTGCACGTCAATTTTATAACTTGTTAACTTGTATAATTATGAGCGGTAAATATATCCACGGCATTTCATTAATCACTTCTAGACCCGCATGTGAAGTAGTGGTAAAATTTAATGTAAATATATGTCTCTTGGCGGGCTGATAAATTTTCAAGGAGTGGTTGTACTTGACTTAGATTACATCATCACCTCAGAACTTAAAAGTATCTCTTTTTATTTTTTCCCTAAAGCACATCCACGTCTTTTCTATGATAAATCAATTCCAAGGGACTCATTGTCTCCACCTCAATGCCCCACGAACCACGATCAAAATACACAACCTCATTGGCCAAACCCGCAAGTCAAAGTTACACTAACTTTCACCAAATTCATGTCCTCCTCACCCTAGAGATCATAAATACTCCAAAACTCTCACTCATCCTCACTACCACACAAATTTGACACCAAAACCTAACATGAGACGTAGAGATTTCACATACCATTCAAACCTATATTCGCTACGTGTAGTATAAACCCAACACTCATTCCCTCAAACAAGCTTGGTCTTTATATACAAAACATATCTCCTATTAGCCTAGCCAAGCTGCCTTGGTATCCATATTCTCTCATTCATGGAAGAACAACAATCCAAGAGCATGGCTCAACGATTTTCTAGGAAACCCAGTTGCCGGATTCCATCATTTTCCTCTGAACCAAACAAGACCACTACTATGGGGCCTGAAAATTCAGTCAAGACTATTCACTATATTGCTTTGCATGGTTCTTCTTTGGCTTTGGCTCCTGTGGAGCATAATCTAGATTCCATTGCTGAACCTGAGGCAATATTGCAAAGAGAATCGGGACGCGAGAGACTGAAGAGGCATCGAGAAGAGGTGGCTGGAAGGGTTTTGATACCCGATACATGGGGTCAAGAGGGTTTGCTCAAGGACTGGATCGATTATTCTTCTTTCGACAACTTGTTAGCCCCCAGTGGACTCATGTCAGCTCGTGAATCACTCATTTCACAAGATGGTCGAGGAAGTTCTCAACGAATGAGGATCGAGGGTAGGTGTTGAACTCTATCTTTCAGATCGGATTCATGTTAGAACTTAGATCTAAGAAATAAAATATTAACCCGAAAATTGAGACTCTCCCAAGAGGATCTAGTTGTTGTAATAACAATATCTGTGATACTGTGAACATAAATTAATTTCCTTCTTTTTTTGATGAATTATATTAAATAAATTCTACTATGTGATGTTTTCTTGTTCAAGTAAATATAATATAGCACCCTTTTTTTTTGGTTTGAAGTAATTATATATATTTTTTGTTGAGTATAGAGTTTTTCTTCTTTTGGCAAGTATTAATTATTAACTAGGAAGAAATTGTTATTTGTTTGATTAAAGATTTTATGTGTAAAAATTATTTGTTCAAACTTCAAACCAACTAGCTGGGAATTGGAATGAGCACATATATGCTCACCCACTCTTAAGTCTTAACTCATAACATGAGATTTTTAAAAAATATAATAGAATCACTTAAATATTAGGTCGTGGATTTGTGCACGAGAATAAGGTGTAAATTAACTAGACAATTGAATTCAACCAGAAAGGAAAAGTAATTGTGTTTATGTATCATTTAGAGAGAGTTATAAAAATTTAAAAATAAAATTTATCATTTAAAAGAGGAGCATGTGGCAGATGGAAGATTCTAGTCTAGGGAGAAGATTAAAAACAAGGGTGAAAGAAAAATTAATTCCAAATCATTAATTATTGACAAATTAATTCCAAATCATTAATTAGTTTAAACTTTAATTAATTATGTAAACAAACCTCAACGGTCATATAAAATATAATATGATTATAAACTAAAATTAATTTTTGATGCCCAATGTCACTCTACTCTATTTTATTGACAATCTTTCATAATTTTTATTATTACTATTATTATTATTATTCATATTTTCAAATCATTGAAAGATTTATATTTATAATTATATATCTTTTTTGATGTCATTGAAAGATAAGTATTATATATGCACTTTTGTTTATTTTAATATATCGATTCTACTATTTTTAGTCAAAAAAAGAATGATAATTATTAAGCTCAATTTAATTAATACTTTTAGTTACTGAAATTTATCCATTAAAAAAAAAATTCTGAAATTTAGTCCAGATTTGATTTTTTTTTTCCCCCTTAAATTTAGAAATTTACCTTTCCAGTTTTTAAATTTTTAAAAATATATCACTTTTCATTTTTCACCCACGTCTATGATTAAAGAAATTACATAACTTAACTAAATGCTTATATGGTAGCGAAGACAATTTTTCTCCACCTCACCTTACTTTGCCTTTCCCTATTATTTAAACAAATAAATCAATACTAGTTTATATAAATGCATGGATATTAAGATTTTTATTTATATTATGATATTGTCTTGTTAAACACTTGGATAATATTACTTAGTTCTTGCAAAAAATTAGATTAATTTGTTTGGATAAATTTAGTTGTAATTTCAAGTATATTTACATTAATGAAATGTGTTTTATTAAAAAAAAAAAAAAAAACAATTGTGGGGCAAATTAACACGGAGTAAAAATTTATGAGGCAAGGAAGGGGCAGGTAAGTTTTCCTTGTCATAGTAGGGGCGGGGATGAAGTAAGATAAAACCATTCGGAGCGGAAGTGAAGATTCTATTATTTGGCTCTGCGCCTTCCCTCTCCATTGCCATCAATATTGTGTTTTAAAAGGATAACTTGGTCTAGTATAAATAATAGAGGTAGATTAACGGAATGAATATATATATATATATATATATATATATCTTTTGAATTTTTTTATTGATAAGATTATTGTTTTAAATATGACAAAAGACTTGAATTTAAACAAAATTTCAGGGACGAAAAGTACTTTACCTCTGAGGCTCTAATTATTAGTATATTCAGTGTAATCGGTTTCTTAAACCATTAGGTCCATTACACAAGTTGAATCTTTTTTTCTTTTTTCTTTTTTTGTTGAGAAACTACACAATTTGATTCGGTACAATCATTTTATGCTTAGAACTATAGATATAGGAGTATAATTTATACAATTCAAAGACATAAACAAATATAATTTATTTATTTTCATCAATTGAATAGCTTAAATTTTTAATTAATATATAAGAAATTCAAACAAATAATAGCTTACACAATATTCTCAATAATTACTCTCTCTTGATTACCTCCATTATTTAGTATCCACAATCAACTCAATCTTCTTTTATTTAAATTCTTCATTAAACTTTTGAAAAGTGCTATCTTCAAGTTTCAATTAAACAACTTGTTGCAAGTCTTGACTCTTGATCTTTTTCAACCACTTCAAAATTTTCTTTAGAAATTTATTGCATCTTCTCAATCCTCAAACCCTTTTCGTTTCTTGACACATGGACTTGGATATGATAATTTTAGCTTTGTGGTTGGCCTTTCATGTTTCGACATATTCCTCTTCATATGATATACAGATCTATAATCAACATATTGTATTATCTAGCATATCATAATAATCATGTATAAACCATAAATCAACTAATAACAACTTTTTCATTCTTTGCCAAGAGAGAATTGGATGCCTACCTCAGTGCTTACTATCAATTTGAATGTCTTCCCATCATTCCCTTGCTTCACTATCTAATTTATTAAACGCAAGCCATTCTTTTTTTTCATCACAAATCTTTCAAAATTTAAAATACTCTTTCAAATCAAAAAGGTCAATCAACAAATTCCAACCTATTCATCATCCTATCAAAAAATGGAATGTTCTTGTATTTAGGAGTGTCTTTGAGTAAATTGATTGTTGTTGCCGTGGGAGGATCTCCTAGGAAGAGGGGTAGCTACTGTTTATTATAGTTCATGTAATACTTGTTGGGCATCTTGCTGAAGTTGAAGGAATTCCTTCCTAAGAACTCTTGCTTTAACCTTTTGGTTACTAGAATGGCTACCGCCACGTTTAGTAGCCATCAGACTAGGAAAAGAAAATACTTACGAGAAACAAAACATGTTTGTTTCAAAAAAAATAACCTCAAATCCATGAGCTTAGATCCACAATAATAGATAATTTGAAATCCATCAAAAAATAGAGAGATAAAAGTCTAATATTTTATTAAATTGAATCTAAATTGTAAAATATATATATATATATATTTATAGGCCTATTTAAAAGCTTCGTAAAACTTGATAGACAAAAAACATATTCTAAAATAAATCCTAGTTAATACCTAACTATAATACTAATAGGTACCTAATTTGATCTAGAAAGTATTAAAAGCACAAAAAAAATTAAGAAATAAAATAACTTCAACTTAAAATAACGAAAAATATATAATAAAAAATACTATAATTAATAAATGGTAAAAATTAAATAGTAGATTATGTACCCTACGTCAAAGACAAACTGTTGGTGGAGTCCTATTAGTTACTATTAATTCCAACTCTGCATGGCTAGTTCATTTATATCTCAAATAGTCAAATGACACCTCATTCCCTCAAGGATGAGGTAATGCGCGAGGTTGCAAGTTTATGAACCAAACACCCAATAATAAATAGAGTATAGTATGGCCTAGCGCAAGATTCAGAAATGCTAAAAGCCTAAAATACAGAATTCTACTGTTCTACCGTGTAGCAATAGCTAGCTCCTCTAGAAAACAGAGTTTTGCGCAAGAAAATAAAAATAGTAATAATAATATAAGAGTTTTATTTTTATTAAAATTAGGGGACCAAAAATAAACTGCGTCTACGAAACAAAAATGTGTCAAAATTAAAATTTAAAAAGTGGACATTAAAAGAAGGACAAGTACATAATAGTGAGGACAAGATGTTTTATGCAACAATACAGAATTAGCTAAATTTGTACACAAATTATTTTACATACACCTTCAAAAAGCAACTAAAAAATCAAATTAGGCAAATTTTAGTTGCTTGAAGTGTATATAAAACAAGTTGTATGTAATAACACTACTCATTTAGAATTACTCACAGATATGTTGTTGTTGGTCAAAACATAGGAAGGATGAATTAGTCATACATTATTGTCTCATAGATTTTTAACTTTTTTCTGCCGGAAGGGATTCTTTAGTTATGCACTTACAACATTAGTATTGGTAGTACTAAAAAAACTATATTGCTATTTTTAGCATCATCTAATACAAATTTATGGTTACATTGGTAGAGCCAAAGCCAAATAATTTAACTCCAGCACAGCTACTTTTGGCTGTGCACTCATAAGTAAAATATATATATATATATATATATATAATATTAAATTGCTGTGTTCACATTGACGGTTAATAAGAAAAACCTCTTTTTTCTCCTTATTTTTTCATTCTTTTCCCATTTCTTCTCTTTTTCTCTGAAAATTCTTTGTGCTTCACTACCTTCGCTGAGCTCATCCTCTGCCTCCCTGCCTTCGCTGAGCAAACCGCCGCTCAATCTCCTGCCACTCGCCAACCCATCTCCTCTGCCTCCCTGCCTTCCTCCACTCTCGCAGACCCATCTCCCTTGCCACTCGCCATTGACCCATCAAATGCAGTGTAGACTTATAAAATTCGCCTAATTGCCGACCCATCGAAGCTATGTACTCAGTTAAGGTGGATAGCAAAATGGCGCCGTGATTGGCAACGACGAGAATTTTTCTTGGTTCATAGGTTTTGGATTGTTGGGTTTATGGTTTCCAATATGTTGTTGAGAAGGTGGGTTCTTTTTTTTTTTTTCTTTTTTCTTTTTTTTTTTAATGTTGCCGTGAGTTTTATTTTTATGGTTGTGGGTTGATTTTCTTGAGTAGTTGTGGGCTGATTTTGGTGGTTGTAGGGGCAATTAGAGCAGGGCTAGCCCAAGCGTTTCGGAGGTTTCGGAGGCCGAAGGCGAAATCTTCACATGGGTGTTTATATTATCACTTAAATAATATTTAATTAGCAATTTATATAATAATTTTTTTTAAATTCATTCTTTTTACTTTTTAATATGATTTTTTTTTTTTTTAGAAAATGTTAAAGTTATAAAAAAATTTACTACAAACCGATGTTGTAATAAATGTGAATCAATGACATGAGGCTTACAAAAATATTAGAAATATTATAAAATTTACAACATGAGAATTACAAAGATACATTATCAATCACAAATATTCATTCAAAAATGCATTCAATAGTTTGTTGAAATCCACTTATCATATTTATTATCATATCAAATTATAAAAGTTAGGTGTAAATGCACTTTTAGTCCCTAAATTTTGGTTTTTTTTTCATTTTGGTTCCTACATTTTAATTTTATCACTTTTAGTCCCTAAACCAATTAACGCATGTTATTTTCGTCTTTTCTGTCAGTCAACCAACGGAAATAACTGAGGTGGCAGCCAGAGAAATTAAAATATTATAAAAATGCCACATCACTCATGACACATCAGCATATAAATTTAAAAAATTAATTTATTAATTTTAACTAAATAAAAAAAATTAAAACATAAAAATACATGATTTGAATAAAAATAAACAAGAAGATGAACCCAGAACAATAATGTCAGTGTTGTGGAATTCACCTTATAAGGCAAACTCTCGAAGTAAATGGAGGTAGCAAAGATCTTCTTCCCACCAGAGGTATAATACCCATGTGTCAAATGACCCCCAGATGGAAGATCCAAACCCATGATACGATCATGTGGTTGAAGCACAGCGGTGTAGGCAGCGAAGTTAGCCGGTGAACCTGAATATGGCTGTACATTGACACCCCATTGGGTTGGGTCGAGACGGTAGGTTTGGAGGGCTCGAGATCGGCAGAGATTCTCGATCTCGTCGATGAATTCGTTACCTCCGTAGCATCGGTTACCGGGCATGCCTTCTGAGTATTTGTTGGTCAGGGCACTGCCTAAGGCTTCAATGACAGCGAAGGAGGTGAAGTTCTTGGAAGCAATGAGCTCGATGCCACGGCATTGACGACGCTTCTCCTTCTCAATTAGATCGTGGATATCTGAGTCCACTGCTTTCAGAGGTGTGTTTCCCCAAGCATTCACGGGATCCATTTTTATGGACTGAGAACAAACAGAGAGAAGAGCAGAAATGAAGAATTTATGAAATGAAGAACTGCAGCGAGTTGGGTTGAATCTGTAGGGGCTATTTAATTCTGTTTTTATTTTTTTTATTTAGTTAAAATTAATAAATTAATTTTTTAAATTTATATGCTGATGTGTCATGGATGATGTGACATTTTTATAATATTCTAATTCTTCCGACTGCCACCTCAGTTATTTCCGGCAGTTAACTAACGGAAATGACGAAAATAACACGCGTTAATTGGTTTAGGGACTAAAAGTGGTAAAATTAAAATGTAGGTACTAAAATGGAAAAAAGCCAAAATGTAGGGACTAAAAGTGCATTTACGTCTAAAAGTTATGAAGACCACCACGTACCCTTGGTGCAGTGATCACTCCACAAGTTCTTGTGAAGTGTGGGGGGTAATGATCAAGATTTAAGTCTCTAGAAGAGAATTTCGCATACATATACACTTAGATTAGGTTAGAGTATAATTTTTATTTTGTATAAAAATAATTAAATCAATAAAAGTTATGTAGTAAAATTTATAGTTGTGGGGTCGGAAAATTTATGACCCTGGCCCACTTTACATATTAAGGCCCAGGGCTTGAGCCGAGGAGAAATATTGCCGAAGACGTATTATGAAAGTCCAAAAAAGGCCTAAGGATATGGCTGAGGACGATCTTATGCTCGACACCCCATAGATCCCCTAAAGGAAAGGACGAGCTCAGTGTAGGAGCAGACCAAGTGAAAAAGCTGCTAAAACTGAAATAAAGGACTCTGTGTCTATCAGGTCCATACTCTTCATCATGCTCTTCAGCTTTTGCAACCACCCCCAACCACTCTAGGTATGGGCTGATAGGACAAGTCTTAACCCCAGAAAGTGGAGCTTACACGTGGACACTGGAAGAAGGGTAAATGCTAGTAAAAAAGGGAAAGAGAACCAATTGAGTTGGACAGGCCGTCTCCCAGACCAAAAAGTCTTAAAGGAGAATAATAAGAACACTGAGCTCCTCGGACGAGGTCTAAGGACCGGAACCACTCAGGTCGCACCGGAAGAAGGCTATGCTAGACACACCAGGTTCACCCTCGTGTAAATTTCCATAGAAACCATGACTAACCGCTGTCCGATGACCAAGGTCTAGTTTTTCAAGCCCACGCTCTACAAATTATATTGTTTAGGCCCTTAACGTGCGAACCCAACATCATTTCGGGAGTCGTTACAAATTGTGTCCTTACAATTGGCACCTTCTGTGGGAAAGGCTTGTGCATTGGCATAGACTGTGGGTCGAGCTCCTGTCAACCTAGGGCCTGCGAAAGCCCCTCCATTACTTCCAGCGGCCTGGTGTTGTTGCCTTAGTATAAAGTTCTACTAGGGACTATGCTTCGAAGCACTAGCGACAAGGATAGTTCTAGGGGCTTCCGCCATCAGTTCGACGCCCCGTGCCTTGGCCGAGGGACTAATCCTCGGTACTTAAAAGAAAAATTATAAGTTTTGGACAGAACCAAGGCATTGCATGGTCCTCGGACTCAAGCTTATGGGGAAACCAACTACTTAAAAGAAAAATTATAAGTTTTGAACAGAACCAAGGCATTGCATGGTCCTCGGACTCAAGCCTATGGGGAAACCAATTGCTTAAAAGAAAAATTATGAGTTTTGGGCAGAACCAAGGCATTGCATGGTCCTCGGACTCAAACCTATGGGGAAACCAACTACCTAAAAAAAAAAATTTATTATTATTATTATTAATTAATTGTTATTATAACTTCTTAACAGAATCAGGGTATTGTATGGTCCTCGGACTCTGACCCATGGAAAGATTACCCATTAAAAATTGGGTTAAGTCCTAGACCGAATGGAAGTCCCGGTCTATCCTCGGATCCTCAATTCTAAGGGAACTAATGCAAACGAGTGTTTAGGCCCGGTATAGCCATACCTCGGTCCTCGGACCAGATGCCAAAAACGATTTAGGCCATGTGTTACCAAGAACGCGGCCAAGCCCCTTAGTACTCGCCAACCCTCTCGGATGGTTTATTTTGGGTTACTCATTCTCGGATGACTGCCTCACGCACAATACAGAGCATTCAGCTGTTATCTCGGTTAGTCTCGTATGTTTAATCTACTGTAGGTTGGTATTATTATGCTTGATAGTCTCAGTAAGTTCAAAATAATAGCTTTTTGTTAACAAGGGTTTCAGCCCTAAGTATCGTTCAAAAAAAAATATACACATATGAAATACATCCATTCACAAAGTAATTACTACAGAAAAGAAAGAATATGTAGAATAAAACAGAATCATCTTTTATTAAGACAAAGAAATAGTACAACGTACAATGAGGGGCTTAAGTAAGCATATACCAAAAGCTAACTACAGAAGCAAAAAGAAAAAGATACAAGGAAGAGATAAATCCTTCAAAACTCTACTCTAGTAGAGATGATGCATGACAGGATGGCCCCATTGATGGAAGAGAAGAAGAAGCAGAAGAAGAAGTAGAAACATCAGGGTGGCCCCAGTGATGGGAAAGAAGAAAAAGCGGAGGCAGAAAGAGGCACTAGTGAAGGAAGAGAGGAGGAAGCAGGGATGCTTAATCCCCGCATCAGCTCTGACTCCTAACACGCAGGTGTCATATTAGCAGTGCTCGAGAGAGAGCAAATGGTACTGACAACGAGAAACCCCACTGCTGTCGCACCAAAAATCTGACGCGACCAGCACTTGCTTCGAATTTTGACTGAAAGAGGTGGAGGCATCGCTCCCACCTTGTAAAAGCGGAGAACTGTCTTGAGTCTCCGTCTCCCCTGCCCTGACCACGTCATCTTGAGTCTCGGAAGGACCCAGTGCTTCTGGAGCGGGTGTGGTTCCTTCACCCCCACTCGTGCCTCAAACATATCACTCTCTAAGGTCTAATTGCACTGGCAATGAAAACTTTGAGCACAGCTGAAGGATTAGGAATTTGAAAGGACTGAAGGGTCTGGACGTAAAGGGAATGACCTTCTACCTTGCTTCTTATATGGAGGGCAAGTTTGTGGCATTTAATCTACGCAGATTTCCAAGAAGTGCTACAGACGAGACAGTTTCCACTCAACTCCTAACACCGTCTACAACCGTCGGATTTGAGTGGCCTCGTGAAGGGAACATATTAAAGACGCGCCTCGAGCACTGAAATGGCGAGGACGCGGCGTGAGTAAATCTAAAGGAATGTCTCATAACCCGGTGCATTTCCCAGGCAAATGAAGAGACATTGATATTAATGAAGGATAAAGCTAGGTAAACCGTGATAAAGACCTAGCATCATCAAAATCCTCCTCTCCAACCAAGAGGTCGGACAGCAGGATTTTGAGGGGCTAATGTGGGGTCGGAAAATTTATGACCCCGGCCCACTTTACATATTAAGACCTAAGGCCTGAGCCGAGAAGAAATATTGCCGAGGACATATTATGAAAGTCCAAAAAAGGCCTAAGGATATGGCCGAGGACGATCTTATGCTTGGCACCCCATAGATCCCCTAAAGGAAAGGACGAGCTCAGTGCAGGAGCAGACCAAGTGAAAAAGCTGCCAAAACTGCAATAAAGGACTCTGCGTCTGACAGGTCCATGCTCTTCATCATGCTCTTCAACTTTTGCAACCACCCCCAACCACTCTAGGTATGGGCTGATAGGACAAGTCTCAACCCCAGAAAGTAGAGCTTACACGTGGACACTGGAAGGAGGGTAAATGCTAGTATAAAAGGGAAAGAGAACCAATTGAGTTGGACAGGTCGTCTCCCAGACCAAAAAGTCTTAAAGGAGAATAATAAGAACACTAAGCTCCTCGGACGAGGTCTAAGGACCGGAAACACTCAGGTCGCACCGGAAGAAGGCCATGCTAGACACGCCAGGTTCACTCTTGTGTAAATTTCCATAGAAACCATGACTAACCTTTGTTCGATGACCAAGGCCTAACCTTTCAAGCTCACGTTCTACAAATTATATTGTTTGGACCCTTAACGTGCGAACCCAACATCATTTCGGGGGTCGTTACAAATTGTGTCCTTACAATAGTATTTTTAACATTTTCCTATTTGAATTACTTGTGATTAGTAACACGTCTATTTGTAAGATCTATTTATTTAAATTTGTCTAATCTCTATCTCTAACATTACTTAATTCTTTGAGCCTTCTTAATAGTAAAAAAAGATGTAAACTAAAATGTTTTAATATCTTCCAAAAATATTTATATATAAAAAATTAAAAAAATTAAAAAATTTGCCCCCAAATTTGGGGTCTTCTCTAGTAAGGGGGCCTAGGCAATAGTCTAATTGGCCTAAGCCTAGGGCTGGCCCGGAGTAGGAGTAGACTGTGGGTAGTGGTGGTGGGCTGTGTGAAGTGGTGGTTAACTAGGGTGGTGGTGGACTGTATTTTTTGTATATATTTTTTCATATTGTTGTAGTTTTTATGTTATTTTAATGTGTGGTATATGTTATTTTATTGTATTGAATATATTATTTTATTGTATTGTTTATATTATTTTAAGGGTAAGACGTAGATACAGTACTTAGGTGTTGTTTCTTAGGTTCCCCTTTTAAGATTTTGCTATGTGGATTTTACCTCATGAGATTGAAGTGTATTTTTTAGTTAAGTAGTCACATGGCTCAATCTTAAGTAGGGAACCTAATGAACAACACCTAAGGTATTGTACCTAAGTTTTGTCCTTATTTTATTGTGTTGAAAACTAGAATAAAACCACTTATGTTGGGTATTTTGTAAAGTAAGGAAGTAAAATAGATAAAATAGCTTTTCGTAGAGTCATACTGCTAAATTTATGGCTCCACCAATGTGGATGCTCTAACATGATACTTATTCCACTCTCACTTATCCTTTCTCTTTTCTGACACTATCTAAGAAGTTACTTTATTTATTATATCATTTCACTTTACAATACACTCAACATCTCAGTTTTTATTTTTACATACACCACCTTAAAATAATACCGTATAAACAACCTCTTTTTTTTTCCCTTTTTTTTTTTTAAGAAGAATACTGTATAAACAACCTAATAAAAATAGGATTTTACTAATGTGTACCCTTAAGGCACACATTAATTTCTATTTTTGAAAAAAAATTTCTCGAGAATTGAAAAAGTAATGACAACTTTTTCAATCTCCGAAAAAATGTTTCCAAAAATAGAAAATTTAGAGCACACATTAACCGGACCCATAAAAATAATATATCAATAAGTAAACAATAAAATAAAGAAAGAGAGAGACAATAAAATATAATTTTAAGAAATAGAAACTTGTTACAGTAACGTCTTACATATAAGACGTTACTATTGCTTGATTGTAAATTTTTTTACAATTGGAAGCCCAGGTAACGCATCTCTTTTGTGGTTTGATGCTGTAAAATAAAAATAGGATATTTGGAGTTTTACAATCCCGATACTAATACTCAAGCTGGGCTTGGCATGCCAATGTTCTTCTTTACCTTGCTCTTTTTTTAATTTTAACCACCTTTTACCATCATAGTAGCTGCCCTGCCCCAAGTTCATCTAGTTGCAAACTCTTACTTCATGGAGCAACAGTCTTTCTGCTCCCAATTCTGTGAAATTCGATAATGGATCAATTGCGAGAATCATACTTGTCAGTGCACAAATAACATCTGCTCCAGCTCAACTAAGTTATGCCCTTTGTTTTTGGTTGTGGCTTCTTTTGTGATCAACCATGCAACAGTTTTCTCTTTGCCATTTTCACTCTTTATTACTACAAACGGCACTGGTATGAAATCTATTGGTCCAATTCTAGTATGGTCTGCCAACCCAAAGAATCCAGTTGGCGTTAATGCGACCTTGAAGCTCACTTTAGAAAGAGGTTTGGTGTTACAAGATACTGACGGAACCATAGCCTGGTTGACAAACATCAGCAACAAATCTGTGCCTAGCCTAAACTTAACTAACATGGGCAACCTCATGTTGTTGGATGTAAATAATGCAACAATTTGGCAGTCTTTTGATCACCCAACTAACACTCTGGTTGTTGTGCAAAAGTTGATGGCAGGGCAAAATCTCACTATGAAGCGGAGGATTGTTTTTGCTCTCTCTCACCCATGAAGGGTTGTCTGCTTATATCAATTATAATGCTCCCCAATGCTATTTTTCTTATAATACAAGTTATTGCAAAACCGGGTATGTTCAATTTCAGTATCAAAGCATCAGTTTCTTCAAAGTTGATGATGATCCATCACTTGAGCCAAAAGGTTGAAATACCCATTTTTACTTCCCAGTACATGAAAATTGAGTCTGACTGACGTGAGAATTTATAATAGCCAATGGAATGAAGTGAAAGATGTTCTCACAGGATTCATTGGCAGCTCTGGTTACTCTACCGTTTGCGGCAATTATGGTATTTGTACAAGCTATTTTCGGCTAATCAATGACAAGCTCCCTAACCATGGATATGCTCCCTATTTACTCCTAGCAAATTACCCGCCAAATGTAAATGTGAGAATTTGTGAGAGAAATTCTGTGTTAGTTTGGATACAAAACGTGTTAGCGTTTGTGCTTGCGCTGCGTTTTTGTGTGGGTCTCATGCACTGTTCACAAGACTCGCAAGTATGGATTTTAGTAAATTTTTCTTTAAAACTAGGTTTCACGGCACTATTCACATATTTAAAAATTATTTTGCTACCGTATTTTTAGTTTTCAGTAATAAGCAGTATCCAAACAGACTCTCTATATTGCATTAATTAGAAACTGAATGTACAAGAGGTATATATATACAAGGACTGATAAAAAGACTTGAGTTAACTAATTCCTAACTAACTCCACATCATACGGATCTAACCCCTACAATCAATTAGATCATTACACGTGTTTATGCATAAAATATCTACTAATTGAACTAACTTTAAAACTACAAGTCCTATCAGCTGCTTTAGAGTAAACAAACTTGTCGTATAGCTGTCACTGTTGCAACTCTTCCAATTCTCTGTTTTGGTGCTCTGCCTCTCTGCTTGAAGCATCATCTTCAATCAATCAGTGCTTGTTTAACCTTCAACCTTCTTCAACCTGAGTCTTTAAGCTTGTCCTTCTGATAGTAAATGCAGACCACTGACATATAAGTTTAGAGAGTTGCAAACAGGCTTTGCTTAAAAGACTGTTCATGCAAAGTTGTAATTATAATTCAAGCAACCACGTGGGGAATTGCTATTTACAATCCCATATTTTTTCACTGATGTCCACTAATGAAAGTCAAGAACCTTAGTTTAAAGTATACATCAAGGTGCAGAATGTTCCTCCTAGACAGCAAAAACATTAGCTTGAAATAATATTAGGATCAAGCTTTGCATCTTTCTTTCTTCTATTTCTTTTAATTGGAATATTTGTTTTTCTATTTTAGAGAAGCTGAGGATTATAATTTAGATCATGTGCCTAGAATGCCCACAAGATATTCTTATGATGATTTGCAAGTCATGACAAAAAATTTTAATAAGGAGCTCGATGCAGGAGGATTTGGCAAAGTTTTTTAAGGAACTTTAATCGATGGCACTAAAGTCACTGTAAAGCATCTTGATGGTTTAAGTCAAAACAATAAATCATTTTAGCATAGATTAAGACAGTCAACATTCATCATTTCTGTAAAGTTGTAATTTTCAATTATATTTTGTTGGCTTTAATTTCTCGTCAAATTTGATTGTATTTCTTCAATTTTTCCCCGTATGTTTGTGGGATTTAATGTAAGGGGTTAGTGTGTGAAATTGGTGAAGAACTATGAAGAACAGAGCAACTTGCGACTTGTTCACGACTTTCTTGTGAGTAGACAACTTGCAAAAGGCCACGTGAGAAGCACATGCTGAAAGTTGAAGAGTAAAGTGCTAGAGGGCCTTTCGCTACTTATCTCGCAACTTGGCCAACTCACAAGATAACCCGCAAGATGCACTGCCAGCCTGTTTTGTGTGCTTTTCTCATTTCTTTACCCACACTATAAAAGCCCACATTACCCATAAAATTGTAAATAGAATCTTAGAGAGAAAACCCTAGAAATCTATTTGAGAGTTAGAGATTGCACACCCACAATCCTCTACAAAATTCTCTTAATTTTCCTTTACTCCTACCTCTCTAATTCCATACTATTGAGAGGTTCTTAGCCCAAACACATACCACACCTAATCTAAGTGTTGTGAGCTGTTTTGGTGCCTTTGGGAAGTATTGGATGAAGCCATTCATTGGTGGATGCAAGCTCAATCCCACACTCTAACTTCAATGATGGGAACAACCTCCGCACTTCGGTGCTCCAATTGGAGCTAATTGCGGGATTCGGATAACTAGTGAAGATATGACTCGGTGAATTCTATTGGGAGTTGGAACTTGAAGGTTCAAGTAATTTGGGTAGATTAGACTTGAAGGGTCTTTTTGATATCCTTGTACTCCAACTTTATTCACTAATGGATCATTTCATCTTGGAGGGCCGCAAAAAGGTTTTTACGTCGAGCACTTCGGTTTTCCTTTCCTATAACACATCACCGTGTTATTTGTATTTACATCTCTCTTCCTTTACTCTTTGTGCTTTACATTTAATTGTTTAGTATGTATGTCTATGCACTAGAGAGTAGTTCCGGTTGATTGCGTTTTGTTTGCTCTTATTCCGTTCTTAGTTGAGTAGATTAAAAGCAATTAAGTTGTATCTTGAAAATTTGGGTCTAAACAAGTTTTAGTAGTTTTGATTGAACTTTCAATTTCAACTTGGTGAGACTAATTGGATTTTGTGCTAAGAACTCTCATAGCTTGTCTAAGAGTACATGTCTAATGAGTATTTAGATAGATGGGTATTTGACAAAAATAATCCTGATATTTTGTTTGATTGACAGCATAGAAAGAAGATCATCCTTGACATAGCAAGGGAGATAACTTATTTACATGAGGATTGTAAACAGAAGATAGTTCACTTGGAAATAATTAAAATCCCAAAACATTCTTTTAGATGAGAACTTTAATGCAAAAGTTTTTGATTTTAGGTTGTCTAAACTAGTTGACCGTGAAAAAAGCCAAGTTGTGACAACCATGAGAGAGACTCCTAGTTATATGGCTCCATAATGGTTAAGTTCAATAATTACAAAAAAGTAGATGTTTATATCTTTGGTGTAGTGCTCTCTAAAATAGTTAGTGGAATGAGAAATCTTGATCGCTCATAGCCAGAAGAAGCAATGTATTTACTTGATCTATTCAAGAAAAATATTGAGGTTGGATTTGGATGATAAGTATAGTGAGAATATGTAATTACATGGAGCAGAAGTTGTGAATATAATGAGGGTTGTTGCAGCATGGTGTTTGCAAAATGATTTCACAAAAAGGCCTTCCATGTCCATTGTGGTTAAGGTTTTGGGGGGTGTTGCGAATGTTGAATATAGATAAAATATAACTAAATACGCATAGCAAGTACCAATAGAAACACAACCAAAACCACTCAAGAAAATAAAATCCCCAATTTATCCCATTGTGTGCATAGCTTGAGCAAAGAAAATCTCTCTACTTTTTTTTTTTTTTTTCACTTACTATGCTCTTACACTATGTTTCTCTCAGAATTTTGAACTGCTTGCATTCTCACAATGTTTCAGACTCTACGTTAACAAAGGAGAAAGTCTAGAAACACAAAAAAAATGCAACAACATTTTCATAACATTTTTGTTTTCAGTTGTGGTAGTTCCAATCTAACATTTTATTATTTAATTTAAATTTATTTTGACCAATGAGAAATTCACATCTTAGTTGTTGTGAAAATATTGTCAAGTGATTGGGATTAAGAATTGGTGCAATAATACTATTGCATCATGCAATTATTATCTCATGTGAGATGTAAAAAGTGGTAAGATATTTTTTTTAACAACCTTTTTAACTTTTTACTATATTAGCTTTTATGTCTCTATGTGAATCATTGCACCGAATATTGTATCCAAGGAACAACTTTGATCGAATCAATATCTTTCTTTTCTTTTAGATCTTTGTTGAGGTACAAATTTTCGGGCCTTAATTTAATTAGCCCACTCACAAAAATACCCACACAAGCCCATAAATTACTTTGAGCCCACATAATTATTACCCATACATATTACCTAAATAGTCCTTATATTATTGGGCTCCCATAAATATCCCTTATATAAGACCCATAAATTGTCTTGGGCCCTCTCACAAATACTACCCATTATAGCCCACATATTATCCAACTTGGATTTACACACAAAATACCCATCATATTACTACCAAAATTGGGCCACAAAGTTATGCTATCTCCATAACAAAGCCCAACATCATTTAATTTGTGGGCAAAATCCAAAGAAATCTCAAACTCTCTTTAAAGCCTGTTGCTACATGGCACTCTAAAGCCCGCTACGATGCAGCAACTCTAAAGCCCCCTACGATGCGGCAACTCTAAAACCCGCTACGATGCGGCATCTCTAAAGCCCGCTACGATGCGACATCATTAAAGCCCGTTACGATACGGCAATATTTTTACAAAACCCTACAAAGCCCAAATACTAATTTGGCACTATTTTTACAAAGCCCAAATACTAATTTGGCACCTACTCTATAAAGCCCAAATGCTATTTTGGCACATATTTACAAAACTCAAATATTATTTTGCATACACTAAATCCCTTACTCATGGGAAATGTAATTACTTATCTCTCAAGAAAATACCTCTCTTATAATATTTATAAAAGCCTATGTATATTACCCATGGCAAAACTACTCATTTTTGTAGGGGTAATCAAGCCTAAAGAAGCTCAATTACAAAGCCCAGCTGACCCAGCTCAGCTCACATGCAAAGCCTAACAACTGGGGCTCACATGAGCTGACTAGCCTAATTTCAGCATAGCTCAATAGTTGGAGCCCATTGCCATCAAGTCCTAGCCTGTCCAATTAGATTAGAAGAGGACACGTGTCCATTAGGGGTTAAACCCTTCCCTCACAAGCTAAAATCCCATCACTTCTCAAGTGACATAAAACTGAAGTGATGTGACAGAAAGTTGGGAAAGCTTCAAGCATCTGTCCCTTCTTTCTTCTCCAACTCATTTAGTCAAGGATTAAGAGCAACCATGACTAGGCCATTAAAGCTCCTGAAACAACTTCAAATCAGCTTATTTTCATACTAAAAATGTGTATTCTTTGGTTCATGGACCAAGTGCATGAACCTCAAATAGGGAAATTTAGGGAGATATGGTTTGGAGGGCACCAAGGGAATCCCAGCAGATTTTCCAACAAAGGCTCAAAGGTTGACACCTAGCTTAGGGTGGTCCAATTTACTCTAGGGAACTCTAATTCTAACAACAGCACAACTAAGATCCTTAGCCTAATGCATGTTCTAATCCCACCAGCTAAGGCCAATCAGCATTTAATGCTAAGTCAGAATTCCAGCTATTATTACCCAAAACAGCAGGATCCTTCTAAAAGTTGAGCTTACCACTCTTAGCTAAAATCCCAAGAACGATTCTCTAAGGATTTTCTGAAGATTGAGGAAGATTTAGCAGAGATTATTTGCCAATTACCCCCCTCAATCTCAACTATAAGAAAAACCCTCCATTAACACTTAAGGAGACACTAAGATACACACCAAGAAAGAACTCTTCCTAAACCTCTCTGTTTAAGTTTTCTCCAAGCTATAGCAAAGTCCTAAGCTACTGAATTCTTAGTTTCAAGCTTAGAAACTAAGTCAACCAACTTCTAGCTCACAAACACTCCTCATAGCTCTGCTCATAAACACTAATCTACTTCCAACAGAAAGCCCCAGCAGCTTTATTATACTCTCTCACTCATTACTCATACCACTCACAAAATGATTCTTCCTACTTACTACATATACTATATCCACAAGCATACTTTGACACCATAATGATCTTGCTGCGCTAACTAGGATCTCTCTCTTTCCCTTCATCTCACACTAAGTTTTCCTCATTATTTGTTATAATGGAACCCATGACATTCACTTATTCATTTACTATTAATGGTTATGATGTAACTGTTACTATAGAATTTTTCCCTCATGTTGTTGTATTAGAAGACTCTTCCTCAGAGCTAACGGATAACGAGTCTGAAAATATGAATATTTCCCTTGATTTGTGAAATAGCTAACAGTTGAAGTTTTATTCTGTTCTGTCTTACTTTACCGCTGGGTCATTTACTGCTGGGTCATCATATTGCAAAAACATTTTACCGCTGAGCTATTTCTTGCAACATGTTTTTTACTCATGATGACATGTCTGCTGTAGGGATCGTTTATGGGCCATTCTTGTCAGTTCCAATCTAGGCCCAAGGCATAAAATACAGTGAATTCTTTGGACCTTCACCGATAGCCTTTGGGTCGTGCATCAAACCCATCGTCGAGTTTCAGTTTAAACCCCCCAACCCAACACAAATCTCATTTGTCAGGGGGAAAACTTTTTCACCCCCGACAATCTTCTTTTTGTTTTTCTTTTTTAAAGAAGATTTCAACTTATGGCGTTCATTCTATGATAATTATTCCTATCTTCAAGTTAATATACCAATCAGTTTTTAGTGTAAAGGAGTTCAAACCCCAAATCTTTTATTCGACGGCAAAAAACTTTACTTGTTAAGTTAACTAGAATTTATCTTCTTTTTCTTCTTCATAATCTAGATAAGCTCAGCTTTTCATAAATTAGAAAACGAATGAATAACTTATCTAGCTTCTTGTTTTTTGCTTAAAATATTGTAAATAAAAGCTAAAAACTAAATAAAATAAGCTGATTTTTTTTTTTTTTTTGGTGAAAGTAGAAAATAAAAACTAAAATAAAAATAAAAATATATTGAATGTGAAAACCACAAACAATAATATTACCATTGAGTCACTGACATAGACAATAATATAATAATAAGGGATAATTATACTTTGCCTACCTGTGATTTGCCTCTAATTCTATGTGCCCACCCGTGGTTTAAATTTTGACACTTTACCCACCTGTGATTCTCACCATTACCCAGCCGTAACCCACCTCTCCACTTTCCGTTACTCTAACACAAAATAAGTAAAAAACAATAACCAAAACGGATCAACACACTCCCAAAACTCCCAAAACTCACTCACTCCTACAATGGGCTTCGCTTGAGACGAGCTCGAGAATATCACATACTTTCCCATAACAAAATATCCCCCCAAGATAAATCCAGACCAACATATAAATTTAGAGAGTTGCAAACAGGCTTGCTTAAAAGACTATTCCTGCAAAGCTGTTTTTTATAATTCGAGCAACCATATGGGGAATTGCTATTTACAATCCCAAATTTTTTCCCTGATGTCCACTGATGCAGGACAAGAAAATTACCTCAAGGTATACATCAAGGTGCAGAAAGTTATTCCTCGGCAAAAAAAACATTGGCTTGAAATAATATTGGTCTCCAGCTTTCCATTTGTACTGTTTCTTTTAATTGTATTTTTCGTTTTTCAACTTTGAAAAAAGAAAAGTTCATATGAAGCGGAGGAGTATTATCACTACAAGAAATCTGGGTTTAGGTGGCGTTTTTTTTAGCGACGTTTTTAAATTCGCCACTATAATAGTAAATTGTGACGTTTTTCTCAAAACATCGTTGTAACCCAAAACAATAGCAGCGTTTCTCAAAACGCCGCAAAAGGTACTGTTTTAGCAGCGTATTTTTTGTTTATAGCGACGTTTTCTAAAAACGTCGCTATAGTTTTTAAAGACCTCCCACCATATTTTCAAAAAAATTTTGAGGAAACAAATAGTGACGTTTTGTATAAACATATAGCGACGTTTTTAAAAACGTCGCTATATTCTCCTCCAAAATTTTTATCCTCTTCCCGTTCAAAATTTCACTGTGTGGGAAAGTTCCCACCATTTCTTCTTTTTGTTTTGGATAAACATACAGCGACGTTTTGGATAAAGATATAGCAACGTTTTCAAAACGTCGCTATATGTTTCCCTTTCAAAATTTCACCAAGTGGGAAAGTTCCCCCCTTTTGTCCTTTTTTTTTTGGCCTCCTTTCCTTACACGTATTTTCAGTCCTTTTTCTTTCTTGTGACTCTTTTTCTTTTTCAAACAAACTTCCCTTCCCTCTTCCATATTCTCCCCCCTCTCACCCTTATCACTTCTTCACACTTAGCTATTGCCAGCTGTTGCTGCCGCTGCGGTTGCCACCGCCAACTTATTCATGTACAAGTTCTTCCCTCTCTAGCCACCACCTACTGCCACTACCATTCTTTTTTCCCTCTTTTTTGGTGTTCAAGTTTCTTTAAAGTGTAAGTCTTTGTGTTTTGGCTTATGGGTTGGCTTTGATTTGATTTTTCTTTAATGGGTCATGGAGTCTTTGTATTTTGGCTTATGAATTTGCTTTGATTTAGTTTTTCTTTAATAGGTCATGGAACTTTTGTGCTAATTTTTTTTTTTTGTTTGCTTGTTTTGGTTGGAGCTTGGTACAGAAAACTCTTATTCAAATTTGGATTTTTGAGCAAAAAGTCTTAAGCATCAAAGGCTAAATCATTGTAAGTTTATGTACAAGTTTGTAAATCTTGGTTTTTTTTTTTTTTTTTTTCTACAATTTTTCTGTGGTATGTAGATTTTGAATTTTTTTTGTGGTTTAGATAGCTTAAAATTAATTTTTTTTAAAAGCTCACTACCCACTAATGTGTAAATAATCTCAACTAAATGCTCTTTATATGTATATAAATATATATATATATATATTTATATATTTATTGTTACTAAATTTTCAAGCACCATGATTCATTAATATTGGACATTTGATATTGTGGAATAATGATGATAGGTCTATTTGATCTATTATAAGCTTATGGTAAGCACATGTTAGTTATTGTTGAATTTTTAGTAGTTTTATATAGCATTTAATTTTTTTTTTTTTAAAAAAAATAATGAGTAGGTTTTGCGACGTTTTAAAAACGTCACTAAAAAGCAAAAGGAAAAAGCTTTTGTGACATTTTTGAAACGTCGCTAAATGTATTTTCTTATATTATGTACGAAAATGTTATATTATTTAGTGACATTTTATAAAACGTCACTAAAAGGTTCTGAACGCCAATAAAGAGTACCTTATAGTGACGTTTTTCAAAACGTCGCAATAGACCTATAGCGACTGCTCTATTGCGACATTTTCAAACGTCACAAGAAAAAACGTCGCTGTAGGCCATTTGTGTCTATAGCGACATTTTTTGGGTTTTTAGTGACGTTTTACAAACGTCACCTAAACCCAAATTTCTTGTAGTGTATTTAGATCACGTACCAGGAATGCCCACAAGATACTCTTATCATGATTTGCAAGTAGCAACAAAAGAGTTTAGTACGGAGCTTGGTGGAGGGGGATTTGGCACAGTTTTTGAAGGGACTTTAGTTGATGGTACTAAAGTTGCAGTGAAGCGTTTTGATGGTTTAAGTCAAATCAAGAAATCGTTTTTAGCAGAAGTTGAGACAATTGGCAGTATTCATCATTTCAACTTGGTAAGACTGATTGGATTTTGTGCTGAGAAATCACATAGACTATTTCTTGTTTATGAATACATGTCTAATGGGTCTTTAGATAGATGGATATTTCACAGAAATCCGAAGACGTTGCTTGATTGGCAACATAGAAAGAAGATCATCATTGACATAGCAAGAGGACTAACTTATTTACATAATGACTGCAGATATAAGATAGTTCATTTGGATATCAAACCCCAAAACATCCTTTTAGATGAGAATTTCAATGCAAAAGTCTCAGATTTGGGTTGTCCAAACTAGTTGATCGTGAACAAAGCCAAGTTGTGACAACTATGAGAGGGACTCCTGACTATATGGCTCCATAATGGTTGAGTTCAGTGATTACAGAAAAAGTAGATGTGTATAACTTTGGTGTAGTGCTCTTGGAAATATTATGTGGAAGGAGAAATTTTGATCGCTCTCAACCAGAAGAAGCAATGCATTTACTTGCTATTTTCAAGAAAAAGATTGAGGAGGACCAATTATTGGATTTGGTTGATAAGTACAATGAAGATATGAGTTTACATGGAGAAGAAGTTGTGAATATAATGCGGGTTGCAGCATGGTGTTTACAATATGATTTCAATAAGAGGCCTTCTATGTCCATTGTGGTTAAGGTCTTGGAGGGTGTTGTGAATGTTGAATTAAACCTAGATGATTTCTTCTTGAATCCACCTTTACCAAACACAAGAGCTGGAGTTCATAACCAGGAAGTGCACGTTGCTACTACTACTCCATTATTGCCTTCAATTCTATCAGGACCGAGATGACCTTTTACCGTACCAAATGAGGTAATTTTCATCCTTTTAAAGGGAGCTTTCAACCCATGTCATTCATGTCATTTACTATTGTTGCAATGATGTACACGTGTTTATTCTATAGGTGACACTGAAATTTAATTTTGACTTTTTGACTTTTTGTTAATACATAGTATTGTTTTTGTAAGTTTGTAATGAAGTCGCAGTCTTGCTGAGATTTTACTGGTTATAATTATAACTAGTCACATACTCACGCATTGCACGTGATAATTTTTTAAATAAAATATTATTTTAGTCCTTAGACATTATAAAAAGTTTTTTTTTTTAAATAATTTTTCATAATCTTGTCTATAATGTTTTTTTTACCATTATCATATATTTTATTGGTTGATGATTTGCATAACATAGACATTAAATAAGAGGTAGAACTATTTATTAAATTTTTTTAAGTCATGGTGTATGAAGATTATTGTGGGGCCAGAGAATCTGTGGCTCCGACCCACTTTACATTAGGGTCCAAAGCCCGAGCCAAGGAGAACTATTGCCAAGGATGCGTAATGAAAGTCCAAAAAAGGGCTAAGGATATGGCCGATGACAATCTTATGCTCGGCACCCCATAGAGCCTCTAAAGGAAAGGACAAGCTCAGTACAGGAACAAGCCAAGTGAAAAAGCTGCCAATACAGCAATAAAGGACTCTGCATCTGACAAGTCCATGCCCATCACCATGCTATTCAGCTTTTACAACCACCCCCAACCACTCCAGGTGTGGGCTGATAGGACAAGTCTCAACCCCAGAAAGTGGAGCTTACACGTGGACACTAGAAGGAGGGTAAATGCTAGTATAAAAGGGAAAAAGAACCAATGGAGGAGAGGGGGTCTCCCAGACAAGGAAGTCCTAAAAAAGGAGAGAAAGAAGAACACTGAGTTCCTCGGACGAGGTCTAAAGACCGGAACCACTCATGCCCCTTTAGAAGAAGGTCTTGTTAGACACGTCAAACTTACCTTCATGTAAATTTCCATAGGAACCATGGCTAACCGCTGTTTGGTAATCCAGGTCTAGCCTTTCAAGCCCACGCTCTACAAATGATATTGTTTGGGCCCTTGAACGTACGAACCCAATATCATTTTGGGGTCACTACAAATTGTGTCCCTACAATTATGATTATATATATATATATATATATAATTTCCCTAGTTAGAGTTTGATTAGTTTTAAGTTTAAATTTTGCATTATTATATTAAACTGTTGATTATTGATTTAATTAAGTGAATGTAATGGTTGATTTTATTGCATCATAAAGTTTTCAATGTCCTCTGTATAGCCGTCTCTATTTTATTTCTTACTCCTCTTGATCACCTTTTTATTTTCCAAATAACGGTTATTAATTAACGTTTGATTTCATTTCTTTTTTTTTCCTTCATTTATTCTTTATTACTCAGTTTGTTCCCTTGCAAGTTGTAAATTTTATGGTTGTTGATAAGAAATGGATATCGTGGATGGCTTAAATAGTTATAAATGTAGTTATGCTAGTGGTATGTTAAAGGTTTTTTTTTTTTTTCCCTTCTGAATTTTCAAGGATATATGAAAGGCATTTCTCTAGTTTGATCTCGATCAATTAAGATATCCATAATATATTAACGAAAGTAATAATGAGCCTTAAATTTTTTTAATGTATGAAGTGGTTAGGTTATTGGTATGTCAAAGGTTTTATAAAAAAATTTTAAAAATAATTCCAAGAAAATGTAAAAGGCCTTTTTTAGAAAAAAGAAATTGTGACTTTTTGAATTGTAGAAATATGATTGTTTTGATTACCTTCTTTATAGATTTCATTATTAAGTTATAAACATCTAAATTAAAGTAGATGAATATATAAATGCAAAATTATATATAAAGTTACAACCGCACAAGATAAATATTTATAGATAATTTTTTTTTTGGATTATTCATGAATCATTATTTCATTGTTTACTTATAAATATATAAATTAAAGGTTTTTTTTTTTTTTGAAAAAAAAATCTAAATTAAAATAGATGAATATGTAAAGGTAAAATTATATGAAAAGTTAAAACTACCCAAGATGAACATTTAATCACTGGTAGATGTGTGTTTTTTGAAGACTAAAAGTATACACGATTGTTTTAGCTGGAACTATATAACTATGCAAATATTGTTGTGAGTGGTTCCATCATTTGCAAATTATCAAATTTGGTGGCCTTACAAAACAGATATTTCATTTTGTAAAAAACTTTACATGAACACCTCTTTTGTAACAACCCTTTTTTTTTTTTTTGCTGAAACAATTTAAGAATATTAAGACTTAAGTTAACACATATGGTAGTTATAAAACACGTCAGTGATATGAAAAATAAAAAGGTTTAAATATTTTAAAAAAAAAACATTTTTAGTAGATTGTAATATAAAACATTTTTTTCTCAATATTTATGCAACTTTTCCCGTAAGATCAATATTGTTGGCATCTTTTAAAGATGATACATAATATTTTTGAGAAGAAGAAGAAGAAGCAGAGACGATACTTACACATAATATAAAATTATTAAGTTTGCATGATTTAAATTTGCGGCAAAAAAATATTAATGTATCTGTAGTTGCACGATTTTCCTGGCCCAAGTTCTATTGATCGGGCCCTGGCCCAAAGCGCAACCCATAATAAATATTTGTAGAGGATGGGTCAAAGAACTTAGCTTCAGTGAGCCTATTCGGTCTGATACATGGACAGTATTGTTGCAGAAAACCCAAGCACAAGAATGGATCTCTCACGTATATTTCTATTTCTTTAGTTCCTCATACAATATTTTTCGTCCTCTTCTTTGTGGGACTCCACTACATTATATAGTTCCTCTCCTCTCATCTCAATCTTACACTTGTTGATCATCCAAGCATCTACTTGAGTACCTGTCCCATCAGACGCCCTCATCTCTCCCTTTGTGAGTTGCAGAGGCCAAGGCGGTACTGTTCAGGGGTCATTTCCTCATTAATGCGGCCAAGAGGGTGGTTGGGGCGCAATTAATGTGGTGGTAGCTCCCCATGAGATATTTTGGATTTTATTCATTTTATATGTTGGAAGGATGAACTGAAGTGGCTGGGGAGAGTTCCTCGTCTGGGTTTCGTGATGTCCGAGGAGGAATTACTCCTCGGGCAGGCTTCCTTGGCGTTTATTGGGGTTGAGTAATGCTTCATACGTGATTTCTCTTCGGACAGGACGCTCCTCGGACGGGCCTGAATTTGGAATGGCCCATTATTTCTGGGCCGGGCCCCACAGTATCTATGATAAAAGTTTTTATCTAAATGATATATAGTAGTTCATATTTTTTTTAGACTTGATTCAAAAAGTTCATTCTCAATAGCCTTTTAAGTCTACAAATTGCTCAATTTATGGGCCTAGACACAATCAAAGGGTGCTATCTAGATTATAAATTATGACCCTTTATCACACAAATATTTTGATTCTCCCAATGTATGGTAAAGGAAGGCAAGTTTGTGTCTAGCCATTTTCTTGTTTTGTGCTGCATAATTTAATAGTATAGAGGATGTGATTGGATTTAAATGTTAAATAAAATAAGATGAGAGGAAAAAAGAGTAAAAATTAAATATATAGCAATAAAAATCAAATTATCCAAGTCATTCTATGTAATATAATAATATTATATTATTATATACTATATGTATAATGTAGTAGGATAATATTTAATCAAAGAGAATATAAAAGATAACAGCTTAAAACACAAAACTAAGTGACTATTTGGATTCAACGTTTCTGCGTCTACATTTAGTCATTTCACGTTTCTTTTTTTCATTTTTCTTTTTTCTGCAGGTGTTTTAGCTTTAGGGGGCAAAGTTACTGTTTATCATTGTTCACACACTATTCACGGGACCCACAACCACTTTATTCAGAAAAAAAAAAAATATTAAAAATGGGTCTCATGGTACTATTTACACATTTAAAAATTATTTTGTTACAGTATTTTCAGTTTTCAGCAAAATTAGTTGTATCCAAACGGACTCTAAATTGCATCAACCCAAAGTAGAATTCTAATTAACACAAAAATTCATCAACCTAAAGAATTGATGCAATAAAAAAAAAAAAATCAAACAAAAAATGAAAAACAAATTGAGAGAGAGAGAGAGAGAGTAACCTTTTTTGTGTGTGAAAACTATGCATAGATTGAAAAATAAAATGTCAAATTTATAGTAAGATGTTAAGAATAAAAAGAGTCAAAATAAATGAAGATAAAAAGGTAGAGAAAGAATGATAATTAAAGTAGAAAGTAGTGATACGTGGGTTCCAGTTAGCTCAACTGTTAAAGTCTCTGATGGTTGTATAAGAGATCTGGGGTTCAATCCCCGCCTACACCAAAAAGTGATTGGTGTCTTGATCTGATGATAATGAGCTATTATCAGAAGCGGACGCCATAGGTTGAAACTCTCTAAAAAAAAAGTAGAAAGTAGTGGGGAGATGAAGATGTAAAAGGGAGAGAGAATTTTGGAAAATTAATGATAATAATAATGGTTTAAAGATATTTTAATTTTTAAATAATGGAGTTTTTAAGTCACCTTTAATGAGAAAATGTTTTAAAAAAAATTTAAGAAAAATTGGAAAAAAAATGATGACGTGGCTGCTGATGTGGCTTAACATAAGCATAACAACATTAAATACTACGCTTCAATTTTTAGTAATACTAGCTTTTAAACCCGTGCAAATGCACGAGAATTACATAAGTACATGTATTTTTGGGTTCTTAAGAAAAAAAAAATCAGTACATCTATTTTCAACAAAATAAAAATAAGAATAATGAAAATTTTGTAAGAGTCCACAAATAATGAAATAAATTTTTGTACATAAAAATAATTAGAATCTGAGAAAGAAAATATATTCAAATAATTTTAGGTAAATATTTAGAGAAACATTTTGTTTCAAAAGTCTGTCTTAAATAAATTTAATTAAATAAGTATGTAGCTATTGCAATCGAATTTATAAATTTTGAAAAATTACACTTGGTATGAATTTCAAATTTAAAATGTATATAACACTAAGAATGCTATCCATAAAAATATGTGTTGTCTTACAAATAGATTTTCTTTTAAGCCTATTCTAAACAACTAAAACTGTAACTCCTTGTATGATGGAGAGAAATATTTCTAGTAATTGGAAAAAAAAAAAAAAATCAAGCTAAAGAGAATGGTGTGATCATCCTTCCTTGGAAGCAAATTGGTGGAGAAGCAAGATTGTTTTCCGTTTCACATTCTTCCTCTTAATACTTCTTCAGCTAAAGAAATTGAACCCAAGAACCTAAGTTTAAACAGGGAAAAAAATCAAAGAGATTTAGACATCAAATTTAGCACTAACTTTGATAAGACAATTTTAATTATAAAAATACAAACCAACCTCAAGAATATCTCATCATCTCCCAATCTAAATAAAACTTGCTTAATTTAATGTGCATGATAGTGGATGACAAAACCTTTGGTTTATGCAACGGTGAAAGACTAATGATTCCATAATGACATAAGACTTGATATGTCATATTAAACTTTACCTTGAAACTATCCAACTACTTATCTAAGCCCATTTTTTCACTAACAAAATAAACATTTTCAAGATGCATGATACTAAGAAAAAGTATGTAGTCTTTTCCTTACCTTGCATAGACTATAGAAGTACCTTTAAAATTCAAATGTAAATATAATGGAAAGTGAAAAGTTCATCCTAGTGAAGTGGTGAATAAATTTAAATGTAAATAAAAAATTATGCTTGAACCATGTGTTGGACGTAAGTACACTTTGGGGTGTGGAGCTATGTAGTTTTGGCTTAATTATCAGCCGCTTACTAATCTCTCTAATAATTTGCAAAGGTAAATATATTTAAAGCATTTACTAATTTGCTCAAAGTAAGAACCTACAAAAATAAGGAGATTCACATAAACAAACTAACCTAAGTAAATAACTTAACACCACATATAAACTTGAAACACACCAAATCTGATGAGAAAAAAGTCATGTCCAAGAGCAATGCAGACCATCTTGCCCCATAGCTTTCAAAGGTTGGTTAGACTTGAGACTAGATGGTGATATCCTATCGTTTTGCCGAAAACCTTAACAATAAGCGCATTGTTCCAGGCAGCACGTATTTAGGTTTTCCTCACTCTAGACAATCTGACCACCACCTCCCCTGGAGGCAGGTCCTCTTCATCAGCATCCAACTCCACCTCGGTGTCCATGTCGTTCTCAAAAGCAAAAGCGTGCTCATATGCACCGAGGATAAGCCCTAATAATTTTTCTTTGTAAGACCCACCTTCCCCACCTCGATTCGGGGAAGATAGTCTTAAAGATTCTCCATCTTGATAGCTCTCTTTAACTTTCTTCGTGCTCTGCTACAGTACATCATCTTCTTCCCTTGACCTAACGACGGACTCACTAGCCATACTTATCACGAAAAGGACCAGATGTAGTAAGCTTAAATGCTTTACGTCTAGATTCCTTACACTCAAATGTTCGTAGCCTCTTAAGTGTAGATTTTGATTTTCTTTATCTATGAATTTAGTAAAATTGGAGGTTGATGTGGGACTAGAGATGAGGACTATGGGTCTGTTTGGATAGAACTTATTTTGCTGAAATTGAAAATTGAAAACTGAAAACACTGTAGCAAAATAATTTTTAAATGTGTGAATAGTGCTGTGGGACCCATTTTTAATGAAAAAGTTGATAAAAAGTGGAGTTTGTGGGACCCGTGAACAGTGCACAAGTGCACTGTTCACAGCAGACCGGGTCAACAGTTGCGGCTAGGGAGAATAAAAAAAAAAAAAAAAAAAACGCAGACGGGCAAACGCCCTATCCAAACTGCACCTATATGTATTTAAAAAAAAAAAAAACAAAATACCATCTGTAAATGGAAAAGAGAAAAAGAAAACGAAAATGAGAAAATTACCATCCATCTAGGCTGTGTTTGAATTGGGTGAAAACCGTTTCCAGAAATCCTTTTCCGTAAAACCCACGTATTTGGCTGTCACGGAAAATAATATTTTCCGGAAAATGACTTTCGGTTGACCAATATTTTCACCTTTGACCCGGAAATGATTTTCTCCCCTCATTTTCACTTCAAAGTATTTCCAGAGAGAGAGAGAGAGAGAGAGAGAGAGAGCGTGCGCGCGCGAGAGGAGAAGACCGAGCTCTAGTCAGTCCGACGATCGTCGGCATACTCCGAGCTCCAGTCCGACGACCGCGATTGACGCTTCGCGAGATTGCGCCGTCGATCGCGATCTCGCGAACGCGAGATCGCGCCATCGCGAGATCGCGACGTTGATCGCGATCGTTGATGATTTTTTTCTGGGTTGTGGCTTGTGTTTTCTGGATTTGTGTTTTCCTTCTTCTTTTCCAAACACCAGAAAATATTTTCCGGAAAATTTTTTGAAATGCAACCAAACACATGGAAACATTTTCCTTTTCCGGAAATTAGCATTTCCGGAAAATATGTATTTTCTGGAAAACGTTTTACAGCAACCAAACACAGCCCTAGAAACAATAATGCCAATCGGAAACAAAGGCCATAAGGTATATCTTATTATTAGGGGTTTTTTTTTTTTTTTTAATTCAATAATTACCCTGAAAAAAGGGAGGTTTGAATTTTGAGGGCTCTTCGCTCCTATTTATTAGGTTGAAACACCACATCACAACTAATAATTTGTGCACTAATTGGGGGGAGTTGAAAAGCCCAATTCATTTGGGTTAATTTTATGTGGGCCAGGAAAAAATGCTTTTCTCTTTAACAAAACTTGGATCAGAAATTCAAACAAGACTGACTTAGGCCTTAAGGCCAAGCCCATCTATCAATGATGTAGCCCACCGAAGCCCAAACAATTTATTACATAAATACCCTTTTAGGGTTTATCACATAACTGAGTATAGAGCGAGCGCCTCACACCAGTCATTGCTTTGCTATATATACTCTCATTTTAGCCGCCACAAACCCTAGCTAGGGTTCCCTTCTCTTTCTTCTGGTACTTTCTCTCTCTCTCTCTCTCTCTCTCTCTCTGCAACCAAGTTTTCTCCATCTTCGATCCTGAGAAAACACGGGAAAATATAATTGTAAAATCTGATATTTTCATTTCTTGTATTGATTTTGTTTTATTTGAAAGATCATATTTTGTTTGATTATGTACGTGGATATTTTTTTTTTTGGGCTTTCCGTGTGATGGTTTAAGTTTCTCTTTTGCAGGTACAAAATCTGCTAGTGGGTGTTTGGAAACAAGAGAGTTTCAAAGATGAGGTATGTGAAATGCCAGTTTGTGGGGTTATCATTTTTTTCGTTGATTGGTTTTTGCTTGAATTGAAACATGTTAAGCTGGGTTTTGATTTTAGAATTTTATGAAATGGTCAACATTGAAATTGTAGGATGATTAATGCTGAAAATTGTATGATTAAAGGTTTTATATTCTATATGTGTTGTAAATCTATTTCTGAAAAAAAAACATGGATGAAATTGTGATTATTGAGACTATTTTATTGCTAGTTGAATCCATTTTATGTTGTGTTAAAAAACTTTGTTGGGCAAGTTCTGATTGAATGGTTAGGCTCTTTTCTGCCATTCATGTTTTGTCCATCCCTTACCAAGGTCAATTTACGCTTTTATGATCTCATTTGTTAAGTAAAAGTACCAATGATTAGTGGTAGGAACATTCATATGAAATGGGTGTGATGCTTGTAGTCACATTTGATAGCTGCAGATTTAAAAAATGCTGTCTATGATTTGAAAAATGGCACCTTTTTAACCTTTTGGGTCCTTACGTCCTGTAGTGTTCCATTAATGTGCCCTAATTATTTGAAACTCGTTCCTCCTTAGTCATGATAAATGAGAGTCATCGGGTGATGCTTCTTGATTTTTCTTCTGCTGATGCCTTTCATCCTTGTTTTTACAGTAAGCTTCAGAGTGACACTCTAAGAGAGGCTATCTCCACTCTTTTTGCTGGATCCAGAGATAAGAAGAGAAATTTCACTGAGACCATTGAACTACAGATTGGATTGAAAAATTATGATCCCCAGAAAGATAAGCGTTTCAGTGGTTCTGTTAAATTGCCACACATCCCTCGCCCAAAGATGAAGGTTTGCATGCTTGGTGATGCTCAGCATGTTGAAGAGGTAAAAATTATGGGCTACTTTGCTGAGACACAGAAATGAAACTAAATTTGTAATTGAGTCAAACTTGTATATGTCTGGCTACATCCATTTGTATCATTTGAACTTTTATGATTCCTAATGCCTTCTAGATTTAAATGTATATGTTCTTTTGAATTGGTGGTATATTAAAGGAAAATTCTCACTACCTAAAAGTTGGAAGGGCAGATATATTTCAAGACTCTATGTTTCATCATACAGATTTGTTAAGAGTGTAATACATCATGGTGTATTCTCATTATTGAATACATCACTAGATAAAACCCTTGAAAAAAATATCAATTTATTGATTGCTTTTATAATATTACATGGTCCAGGTTTTCCTTGATTATGGGGTTTGGTGCACTTGCAAAAACTATAATTTGTCAATACTTTAAGATAAGATGTTTTTATATATTTTGTCGAGCATAGTAGCAAAGATGAGTCAAATATTCTCCCCCCTGAATTCCTGTTTTATTTGTGGAGGCATATGCCGACAAATTTTAATCTTTCAGTGACTGTTGCAGTTTAATTTTGTTGTTTACTATTTATTTGGTTATAGATTATAGTCCTGTTCACTTCACATTGTTTGTTGATATGTACTGCAGGCTGAGAAGATGGGTTTAGATTATATGGATGTTGAAGCATTGAAGAAGCTTAACAAAAACAAGAAATTGGTCAAGAAACTTGCCAAAAAATACCATGCGTTTTTGGCATCAGAATCTGTCATTAAGCTGATCCCCCGTCTTTTGGGCCCTGGTCTCAACAAGGCAGGCAAGTGTATTAGAAATGTATTGCATCTGCTGTTGTGGTTTTTTATTAGTCAAGATACATGGCTTTCTCTGGAGTACATTTGAAATCAGAACAAACATGACTTATTGTGCTGAACATGTTTTTTTATATTTCTTTTTGTCATTGGCATTTTTTGAATGGATTATCTGATATAGGCTTCTTAAACTATAACAAGCGTGTAATCCTTTTGCCCAGTCACTTTTGCTGAGCAATTGTATTTAATTCTAATGTTATATATTGATTTAACAATAATAAGTATATATCAATGTATGCCACTTTTCTTGAGTGGTTTGTTTGCAGTGTTGTAAGTTATATTTTAAGATGCATGCAGCATTGAATATTAGTCGTTAGTAGAGAGCCTTTTTAATTGGGCGTAATGGGTGTCCTTCATGCATTATATATTTCTTTCTTATATACCCATTTATTATAATAATGCAGGAAAGTTTCCAACTCTTGTCACACATCAAGAATCCATTGATTCTAAAGTTAATGAGACAAAGGCTATGGTTAAGTTCCAACTGAAAAAGGTGCTTTGCATGGGAGTTGCAGTGGGCAACGTTGCTATGGAAGAGAAGCAGGTCTTCCAAAATGTTCAAATGAGTGTTAATTTCCTCGTTTCACTGTTGAAGAAGAACTGGCAAAATGTAAGCTATTAACTTTAAGACTAATTCCAGCTTCCTGTTTAAGTTTGTTTTATGGTTTGTAGGCACAATTTTTTTTATTAGTATTTTTGTTCTATATTGTTGATTTCTTTTCTATCTATTTCAAATTTTCTTAGGTCTGTTTCTGTGTTAGTTATGGGCACTATCCTTGCAATTGAGAAATTTGTTTTGTTCTGGATTTTCTTCCTGCATCTGGCTTTCATTCTTATGAAGATCTTGTTGTCTCTTCATTTTTATCTTGGTATCGTGTTTGATTGAGGTTTTTTATTTTCTTGTTGGAAATCAGGTGAGGAGCTTGTCGCTGAAGACTACCATGGGGAGGCCAGTGCGCGTATACTAAAATCTTTTGGCAAGGGAATTTTGTAGGCGAGCTGTAATTCTTATAAGGGTGCTTTGAATGGTCAAGTTTTCTTGTTGGTTGGCTATTTTACCTTTTTACTGTTCTCTGAATTCTTAGATGTCATGGCCCTAGAATTGTTTTGGAATGTTTGTTCGAGGGTTGAACCAAGTTTTCATTTTCACTTGCCCTATAATACATTGATGAATATTAGGTCTTATATATGTTGCCGTCCAGCTGGAGTGAAATTGATGGTAAAATTTAATTGTGGATGATAAATTGCTCTAATTATGTACTTGAAGTCTGGCAGGCTGTGAAAATGTGGACTAGAATTAATGCAGTTCAATTATCACTTAAATTTCTCGTTTTCTTGAACAGTAATGGCCGGGTGAGGGGAAAGGAGGGGAGAGTGGGGGGAGTAGAGGAGAATTGGCTAAAAATAAGCTAATTATGGGCCAACTTCACTCCACTCTCGTCTTCTTTCCCTCTCAATTCGGTAGGCTAGGCTAGGAGCAATTTTTTTTACCACTTGCCTCTTACTCCACGCTGTTCATGGTTGTTTCAGAAAAACATGTTACTGTTCATAGAAAACAATTTTATGCAAGCGGCCGTGTTCACAGATGGGCCTGCTCATCTGTTGAGCCCATTTGGAATTCTTTGCCAATATTCTGTATATTATTTCCTGTCCCGCCTGGGAGTTGCTCTGGATCCCTGTGTGTTGTCTAGACACTATTTCTGAGTACTTTAACAGCAAGGCCCACGGAAAAAAAATGAAAACCTTTTCCAGAAAAATATAATTACAATAATTTCATTGGGCCTCAAGAAATAACCTGAAAATTAGGGGGAAGAAAAGTGAGGCGATACAATTTTGATCCGTTTTTTCGCCTGGATTAATTGAATTGGATGTCTAGCTTCAAGCTTCTTTTTCTGCCTAACACAAAAAATCATAGAGAATTAGTTGTTATTAGTTTAAATTTCAACCTATTACTTAAATTACTTTTGTGTCCTAACAATAACAACCTTTCACTTAAGATTTAGATTTGTTATGAAAATATTGTTGACATATTATTTCTCTTTATCTAATTTTACTAAATGTAAGGGAATATTGAATGTTTTCCATAAGGCATCTCGCAAAATTTTGATTTTTGTTGTTAAATTCAAGCAATAATTGAAGGGAATATTGTTTAAGTTTTAATATTTAGATAGGCCGCAAAATAATTAGAAAGGAAAGTGCAACTTACCTACTGTTAATTTGTTATTCGTATTACATGGTCAGTTTGCGATGTTTTGACTTATAAGAAAAAGTATATTTGTTGGTGAAGAAAGAGACCTCTAGTCCTTTACATCATTACATTGTGAATACTTACCCAAATTTAGACTAGACTTCAGATGCCTCCTTATGCATTTTATGATGCATATGAATCTAGCATATCATAGTACTCTGATTGTTAGGTAACCTTCCATTCCATTGAAGACTGAAACCAACATATGGTTGTCACCTTCTATTCGTTGCTCAAGAATCAGCCACCAATAGAAAGAACCGTTGTTTCATAACTAAATGAATAATAGTATTGTTCAACTTGTTTTCTATATGATTATCCTTGGATCATAGCTCAACTATTTTGAAGATCACATCAAGAAACCTATAACTTGGTGGGATTAGAAGAACCAAAGCCAAGGTAGAATGACGAGAAATCGAATTGTATAGCCGCAAAGGCGGCATCCGTCCTATAAATTGTGCTGACCAATTTTAGCACAATGGTGAAGAACTCAACTTAAAAATGAGCGTATGTTATTTAGCTTTGTTTATAAAGAAAGAGAAATTATATGGTTATCATGGTGGATCATGTCATTTATTTATCATTTCACTAAAAAACTCATACTTACTTAAAATTACTGAGTCAGTAGTTAGTTTTTGTTAAATATTTTTTTTTTACTTAGTAATTTTAAATAGGTGGGAGTCTTTTAGTGAAATGATGAACCATGTCGTTTGTCCACCAAGAGTACCTTATAATTTCTCCTAAAAAAGAGCTCGTTATATAGATGCGGTCATTTTGACATTATTGCACCACAACTATTTCACATTATATTTAATGCAACTTGTCCGTAATCATTTAAGTAAAATAATTGTAAAGTGGGTTGTCCATTCTTAATCGATCATTGTTACAATATATTTATTTAAATTAAATTTTAATAACTTAATAAAATTGGATGTACTTATTTTATAAATAATTAAATAAAACTTTAAAATTTTCAAGAAGAGGTTACCATAGAGCTTTAAGATGCTTTTAGGGGTTAGCCAAGTGATTCTTAAAGGCTCATGATATCCTTGATATTTTGAGTTCGAAACCTTTTATCAGCATCTTGAGGACATTTTATGAGATTCTTTCCTATAATTACTTGGTGTGTGGAGGACAAGGGGATTGCATACACCTGAGGATCTAATTAGATACTCGAAGAAGTCTAAATACCTTTATTTATAAATAATAATAAAAAAAAGTTGAGGGAGCTTTGGACAATTATTCATCAGAAAAAGTCTAGGTATTTGTTTGGATCCATGTTTATTCTTACGTTTCACGTTTGCATTCCATTCACACATTAAAAATTTATTTTACTGCAGTATTTTCAATTTCAACAAAAATAAGTTGTATCCAAACGGATCCTAGGACTACAAAATATTTCACAACTTCTTGTCATAATTGTGACATGACATAGTGTGATTGGTGAAGAAAAAATAGCGAGTCTATGTATAAGTGACGATTAACCACTTACATGCAACAACTTTTAGGAGACAGTGCACTATTCATGCACTATTTGTACACTGTTCATGTATTATTCACGCATTGTTCATGCACTGTTCACGGATCCCATGACACTATTCACACTTTAAAAAATTATTTTGCTACAGTGTTTTCAGTTTTCAGTTTCAGTAAAAATAAGTTGTATCCAAACAGATCCTAGAACTATAAAATATTTCACAACTTCTTGTCATAATTGTGACATGACATAGTGTGATTGGTGCAGCAAAAAATGGTGAGTCTATGTATAAGTGACGATTAACCATTCACGTGCAACAGCTTTTAGGAGACAATGAACTGTTCATGCACTATTTGTGCACTGTTCATGCACTATTTGTGCACTGTTCATGCATTGTTCCCGCATTGTTCATGCATTGTTCACGGGTCTCACGGTACTATTTACACGTTAAAAAATTATTTTGTTACAGTATTTTCAGTTTCAGCAAAAATAAGTTGTATCCAAATAGAACCCAGGACTACAAAATATTTCACAACTTCTTGTCATAATTGTGACGTGACATAGTGTGATTGGTGAAGAAAAAATAGTGAGTCTATGTATAAATGACAATTCACTCACGTGCAACAGCTTTTAGGAGACAGTGCACTGTTCATGCATTGTTCATGCATGGTTCACAAGTCCTACGACACTATTCACATATTAAAAAGTTATTTTGCTACAGTTTGTGAGAATGCTTTTTTTTTTCTTTAGCACATAGGCCCAAGAATCCTAGTCCAAATAGTTGTAGTTTGGTTGACTGGGCTTGGTTCACCGTAGCTAAATGGGGGTTGATTACGAACCAAGTTATGCGTAAGTCACATAAATCTCCTCAAGGCAAAAATGCGATTCCTCCTAAGTAATAAAATACCATTATAAGTGTTTTAGTATCATAAAATGACCCTTTACTATTACAAAATAAGTAAAATAGATATTCATAATATTCACAATGAGAAAGAGATTAAAATAGAATATTTAAGGCTTATCTTTTATCATATAAACATTTTAAAGAATTCCTTCACTTGGTACCCTGGACGTACTGTCGTGGCATCTCGGGGAGTATTAGGCTTGTAAGAACTCAAAATACTGATTATTTGCACTATACAATCTTTCTCCATGCTTGTTATGCAATGAAATTTTGTCCTTTCCTTTTACCTCTATAAGTCCTACACAAGAACAACTATACAATGCACATATCTTCAAATCATTGTTAGTTTCTTAGATTATGATATATATATTAATACATATACATATATGTAAATGAATTTCATGAGAATGATTCAGCCACGAGGATCTTGGCCCCAATTCTCACAGATTTAGTGTTTTTGCACAAGGCTCTTGGGATTTGGAACTCAAGTCTGAGTGACTTTGCTTGGGCAAAGGACTCAGCTTTTGGCTAAGTAAAAAGAAAAATTAACAAGTAAGAATATATGTATTGAGCAGCAAGAAGTAGTAAAGGAAGGTAATATAATAAAGAAATATGCAAAGTAATTGTTAGAAATTCTCAAATTAATATGAGATATTTCATTATTTTTCTTAATTATGGATTACAAATGTGCTCACTAAGACGTGGTGCAAGGTTCAAATAAGCTCAAAAATTACAGACTTTGATGGCTATCCAAGCCTCTAAGATTTGCAAAATTTGAATCCTTTTGAATCAAAGTATGTGCTATAGTGGCTGTTTCTGGGATACCGGGAGACGTTCCTCTATTTTTCTTAAATTTTACAGAGTTCTAATGGCTCTGTTATGATATTCTTCCTACTGAAAACCCTCTCAACGTGGGTTTTCTCTTTCTTTTATAGTGTGTTTTCTAGGGCTCCGAGGTATTAGTGATTTTTCTCTTTTGCCCCTCAGAGCTCGTGCTGTGACAATTGCTCAGGGGTTGGTCTCTTCTATTTTTTCTCATAGTTTTCATCTTTTAGTGCTGTTTTTCTAAAAGTCACTTGTTGACTTTCCATTCCGGGGCGTCATTGGGCAACTAACCTTCAATCTATCTTCTTTCAAGATTTCTCACTTTTTAGACTTAGCTGTTGGTTGTCTTTCCTTGCTGTCATTATTCCCAAATAATTGGAATCTTTTACTGCTGGGTTGAAAGTTCCCTTCCAGTCGCTTCTACTTATGGTTTTCTCATTCTTGGTTCCTTGTGGTACAGCTCTTTTGTTCATGAATGTTTGCTTTATATTTTCTGATTCTTTGCTGCACCACTAGGTACTTGAGAAGGACATATCTGTTATTCATTTCTTGTATTTCGTGGTACCTTTCTTAAGCTGTCTCAATCCCACATTAGCTGTGCTGCATTACTCGAGGATCCTGGGCCTCTGGCAGCCTCTGGATATCCCGACCCAATTCTTTCATTGGATTTTGCTGGATTTTTTAATGGTTTTTTTCTGGAAATTTGAACATAAATAGGGCCTTAATGTTGATTCTTCTTACTGCTTGAATTAGACCTTCTTTACTTTTCATGGAATGGGCTTTCTTGTGAAATTTTGACCTTCAACACAATGCTTTCAGTTTTTAGTTTTTAGTTTCAGCAAAAATAAATTGTATCCAAATGGATCCTAAGACTACAAAATATTTCACAATTTTTTGTCATAATTGTGACATGACATAGTGTGATTGGTGAAAAAAAATGATGAATTTATATATAAGTGACGATTAACCATTTACAGTCTGTCATGTTAGAGTTGTGACAAAAAAAAATTATAAAATAATTTGTGGTACGTAACAATTCAATGTCTGTATTTATAATGTGTCCAAATACCAACGAGGCAGTCCACGTAAGGAAAAAAGAAAAAAATGAAAACAAGGGGAGATGAAAAAACAAAAAGGAGGGAAAACAGGAGGCAGGTTAGGTAGGTTTGGTTTGGGCAAATGACAAATTACTATTTAGGGGTCTTTGGGGTTTGTGGCTCATTATGGTGCCCCCAGCTTTCCACAGATGCCAAAAGCCGTCCTTTTATTTCTCGACTCTCAAACACCAAACTAAATCTATGTCACACTATTAACACTCTAGAACATTCCCTCTCTCCCCTGAATTATTTATATATTTGAATCAGATTTAGAGTTAGAGAGACAGTGCTGAATAGTTTTGAGTCTCTGACATTTTGTCTTTTGAAGTTGCGCCCTACCTCGTATTCTCCGCTCAAACCAAAACCGTAAGCTCTCTCTCTCTCTTTCTCTTATCTTGTTTGCAATATTTCGTTTTCAACTTTGTTATATTGAAATTAAAATACGATAAAACATTGATGACTCTACTCTCCGTTTTTGTTGTTTCTGAGATTTTCATGAGATCGGGTTTCAGGGTGAGGTCCGGTCGTGTTTGGTTCAGCTTATAATTCAAATGACTAGGATAACATGTTTTCCCACTTCTTCTTGAATATGTCCTTTTTTTGTTTGAGATTTAGATTTATCCCTTTATTTATATTTACGGAATCATGAAAATCCCATGATTTAGATTTTTATTTTTTTGCTTTCATTTCTGGGAAACCAACTATATTAAATAGACCCATTTCACCACTGCATCTAAAGTTTGGAACTTGGTCACGAAATCGTTATGCTGATGATAGACTCAACTATAGTATTGGGGTTTGGTGGTGTCAACTGTCAACTATAGTATTAAATTTCCGCTATATTTATTGACATAGTATTTTGTTTTGTTTTTGTTTTTGGTTTTTTTTTTTTTTTTTTTTTTTTTTTTTTTTTTTTTTTTTTTTTGAGTTGTGCTTCAGTCACATTGAAATCTATGGTCTTTACTCCTTTGTCATTTATGAAGTACAGAGTGTGAGATGGGCTATTAGTTGGAATTAAAGGCAATGTATTTGTACCTTTCACACAAACTTGCTTATTGATGGAAATTCTAGTGGAACCAAGCTTATGCTGGGCCATCATATGGTCAAAACTGTGGAAATGAAAAACTATCGGTGTTCTATATGTTGCATTTTACTGCAGGATAGCCACCAGTGAATCACTTTACCAAGAGGTTAACTTATGGTTAGGTGCAGGTGGAGATGTATCATCTGGGTCATTTTTCTATTGGAGTTTTTTGGACTTGGAAACTCCATGCAATTCTGTGCTGGGCCAACATGGAGAAATATCATAAATTAGAAATCTTGGATGTTATATGCAATGCACAGTACTATGCTGTCTGTATCAGTAAATATTCAATTAATCATTGGTTACCTACGTTTTATCTGTATTGTTCCTGAAAAAAAAAGGGTGCATTTGGGTCTATATTGTGAGGGGACCTTGACTCAACAGACAGACTAGTTTCAGACTACACATAGACTTTGATTAAATTATAGAGTGATACTTTTTCTATTGCGCGGTTATTAAAATGGAGCCTCGAGTGAAGAGCAGAGAGCCTTGAGCTTGCATCTTCTCATAGTGCTCCAGACATCAATTGCCCTTTTGTTACAGAATGGATCTTTTATTCCGTTATTTGTAAACTTTTATAAGAGGCATACAAAATCCAACCCCCTTAGCTGCAAGGATGCTCAGCCATCTGCCTTTTGGAATGATTGCAAAAACATTCCTAGATTGTGAAGGGTGATAGGTACCTTTCCGCCCTTATGGAATTCTTTGCAATGATTGCCCATCCATTGGAGAAATGGATGCTTCATATTTTTCTTTAATCTATTTTTAATTTCCTTATAGGGGGTTGGGACTTGGGATCAACATTGTGAGTTTCCTATTACTTGCCTCACAATGGGTAATTGTGCCCAATTTTCCCTTCATACTTAATTACCTTATGCAATGTAAGGGCCTACCCCCTATTTTAGCTCTTTCGCATGTTGCTGCTGTGCTAGCTGTGGGGATTTCCTTAGTATCTTGAATTGGTTTTCTTTTCTAGTTGTGCCTTACAAAACGGATCTAATACTTTTACTGGTGTGAGGACAATGTGATTAGGAGTCATCATTCTCAACATTGTGAAAACAAGAATATATGCCCTGATCCTGGTTTTGGAAATTTTGTTTGAACTTTTAATCAGTGACATTGTACCTCCTCTTCGGCCTTTGTCCTTGGCTTCTGTGGTAAAGGGACAGTCCTTAGGTTTGAAACTTTGCGTAGCCTGGAAAAGATTAAGCATTGAAGGTCATTGCAAGAAGAAAGGCAGATAAAGAAAATAAAAGATGTTCTTATAAAATAAAAAAATAAAATAAAAGATGTCCATGGAGGGCATTAGTCACTGTGCCTTTGTTATGTATGCATTTATAGGGATTTTTTCATGAATCCCAGATTCCTTAAGCAATTCATATTTGCTACTTCTTTCCTTGTTAATTTCTTTCACTAGATTGATGTTATATACATCATTTTCTTAGTTTTTAATGGTGGTGATGATATAGACCTTAATTTCATTTTTGGCATTATGTTAAATTCCAGTACTGGGTGTGCAATTAGTAATTAAACCAGCTGAAATTGTGTTGGATTCAGGGGCCAACATGTCAACCATGACATCTGTGAAACTTCCCTCCCATTGCATGTTCAGAAATGCACCTCAGAACCGTTTCAACAGTGCTATTATCAAATGCCCATCCTCTCTTGGACCTGTAAAGAGTATCTCCAAAGCATTTGGCCTGAAAGCATCCCCTTCTTTCAGAGTATCTGCAATGGCAGTATACAAGATCAAACTTGTAGGACCAGATGGTGAAGAAAATGAGTTTGAGGCCCCTGATGATGCTTACATCCTAGATTCAGCTGAGAATGCAGGAGTTGAGCTGCCTTATTCATGCAGGGCTGGGGCTTGCTCTACCTGTGCTGGGAAGATGGTGACAGGCTCAGTAGACCAATCTGATGGTTCATTCCTTGATGAAAATCAAATGAAGGAAGGTTTTGTGCTGACTTGTGTCGCGTACCCAACTGCAGACTGTGTGATTCACACACACAAGGAAGGTGATCTTTACTGAGTGGTTGTGATTGTTAGAATAGGTTTTTGAAAATCTTATTGTCTAAAATGGTTATGATAACCGGATGTTCATGTATCCCTTGGACCTCTGGATCTTTGAGTGTTTGTCATCTCTTTGTTGGAATGCCATTTAATTTGATTTTAGTTATAATAGCATTGGATACATCAATTTTTAAGTCTTCTTAGTATGACACATGATTCATATTAGGGAGTCCTTTAGTTCTCTGAACTTAGTAGTGAGTTCCTCTCCAAATTCTACTGGTTCTGAATCTAGCAGAAAATGTGTACATAAAAAATGACAGCCTTAACCGGCTGCATTATCCTCTAGCTGGGAGTGTCATCCTTCTAAACTTTTGAATTATGTATTAATGTTTGCAGGAAAAAGTAATATATGTGCTCTACGCTTAAATCAGTATAATGGATGACCTTTTTCTATCTTAGTTGAATCATTCATAGAGCTTAGACGTTCAGAGCTGAGCCTGCCCGCCTAGCTCCTTTATTAGTTGATCTCTGTTTCTCAACAGTTTTCGATGTTACATGATATGGGTAAGAGTCCCTTTGGGTAAGTTTGATAGGTGATTCCCTGTGAAAGGTATTATGCTAATGTCCTAGAGATGGTGCTAATATCATATCAATTAGGACACTGATTTTCCTTTTCTTTAATGTCATGGAACCTCTCCATGGTGATGCGCCGATGCCTACAATTGCCTGCAAACTACAGGTATCAGGGAGGTGAGGATGTTGTGTGGGTCGAACCAGGACATCCCAGCTGGAATGTTGGTCCCATGACCAACTGCTCCACACCCTTGCATGCTATTAGGAAAATTAGTTGGTTTGTGAGAGTGCAATATTTTTTAGCAGAAGAGGTTTAGATTAGTATGTGAAACAGAAAGAGTGCAATAACATGTAGAAGTACACAGGTCACATTCAGAAGAATTAAGAACCTTTTCATGGCCTAATAGAACGATTAGAAATAATATGTGAAAGGGTGCTTCGATTCTTAGGATGAGCTCTATGGGATGGAGAATAGGTTGGGCATAAGATTATTGTTTAGTACAATCAGATTTCTGCCCTTTAAGAGACTTTCTACCCAATCAGCATCTAATCGATTGGGCCATGAAGTCTGCTTCCATAATTTCTTAGAAGGCCTCATTTTTTTTGCTACATGGAACACTAAAAAGCAAGGGGTCAATGGTGAATCTTTTACCATTGAAAAGCTGTCCCTGTAAAATTAGTAACATCCAGAGGCAATGAATTTCTCAAGTCAGTTCTTTCGGATTTGGTAAAAACCTTACTAGGAGACAGTTTTGCTGAATGAAATTTGCTTATTTATTGATTAAAATATTTAAAATAGTAAGACAAATAATCATAACAAATTTGTTTTTCTAGTTCTTCATAAATGTAGAGGCCCATAACATGAAGATGACATCTTGCCATAGCCAATGCCCATTTGGATTAATTTTCTTGTTCAGATTTAATATTACAAATCTAAAATTATATCTAGTGTAATATTATTTTAAAATTTAAATAATATAACACCATACACCGTTAGATATAAGAAATCAAATCGTTAGATGTAAGAAATCAAATCTTATTCCTACTATGAGGTGGTGGGCTGGATTGGGCTTTGAATCCTTTCAAGTTTTCACCTAATCAAAAGAAGAAAAAGGTTATATATTTCGAATGCACCAAAATGCAAATGCCCATTTATAAGGACAGAATTAGTGGATTGGTTCATATGTAAAGCAAAACCATATTAACTGTATGTCCTTATGTTTTACATGCAAAAGCAAAATCCAATCAATAACGAAGAGTAGGTATATCAATGTTTAGAATTACATGGTCTTTCACAACTTTAAGTTGTGATTGGAGTAATCTCACTACCATCAGGCCTGTTGGCCCAAGTGATACCCGGTCTCCTTAGTGACCTTCAACTCAGGGGTTCAAGCCCCTGCACTTGCATAAACAATTACCTAGCAAAAAAAAAAGATTGGAGTAATCTCACTTTCAAATAGGACCAATTATGATGGAGCAATGTTTGATGAATCAGATGAAGCCGGCCTCGGTGTAGTCATCCGAAATTCTGAAGGCCAAGTTATGGCCACTCTGTCCGAAAAAATCAAGAAACCACCTTCAATTGTGACTTTGGAGCTATTGGCAGCAAGAAGAGCAGCAGTAGTATGGAAAAATCTGTTGTTGGTCATATTATAAAAGACACTTTGTCTTATGTTAGCTTGTTACAAAGCTATTCTTTCTCTCATGTCAATAGGCAAGCACTTTCCTTCCCTTTACAAGTCTGGATGGAGTCTATTCCACCAAATTTAGATGCTATTATTTTGGTTGATTTAAAGCCCCTAAATTAAAAGTCTGAAAGTATTTTCTTCTCAAAAGAGAAAAAAAAAAAAGAGAGATAGGACCAGACATTGATTTTATTATACACTAATTTTTTTGAAAGGATTTTATTATACACTAATCAAAACATATTACATCAATAATTGTGAAAAAAAATTTATGCCCCAAAGATTGATTGATATTCTTTTGTGCACTCTCGTGATACACTATAATCAACAATGATTTTTATTCTCTTTTATCACATTTTTAACATCAGTTATTTCACATCCATTTTTTCTGTATCAATTGTAGACATGTATGTGAAATAATAGATCGTACGCTAACGTGAAAAGATATTTTCCTAATCAATAATGGTCTCTTTTGTTTGTTGGGAAGGGAATGGAGTATGTACAATCCTTCATCATTATCTCTTTGGTTTTCCTTTTCATATTTTTTGGGGGGCTAAGTTAGTAAGTTTACCGAACTTCAATTATTATGAGGAAGAGGTACGGATAATGAGAATTTGGCTATTATCCAAGATTTTAGAAGAAGCATTGTAGGCAATCATCATTAAGAAAAAAACACACATTTGTAGGCAAAATGGGCTGATGTGGACAAGACTCATCAACGTACTTTTTATCAGAGAAGACACCTCAAGAAGGCGTTGGAAGACATGGATAAAGCACCTTTTTCATGGCCTTCTAAAAAAAATCAACAAGTATTCAGCAAAAAAAAAAAAAAAAATCAACAAGTAAAACATGAGTGAGAGTGCAAGTTACTCTTACTTGCCCATTCATATGATAAACTTTGAGCATGGAAAAAGCTCAAAAAGCCCAAAAGGTAATGAGAAAGAATGCATACATTACCTGGAAAGTAAATTTTGGGAGAGAGCTTTCTGTTAGGTTTTCCACAGCAAGTACAGTTCTGTCCTGTGCTTACTCATCTCTATGGATTAGGCCACATAGATGACAGTCATAGAATCAAAGAACCAACCACAAAAGTTGGAACTCAACCAATTGTGGATGTGATTTCACATTGTCTTTTGATTTTTTGTATAATTATTGGTGCGTGTTGTTCTCTAAAGTCAAAAAAGTGTGTGTAGCCATAGCTTAAGTTACATTCAAACTAGTCAAAAATTAAATAATGCCACCTGATTTATTTTATGCAAGGTGGGTTATTGTGTACCCAACTCATCCCTACTTTCATTGCCCAATTACTCTCTTCATAAATGTATATCATCTTCAAGATCAACAGTGTGGATGAAATGCATAAAGCAACCTAGAGAGGAATTTGTCTTTATAGGGTCAAATTAAAAAAAAAATGTGATTCTTTGAATGTAATTTCTACTATGTAAAGTAGTATTAAAAAGTACTTTAAACTCAATATGTGTACTAAAAAAATATTTATTTAACTTAATAAAATTGTCCTAAGATTGATAAAAAGATTTGATATCTTTAATACATATTTAATTAATCATTGATTTAGGTACTAGATCGATATATATTAAAAAAAAAAAAAAAAAAAACACAAAACTAAACATCTTTATTAAATTATACCTAGACCTTTTATCTTTATTTATAAGAGAGTTAGAGTAATAAGATACCGAATAAGAAGTGAAACCCTCAAAGACAACTAAATTATTTGGAAGATATTGCATAAAAAATATTTTATAAAGTATATATTTTTTTATTGAGATGTGGAGAGAGCATAAATATAATTACTTTGACCGTTCATACACAAGCATATTCACTAATTATAATTTTATAAAACTTTGGTAGCTCTGTCATTGAGAAAGTATGTTAGTGTATGTAATTGGCTTAATGACTTGCTTTTGTTATTGCATTATGCTATTCTATTCTCTTTATGGTGGTTCCGGTTAACCCAATTCAACTAGTAAAATCTATTGTCATATCATCTAATAAGAGATTTGTGTTCGAACTCCATCTACACAAAAAATCAACCATAGATTGAAATTCTATTGCATCTAAAAATAATAATCTCTTTCATGTAATTATTATTGCTTGTCAAGTGATAATATATTTTTTCCTGAAAACTCGTGTGATAAAGTATTCTGTTCAGAAAAAAAGGTTTCTCTTCAAAAAAGAAACTTTTCAAACTTCTCATATATCTCTTTTTTCAGTGTGAATTTTGAAAATCTAATCGTTGAATTTCATGTTTCTTATGTTCTTAACATGCATATTAAATTTCATTCAAATCGGATGTTATTTACTATTCGATTAATAAACTTATTTTTTATACACAATTTTAGATCACAAAAACTTGAAATTTTAACATTTCTTTAAAGGCATAGTAATGATCTTTGATCTTCTTGAAATTTTGCAAGCATGAAGCATATGATAAGAACATATAATCCGATGGTTAAATTTTTAAAATTTACACTCAATATAAAGATATATGAAGAATTTGTAGGGTTTCTTTCCAAACTAGTTTAGAAAGAAACTTTGTTCTTCCGTTCACGCATTATGATCCTATCTTGACCTTTTTGAGCCAAAACTAAGTGCTTTTCATTCAAATGAAAACGAATCAATTCCAAATTGAATGAAAGCAATTTAATCATTTTTTTTCTCCCCCCTTAATATTCTGTTCTTTTCATATACTCTTTTCCACGTACCATCTTCAACCAGTGGGAATACCTTTTCAGTGGGACATGGATGATGACTAGATGCCATACCAAATTCCATATAATTTCAAACCCTTGAATGCTTGCTTCGACGACATTTTGTTGTGAAAGGCATTTTACGTGTCTTATGAGATCAGAATCCTATTACTTTCTCTAAATTATGTGTCTTTCTTACTAGGTTTTTCTTAGGATGGACAAAAATGCTGACTAGCTTGAATTGTTATATATAGCATAGTTTCCCTTTCAGCTTTTCTTTATCTAAAACATCAAAAGGATTTGGATAATTGTTTCTTAAAACACACGCAAACACTTCTATTAGCTGCTTGGGTCTTAGAATTTTGTACTTTTGATTTTTGAAGCATCGCATGTGCCTTATCTTATGCGCGTGCATGTGTTGTGTGTGTATTGTTTCTTTTTCTTGGTATTATATATAAATGAGATAGAATTTTACGCTAGTCTAATCTAAATGTATATGAGTAGAAGATGGCGATCTAAGTTGGCGTCTTTCACCTAAGTGTGACCATAGTGACACTCTACCCACTGGGCCAGATCTGCAAGAGCAGAGGATCCGTGCATGTGCTCATGTGTGTGGATTGTTTTTTTTTTCTTGGTATTCTATATATATATATATATATATATATATATATATTACAAGATAGAATTCTACCATAATCTAATCTAAGTGTATAAAGGTAGAAGGGAGCGATCTGAGTTGGCATCTTTCACCTGAAGTGACCATAATGACCTTCTACCCATAGAGCTAGGCTTGCGGGAGCAGAGGATCTGTATATGTGTGTGAAGTTCTCACTTGAAGACCTAGCTCTTGCCTCTACACTTCACAAAAATTTTGTACTTGTGGAGTAACTATCATGCTTGGTATTCTAATTTCTAGGTATCAAAGCTTTTTCACGATGTGTTTAGATAGTAGAATTTGAGCATGTGGATTTTTTTCCTAATAATTAAAGTTCAAATATTTTATTTGGATCGTTTTAAAATATCAAGAATTTGGATTTGACTAAATCATTTAGAAATTTTAAACATTTAAAATTATTATATTTGACATTACGTATATTTGAAATCAATGAATTTCAAATCAAGACATTTTAAATCTATTGATTTTAAATGTTAATTGCGTGGTAATTTTAGTTACATGTCATGATGACAATGACTTCACGTGGGTACTAGAAAAAAAAAAAAAACAAAGATAAAGGTTATAAAACTTTTTGCAAAACATACAAACTTGGGCTCTTTTTTTCAATATTTGAGAAGATACATAATAATAGACCTGTAATCATCAAACTTGTTCCTCAAACCAAAATAAAAAAATCATCAATTAATGTTGTCTTACATTAATTTCGCTTTCGTAGGGAGGAGACATGATGATTCATGAGAGTGATTATTATTTCATCTTCTTGAAGTAACAAAGATATATACAACGAACTATGTGGCTTTAATTATGCATAAAGGGAAAATAGGACGAATAATTAGTCAGATGAACAATAATCGTTGTGATAAGCGGTAGGGTTTGGTCGGTGTTGTTGACATTTCAGCTTATTTAATAATTTTGATAAATATTAAAATAATTTTAGGTACACCAATCTACTCATTTTGATTTCATCAACAATTTTTTATTATTATTTTTTTTTATAGGGATTTGATCAACAATTTTGTCTGACTCTTACCCATTGATGGATATATAAAGTATAAACGAAACTAGTATGATGCACTGCTTTGTCAGAATGATACATAAATTTTGTCTTATCTAAGTAGAGCATGTGGAATGCCTCTTGTGTTAAAATTTTTCCTATGTCTGTGTTTTAAAAAAAAAATAATAATAAAGAATAATAATATGTAAATTAGAATATAGTTTAATAATATAGTTAAAAAGAATAATAAAAATACAAAAAGATAATTTAAATTATACTATGACAAATGTACATCGTCTAACACCACGTTTGTATTAAAAAAACTAAAATTATAATAGATTATATAATAATTTAAAGTAAAATTTGAAACTTCTTTTAACTTTCTTGAAATTTTGGACTATTAAGTTTCGTTTAAACTCCATAGAAGTATTTTATTTTTTTTCTAAACTTTTCTAATAGAGTTTCACTTAAAAAAAAATAAAAACTATGTTAATGGTTTTTATTTATTTTTATTTTATAAAGTGTTTCAATCTATGGCGTTATAACTCTTTATCATCAGAGGTGTAGGCAGGAATTGAACCCCAAATCTTTTATTCAACCATCAGAAACTTTACCAGTTGATGGTATAAGTGGGGATTTAATCCCAAATCTCTTATTCAACCAACAAAGACTTTACCAGTTAAGCTAACTGAAACCCACATGTCAATGATTTTAATATACTTACAATGAGTTACCAACCAAAATTATGACATATAACTTGCAATGCTTATTTAAACCACAGTGTAAAAATGACATATAGGACCCAACTTTTAATATTTTAATAACAAATTATGGTAGATTACCAATATAATATAATATAAATAAATGAAACTTATTTAAAATTTCTATAAACTCGTGGCAGTCAGAATTTATTGAAATAGTATAATAAAATTTCCAACTTTTTGAAACTTTGGAAATAAAGTTCCATTTATAGCAAATATTTTGATGGTTTTAATGTCCACCAAATAACATAAGGAGGAAAAAAGAAGAAGGGAATAATTAAAAAATAGAAGGCATTCACTTCTTGTTACCACAAAGAATAAGACATAACTTTTATTCTATAATACATTATTTTATATAATTTGGAAACATGCTTCTCTAAAACAAAATTTTATTTTTGGTAAATTTCACAAAACTACCATAAGATTTGGGCTAATGTCAACCAAGTCCAAGACTTCACAAAAGTGACCAATTTGATCCGTCAATATATTTTGGTCCTTAAACACTGTTACTTACCTCTCTTCTGCTTCTTCTCTCTCAAAACTCTCAAAACTCTCTCTTCTCTATTAAGGGTCCGTTTGGATACAACTTATTTTTGCTAAAACTGAAAACTAAAAACACTGTAGCAAAATAATTTTTAAATGTGTAAATAGTACCGTGGGACCCATTTTTAATATTTTTTCCTGATGAACAGTGCACAAACAGTGCATGAACAATGCCACTAATGCGCATTGTTGGATCCAAAATGGTCAACAACTGCTACTGGGAAAAAAGAAAAGAAAAAAAAAAGAAGAAGAGGAAAACGCACAAATAAGAAAACGCAGACGTGCAAACGTGGATCCAAACGCACAATAAATGTTTATGTTTAATTCATTTTGATTACATGGATATAAACATGCATTTTGAGCACACATCTCAATACACATTATGCCATAAAACACAAATACACAGCCATATAAAACCCAAATCCCCCAAAAATCCCATATCACAAAGTATACTCACATATTTATAATCATACATACACCAACAAAAACACCATATTAGACCCATTTTGAGACAAAATTCAAATCAGAAAATAGTCATAGATCCACAAATGACCATAACCTAACCCCACCTTTCAAACCCAAATAAAAAATCACCAATCCTTATCACCATTAAAAATAAAAACTAATCCCTAAATTGATCAAGACCCAAATCAACAAACAACCAAACCAAAATAGAAATAAATAAAAACAAAAAGTAGAATAGAGAAAGAGGAGAAAAGATTGGTAGCCACTATTGGTGCCGTCGGCAATGTGTTTCGTAGCCTATGGTGGTGGCAAAGCTTGTGGTTCTTAGCCAAATGTTCCCTTGGCATTTGGCACCCAAACCCAAACAAAAACGCAAATGCAAAATTTCCCTTCCATGACTAGAAATGGTAGCACCCGATTGGAGCTGTCATCAAGGAACAACAGCCCAATTGCAGCGGTGGTGAGGCGAAGCTCGAAAATCCCTAGCCCAATTGTCTCCATAGCCATTGATTCGAAGAGAGAGTATAAGATGGTAGTGGCAAAACATGGGTTTTGACCATGGACAAAGCTTGAGGGAGGAATCTTCAGCCACCGTGGGTGAGAGAGATTAAGAGAGAAGAGAGAGCCAGATTGGTCTGAGAGATATAAGACACGGGTCTGAGAGAATCAAAGAGGGATGAGAGAGAAGAGAGAAGAGACGAGAGAGAGGAGAGAAAGAGACTAAGAAAGTAACGGAGATAACGGTGTTCAAGGACCAAAATGTGTTGAAGGACCAAGTTGGTCACTTTTGAGAAGTCTTGGACCTTGTTAACATTAGCCCAAATCTCAGGATAGTTTTGTGAAATTTACCATTTTGTTTTTAATGTTTAGATATTATATAATTGATTAATTAATATAAAATTTCACAACACTCAAATTGTGTATAAAGCGTCTTATATGTTCATATTAAGTTGTGTGCGTGCGTGTTCTAATAGGTTTTAGTCGTATGTTAGGTGAATTTTATTACTTATATGTTCATATTAAGTTGTGTGTGTGTGTTCTAATAGGTTTTCGTCGTATGTTAGGAGAATTTTATTACTTTTAATTAATAGTGACTCATTGAAGATGCAAATTAAAACAATCTAAAAAGTTTTATAGTTTTAATTGAAGCCTTTTAAAATATAGGGTTTAATTTGAAACCGCCACAAATTATAGGCGAATTGTCAATTTACCCAATAACAAATGATAGCCACTTAGTAGAAGGACAATTTAATCACTTGCCACAAAAATAAAATAAAAATGACCATATGATTAGGCCTTTTAGCCTTTTAGACCTATTTTTGTTATATAGTATAAGATTTGTCAATTAAGTTTTCTAATATTTATTAAAATTTAGTATATATTTTTTGAAATTCCACAAGGATCATAAAGAGCACTAGTTAAAATGCATTTAATTCTTCATTATTTGATATTTTTACTTCTTTTTGAAAATTAAATTTTGTTAATAACTGTCCTAAGAGCACAAATTAAGATACATCTAATATTACATTAAATAATTTCTCCCCTTTTTTTCTCAAAAATAAAATCAAATTGTACACAATTTCAAATTCTAGATTGTTGCCTAACTTTTGCCCTTGCAAAAGAATCCCAATGCCATGATGTCTTGTATGCTAGATAGTGTACAAAACCAACATTTTCTTTTTGTAATGATAATTATAGATAATCGATACATACAAATGAGATAGAGTCTTCTCAAATCAAATTTCATAATTTTTACTTTTTTAGCATCATGCTAGTTTGACTAGCTTGATGTGAGTGCTCTTATAAGCACTACCAAAGCATTGATTAAAGATATGAAAGCTGTAGCTCCATGTTTCACCTAGAAGACTAAACAAGAATTTAATAAGACACCAAAAAAAAAAAAAAAAAATCTTCAAATATTTGACCATTCTCTTGAGTATATACAATCTCCTTATTCCACTATTAGTTATTACCTAAAGAAATCCCTTAGATGGCCCCAAGAATTTTGTTTATATATATATATATATATATATATTTCATAAGATTTTACCTTGGAATTGGAAACATTTTTTGGGAAGGAAAATCCATACATGGAGCAGTGGCATTCAGGGAAGGAACGTGACACATGCAGCACGTACTGCTGCTGAGGTGTCTGCCAACCTTTCTGAGGAGAATAGCGTAGAAGCCGCGTGAGAGTCAGACTGAGATTGAGATCAAGCGGTGCTATAACACGTGCGCATAACTAAGATTCCCCGTCAGCAAATCCATTATTTATACATCACTAAAAGCCTTGATTAATTAGTATTTAATACTATTTTAATTTATATAGACCCTTTTTTTAGATCATTTTGTTTTAGTCCAAATCTTCTATTCCACTTTTCTTTCTCCACTCTATACTCTATCAATAAAAACTTGTCACGTGTTCACCTAATTAATTAAATACTATCATTATTGACTTATTAATACTACCGTCATTAATTAGGGTGATCACGTGGCAAGTTTTTATTGATAGAGTATAGAGTGGAGCAAAAAAAGTGGAACAGAAGACTTGGACTCCATTTTGTGGACTTAGAAAAAGTTACTTTATTTTTTCTTGAACAAAATTTAACTACAAAATTGGTTATAGTTTAAATCTACAACCTTACTTAAAATATTTTTATTAGAGGTGAATTTTGACAAATCCACCATTAGACTACATTTTCTTCTTATATCCACTATATTTATAAAATTTCTAGAAAATTAAAAATTAATAGCCATGTCATCAATAAATTGTTTAAATTGAAAGTTTTTGTAGTTTAAAATTATGCATAAAATATAATCTTATAGATTATATAGCAAATAATATTTGATTGGTACAAAATTTGTTATGTATATTAAGAGCATAAAGAATATGCAATCTAACAGTTAGATTTTTGAAATATGTAGTAATGTTAATGATATTAAATAAAGTTATAGCCTCGGCTACAACTAATTTTATAGTTAAATTTTGTTATTTTTTCTTTCTCTTTCCAACCTTTTTAATTTCTTTATTTTTAGCCCAATGAAAGATTCTGAGACCAACACCTGTTCACACTTCACTGGCTCCACCTGTTGAATTTTAAGTGGATACAATCTGAATTGGTAGAAAACAAATGTGTTAAACAAATCTAGGTGGTTCGTGGAACACATTTCCACAGTATTCTAGAGAGCCCACCGTCTAAATAAAATAGAACAGTCCATTAATTATGACGTTTGAGGAATATGACACAGAAATAGAGGTATATAAGTGTAATCCTAGAACCACATCACTGATGCGGGTGTCGCTTAATGGTAAGAGTTTTTGTATTACTTCACTTGGTGAATGGTTTGAGTGATAGCTCTATCAAAATCCTGATGATATGTGTAATATTATTCATTATCGCCATATAGTGTGAGCTCGATGAGTCCATACTGAAAACCTCATTTTTCATTCAATAAAAAACAAAAAGTCATTTTTCACGACTATCTTATAAATTATTTCCTAAACCAATGACCCTAAGGCATTGTTAACATTTTCTTTTAATTCAATAACAAATAAATTTTTTTACGCATCAATATTTAGGTGTGAGAGAATTAAAACCATAAATATATCAATTGAAAATATGAGAAATTGTCATCCAGTTAAGCTACAATCTATAAGACTCTTGGGTAAAGGCAAATGCAATATAGCATTGGCGGCCATGCCCCCATCCCCACCAAAAGGCCAAAACTATAAACGCCCCTTATAATTGTATATAAAAATAAGCTGGACTTAACCTGGCTTTAACCTGGCTTTCTACAATTGCACCGATTCCCACCCCACCACACCCCCCCAAAAAAAAAAAAAATCATAGAACCCAGTCTACCATTTAGTTTGTACGTTTATCCCTTTGAAATCTGGCAATGACAACACTCCGCTGTTAGTTTTCTATGTAGACCCCACCTATATGAAATACTTACTTTTAACAAAGCCTATTAAATGCCTAGTTTTACCATGTGTCCTTCCTTTTATATTTTATAATAAGAATGTAAAAGTGCCATGTATTCCTCGTAAGTTCAATTTTGAAGTGCATTGTGCATAGTGCACTGAACTAACTTTGAGGGTTTTATCTATGATTCAAAAAAACTTTGAGGGTTTTATCTCTTAAAAAAAGGACCGTTTGGTTGTGTTGTTAAATCATTCGTTTTCAGTTTTTAAATAATATTATATATATTTTCACAAATTTTTTTATTCATATGTATTTCAAAAAATTACAAATAATATTATTCAAATTCTTCTACCAAACGACCCTTGATTTTATTTTTTTTCCCTCATTATCTCATTCTTTAGATTGCCATAGAGATTTATTTATTTTAAAATTTGAATAGGAAATCCTATAAAATTGATAATGAACCAATTTTATTCTATGAAAGATCAACGCCAAAACCTAACTTTTATAGGAGATGCTAAATCTTTTTTTTTTTTTTTGGGTTCATGTTTATAGCAAATTAGTCATTTTGTACATTGATTGAGTTTAAAATATTATCAAATTTCATTAATTATATTGTATAGAGAAATGCTATGTTTATAATATTTTCACAATAAATCCTAAATGGCAGGTTATTACTAGTGGATAAAAAAATAATTTCGATGATAGATTCAAATTAGAATCAATAATGTTTTGTCACTTATGATTTGTTGTGAAAATATCATAGATTTTTCTTTTGTATATAATGTATATATGAATTATGACTACCATATAAATATGTAATTGCCCCCCCCCCCCCCCCCCCCCAAAAAAATATCTTGGCTATGCCCCTGCTCTTGGCAATACTGGAACAAATTATTAATCCCTCAACTTAGTGTACTTTTCATCTCACACGCATCCAGTAAAAAATCCCATGAAAGCTTTGCATACGGATTGCTATTATTAATTTATGAGTTCTTCTATGAACATAACACATCTCATGATATTTTATCCCCTTACACATACACAAATGCACCACAACTCACAACAAATCACCCCAATTTCTCATAAAAATGTTATGAGATCTGTTGTATCCATGCACTTTATTTTATTTCATTGTCTGAAAATTTTCTTTAAAATTCTGTCTTGTTTCAAATAATTTTATAGTTTGTAACCTCATTTGATGTAGACCACAACTTTTCACTTTCTTTTTTTGATGAATAAAAAAAAGGGGGTCTTTAGTGTGGGCTCATCGGCCTCACGCCACGTGACGGTAATGGGTAATACCACGTGTATCACACAGTCCTTGCTGAGGCTATCGCTTGAACCGCTCCTCTCTAGGTGCAGAATAAGGACTCCCACCATCAAGTCACACCTCCGTGTGGTACCACAACTTTTCACTTAAACAAGTAAGCTGTTTTTAAGGTATATATATATATATATATATCGATACGATACATAAATACTATTGCACTTCAAGTTGTTGGTCATGTATTGCTTCTTCTATATCTCATGGACTTCAATCATTCAATTATTATGTTGCTAATATAAGGGTTTTTAAATTTTTTGCTATTGACTATTTTACTTTTACTTTAATACTTTAACTTAATATCAAAACATTCATTAGATGTGGGTCTCCAATTAACTCAATTTGTAAATGAAAAAATTTTAGTACAGTACTTTAGGTGCTGTTTCTTAAGTTCCTCTCCTAAGATTCAGTAATGTAGCTACTGAATTAAAAAAATACACTTTCATCCTATGAGAAAAAATCCACATGACAGAATTTTAAAAGGGGAACTTAAGGAATATCACCTAAGTACTATACCTAAGTCTTGCTCATTTGTAAAACTCTTATAGTTAAATAATAAATCTAAGGATCAATCACCGTTTACACTAAAAACTAATTGATGTTTTAACTCGATGATAAAAAGTAATTATTTATAGACCAGAGTTGTCCAAGGCAGAGCCTGACAGGAGAAAGATACTTCAAATATACATGTGTTTTATTGTAATTAACGCTACTTTGTTTTGTGGTAAAATGATTTCAATTGAAAACGTTTTCAGTGAAGACATTTCCAAGTATTTGGTGTGACCTAAAATGAAAAGAAAAAAAAAAAAAAAAAACTCATATCATAACCTACCTGCAATCATAAGATTAACATAATCTTACTTAACCACCTAGCAAATCAACGCAATTCGAGCTTGCCACCACCAAATTTGCCCAAAACCAGATTGGATCCATGACTCTAACCACTAGATTGGTGCAACCCCAAGGGATCCATGACCCCAGGCACAAAATTAGTGCCCTCAGCCACTAGATTGGCGCTTCCCAACCACCATCAATACCCCTCAGCTGTAATCAGAGCCTTCTAGCCACGAATTAAAGCTTCATTACCAAAACCCAACTACCAACCACCACAAACTAGGCTCTAATGACCACTGTGATTCAAGGCTTTGACAACTACCATTACTTAATTAGGGTTTTGATGAACACCTTTGTGAGCAAGAAAGGAGAGGCGAGGGTGGAGGTTGGACAAGTGTTCAAGGAGGGTTTGTGCAAGTTGATCAATTTGTAAAATATTTTACAAAAATTTTTCTTTGGAAAAACGTTTTACAAAGGGTTTTATGGCCAACTGCAAATGTTTTTAGCTT